>NC_082641.1:175137932-175439986 GCF_028023285.1 Balaenoptera ricei | reverse complement strand
GGCTGGGGACCGGGGACGGAGGGGGACCGGGAGAGGCGCCGCCTCGGCCCCCACTTGCCCCGCCCTATCTCCGCCTCCTTTCCGGCGGCGGCAGCAGCAATGAATTCCAGATGTGGCCTGCCCAGCGGGGCGCGCACGAGGGCGGGCGGGGAGGAGGCGCGCGGGGTCCCTTTGTCCGCACCCCCACCTCCAGCCCTGCCCCTCCCAGCCCCCACCCGTGAGAAGCGGTCGGCGCATGACGTCACGCAGCCTCGTGCTGTCCAGTCACTTCTGGCCAGGTGACCTCAACCTGAAACGACTGTCTTGGATTGCAGATGTACTCTTGGCCCATCCCTGGGAGCCTGGAATTGGAGGAGCGCGTGGAATCCCCTTTACTCAGCGAGGAGCCACGAAGCACCTACTGAGTGTCAACACAACAAATAGGCATTAAGTGCCCACTGTGTGTTCATCCAACAAATAAGCAAGTTCCTACTATGTGCCAGGCCCTGCCTCAAAGAATGGATTGGTTTTTGCCTTGATAAGGCCCCAGAATTCAGGCGCTGGCCCCTCTGCCCTAGAAGACTGGGAGCACCCAGAAGCTTCCACTGCCTCTGTCAATCGATTGCTGTCGCTGTGGTTGACCAGCAGGCCCAGGTTGAGTCCTGCCTTTCAAGTTTTGAGGCCCAATCTTCTATCCACGTCTTCTTTTTTTTTTTTTTTTTGCCGTGGCACGAGGGATCTTAGTTCCCCGACTGGGATGGAAACCGTGCCCCCTGCAATGGAAGCGTGGAGTCTTAACCACTGGACTGCCAGGGAAGTCCTATCCAGTTCTTTAGTTTCCCTCTTTTCCTCACTCAGCTTCTCCTGGGCGTAGCTGGGTGCCTGGCTGCAGAGATGAAGCACACCTTCGCTCACTGATGCGCGTGCGTGACATCCGTGACTAGACGACGTGCCCCGCACTCCTTCAACAAATGTTTTTGGTGTGCCTGCTGGGCACAGCGGTGAACAGAACAGGAGAAAAAAGCCCTTGCCTTCATGGAACTTATGTTCAGGAGGGTACTGTTTGTGAAGATGAATACATAATCTGCTTATATGTTTACTTCCCACGTACAGTAAGCACCTGCTATGTGCCAGATACCATACTAAAAGGCTGGAGATAGATCGGGAAACAAAACAGATAAAGCTCCCTGTTCCAATGGAGTTGATGTTCTACTGTATGTGCTCAGAATATCCAGAATATTGCAAGAAGAAGAAACTGATAAACTTCCTGGGTGAGGAACTGAAAGATAGGGGACAGGGGACAGGAGGGAGGTAGCTTTCACTCTGTGAATCCTTTTGCGCCTTTTGACTTTTGTAACACGTGCCCTATTCCAACAATAAATTAAATTGAAAGTTAGACTGCTTGATACCCAGACAGTGCAAGAAAAAGGAGGGAGAGGGTATTATCTATCTTCTATCTATTTTTTTTTTTTTTTTTTTTTTTTTTTTGCGGCACCACGTGGCTTGTGGGATCTTAGTTCCCCAACCAGGGATTGAACCCGGGCCCTCAGCAGTGAGAGCGTGGAGTCCTAACCACTGGACTACCAGGGAATTCCCTATATGTATATGATACTTCAGTGAAGAGTGTTGAAAAGCAAAATGACAAAAAAGTGTATCTGCACTCCCATGTTCATTGCAGCATTATTCACAATAGCCAAGGTATGGAACCTAAGTGTCTGTCAACAGATGAATGGATGAAGATGTGAGATATATATATATATATATATATATATATATATATATATATATATATACATATATATATGTGTATATATATATGTATGTATATATACATACACACATATATATACATATACACACACACAATGGAATATTATTCAGCCATGAGAAAGGAAGTCCTGTCATTTTCAACAACATGGATGAAACTTGAGGGCCTTATGCTAAGTGAAAAGAGTCAGACAGAGAAAAACAAATACCACATGGTATCACTTTTATGTGGAATTAAAAAAGAAAAAGTCAAACTTACAGAAACAGAGAGTAGGAAAAGTGGTTGCCAGGGGCTGTGGTGGGTGGGGAAATAGGGAGAGATTAGTAAAAGGGTGCAAACTTTCAGTTATAATAAGGTCTGGGGATCTAATTTACAGCATGGTGACTACAGTTGGTAATACTGTATCAAACAATTGGAACTTCTGAGAGAGTAGAACTTAAATGCTCTCACATCCACAATGAAAAGATAAATATGCGAGGTGAAGGATGTGTTCATTAACTAGATGGGGGGAATCCTTTCACAATGTATACATATATCCAATCACCTGTATGTACACTTTAAATATCTTACAATTTTACATGTCAGGGATACCTCAGAAAAGCTAAAAATTTTTTAAAAATTGTGGATGCTTAAATCCCAGACAATGCAACCAATTTAAAAAAAGGGAGAAGTTCAGCACACTCTTCTGTATGCATATTATACTCCATAAACAGTGTTGAAAACAAAACTTTGAAAAAGGAAATTAAAGTCGATCCGTTTATGCCTATTAAAAAGTAAAATTGGAGTAGTCTTGATATGAAACTGTATTCAACACGTTAAGATGAAAAAAGCACAATGCAAACCAGTTGCTTGCTTGCCTGCCTGCATTTCTGGGTATATTTTTAAGGGCTGTATAAATACACACACATTTGCCTGTGGACATACAGGCCATCTCCAGAAGGGCACAAGACACTGTCACAGCGGTTACCCCCAAGGAGGGGGACTGGGGGGGCAGGGGAACAGGTGAGAGGGGACCAGACTTTTCATGGTGTACCCTGGGGGTGGGGCGGGGGGACTGTTTGAAATTTTTAGCTCATATTACCAATTCAAAATATTTACAAAGACATGAAGAATCAAATCGAAGGTAACAAATCGCCAAACTTCTATTGTAAAATTGTTCCTGTAATAATAATAATAACAAACAGTATCAATAATATAAATAAACAATAACATTGTTAATAAACATCTATGCTATTATTCAACGTGTCGCTATGAAATAAATTTGTATTAAGAATAAACATATTTAAGTTATTAATAAGGAAATGAATATTAAGAATCAATATATTAATGTTACATACAGGTATACAGCATATATATTTATATAATGCAACATAGAATGCTCTGTGCCAGCTCTGGTGATACCTCGTTGGTTTCTGCCATCCAAAACTGACAGTCCAATGGAGGAGACCGAAAAAACCAGCATGTTCTAACACAGGGTAGCAGGGCTTTGATGGGAAGATAAGAAAAGCCAGAGAGTGAATTCACTCCTTTTCCTGAGCCAGATTTCAGTGTCCACTCAGCTCCGGGCCAGATCTTGGGGTCCAGTCAGACCTCAGCACAACCTTACCGAATCCTCTGCCCAAATGAAGTGTGGCTGTACAACCTCTAGAAACCAGGTGTTCAACCCACAGAGGACAAAGTGCTAAAAAAACTGGGTCCTCTCCTCGCCAGAGAGCTATCAGAGCGGAAATCTAAGCCCTCTCTGAGGATCTGAGAGCTGGGGAGGAAGTGCCCCCCCCCAGCTTGCCTTGGCTGGCTCAGCAGTTTGCTATCCCCTCAGGGACCTGTGGGGGGGGGGGGTACTATCAAGCCTGCAGACATATCCGGCCGCCTGTTAGGGGGACCATGGCTCCTAGACAAAGGTGATGTCCCCGGGGATACACAGATACACCAGCAAGCCACTTCTGCCTCCCCCCCTCACCTCCCACTTCTGGGGTAACATGAGGTCTCCACTGGGTCGGCTGAGGGAACGGGCTAGAGAATTGGGAAACACTGGCATAGACGCCCTGATGGTCCGGGGGGGTCAAGGGGAAAGGTGAACCCTCCCTAGGGGGGATCCCTGAGTGAGAGAACAGCAGAAGAGGAAGGAAATGGGGCCCTTTCCGTGGGGAGCTCCCAAGCAGGGGAAAAAGAAGAAAAGGAAGAGGCTTGGAGCAGCCTCCGCTAATTACAGGGCCACTGACAAGAATGGCTAACACTCACACGGACAGATTGTGCTGGGTGCGGCTCTATGAATCCTCCAACCCTAGGAGGTGGGTATTATGATTATCGTCATCATCTCATTTTTTAAAATAGACTTTATTTTTTAGAACAGTTTCAGGATCACAGCAAAACTGAGCAGAGCTAATTCCCTGGTGGTCCAGTGGCTAGGATTCCATGCTTCCACTGCACGGGGCACAGGTTCAATCCCTGGTCGGGGAACTAAGATCCTGCATGCCGCGCGGCATGGCCAAAAAAAGAGAACAAAAAAGAAAAGAAAAGCAAACAAACAAAAAAAACCCCCAAAACAAAATTGAGCAGAAAGTACAGAGATGTCGCATATATCCCTTGCCCCCCACACACACATAACCTCCCCACCGTCAACAGCCTCTACCAGAGTGGCACATTTGTTACTTATTTTTTTTTAATAAATTTATTTATTTATTTATTTTTTGGCTGCATTGGGTCTTCGTTGCTGCACGCGGGCTTTCTCTAGTTGCAGTGAGCGGGGGCCACTCTTCATTGCGGTGCACAGGCTTCTCATTGTCGTGGCTTCTCTTGTTGCGGAGCATGGGCTCTAGGCACGCAGGCTTCAGTAGTTGTGGCACGTGGGCTCAGTAGTTGTAGCGCACGGGCTTAGTTGCTCCGCGGCATGTGGGATCTTCCCGGACCAGGGCTCGAACCTGTGTCCCCTTCATTGGCAGGCGGATTCTTAACCACTGCACCACCAGGGGAGTAAGCATTTGTTACTATTGATGAACCTACACGGACACATTGTTATCACCCCAAGTCCATGGTTTACATGAGGGTTCACTCTTGGTGTTGTACAGTCTGTGGGTTGGGACAAATGTATAATGACACATATCCACCATTATATCAATAGTATCATACAGAATAGTTTCGCTGGCCCAAAAAGCCTCCGTGCTCTGCCTATTCATTACCGCCCCCACCCGTCCTTAATCATTGGCAGTCATTGATCTTTTTCTGTCCCCATAGTTCTGCATTTTCCTCACCCCATTTTAAAGATGAGGAAAGTGAGGCACACAGTCATGGTAGGATTTGAACTAGAGCTCTCTGCCCTCTTTTTCATCCCAAGTCCCAGACCCAGTCCTGCCGTGGGGACGTCCCTCCCAATTCCTCCCCCATTGATTTGGAATAGAAGGGCAGTGGTTATCACTGAGGACCACGTCGGTCGTTGGTGAGATGTAGAATGTTCTCCTCTGTAGCCCAGAGGTGAAGGAAACCCTCTGACCTCCGATCCCAACCCACCCCAAACTTTGTGAACCCCCCCCCCCCAGTTGATGAGGTCTGGGACTGTCCTCCATCCGCTCTGGGCCTCCACTCTCCCCCCACCTCCAGCTCTCAGGTTTTGGCAGGAGGAACTGCACAAGGAGAAGTGTCTGAGACAGGTCCCAACTTTCTCAACATCACCCCAGGGCTCGGGGGAGGGGCCCAGCTGCAGAGAAGCTTTCCAGATGCTGATCTTGGCAGGCAGCGGAGCTGCAGCGGCCTTGTTTCGTCCATCCATGGGCTTGAGGCCCACTTTCAGCTTCAGGAATGGGGTGGGGAGGCTGCCGGTGGAGGCCAGTCCCTGCCACGTCTGCACCAGATGCAGTTTTAGCCCATTGAGCCTGGGAAAGGTGGGCTGTCTCTTCCAGATGAGGGAGACATACATAGTTAGGGGAGAGGGGAACCCCAAAGGCCCACTTCAGCCCCCCTCCAGCATAATAATAACAGCTGACACATATATCATGTGCCTGTTACTGTCCTAAGCTCTTTGCAAATATCAGCCCATCAAAAGCTTACAACAGCTCCTTTAACTAAGGGATGAATAGACACACTGCAGTTTATCTTCACATGGAAGACCACTCAGGCAGATAATATTTGAAACCTCGAGTTCTGAAAGGAACAAGCAATATAGAACAACATGGATGAATCTCACATGCATTATGATGAGGGAAAGAAGGCAGACACAAAAGACTATATACTGTATGATTCCATTTCTATGCCATTCTAGAAAAGGCAAACTATAGGGACAGAGAGCAACCAGTGATTCGTAGGGCCTGAGGGTGGAGGGAGGGGTTGACTACAAAAAAGCGTGGGGGAATTTTTTGGTGATGGAACAATTTTGTATCTTGATTGTAGTGGTGTTTATATGACTGTATATGGTTGTGGAAACTTGTGGAACTGTACACTGAAAAGGGAAAACTTTATTTATTTTTAATTGTACCTTAAACAAAAGCCCCTCACAACTGCCCTACACCAGTAAAAGTCCACTTAGGATAATAGACATATCTCAAACAGAGGGGCTTTAATACAGGGGTTGGTTACCTAGATGAGAAACCAAAGCATGGGAGGGGTGAGACAACTTGCAAATTAACAAATAGGGAGACCATGTCCAGTGGGAGATGCTGTCAGAAGCAGATGAGGAGAACTACCCTGGCTTCTCCTATCTTCTCGCCCTCCAATCTACCCTCAGTGCCTGCCATTGGCTAAATCTGGGCACAGAAGGCAGGGGACAAGAGGGCTACCCTGTGCAGGGGTCAGCCCTTAGCCATGGGGCAGGGACAGAGCAGGGAATGGGTGACCTGAGGGTACGCAGGTGCAAGGCTGGCACAAAATATATGAGGAAGGGGTGATTATACCCCCATTTTACAGAGGGGGAAACTGAGGCCCAGAGAGCCCATGTGCCCTACCCAGGGGTTCAAGCCCTGAGGGGGTCTGACTCTCTGCCAAAACCCAGGGGGCTGTTTCTGCGCCTTTTTTTCTGCTCCACGCACCCGCTTTGACGCTGAACTGAAGGGAACTGAAGGGAATGGAAACATCTATGCAAATCAGGCCCGTCCCTAGGGGTTGGGGGAGAATGCCTCAATGGGGACTCCTCCTCCTCCTCACACGCTTGGCAGTTACCCACAAACTGAGCTGCAAACAAACACACAGCAGATGTTTTGGCAGTTGATGGGGATGTACTTTAAACAGCTCCCCCAAAGAGGTCAGACCGCCCCCCTATCAATCCTGCACTCATACCCTGCATCTTCTATCTGAAGGTTGCCCCCCAATATTCCAGCCTTGACTCTGGCTTTTGTGAAAACCCTGGAACAGTGATGGGGGGCTAGGAATGGCCAGATGTTGGGGGGCCCTCCAGCTTCCAATATATGCTCCCTAAATTGCTATCATGCCCGTGGCCAGCAAAGACCCTCTCTGGGCTGCAAGGCTGATGCTGGCCCACTGGGGACAGAGGTCACCTACAACTGAGCCTTTGATCCACAGGAATGGGCTGGACACCTCGACCTTTGACTCCACCCAGGCTTGGGCCAAAACGGTCAAACTTTGAGCCTCGCAGTGTGAAGGTCTCGAGGTCATTACCTCCCTTTCATTAAGGCTCACAATCAATAATGCCAGTGGGGGAACCGTATGCAAACTGCTTTCTCTACATTCCATTTGTTCAATTACTATGTATTGAGAACCTTCTAGGTGCCTGGCACCCTTCTCCTTCTTAGCATGGGGGCCCAGCAGTGAAAGAAACAAAGACCTCTGTCCTCCAGGAGCTGACGTTCTAGTGGAGGAGACAGACAAGAAGCAGGATAAATAAGAACATGATGTCATCTGTTAGAATGTGGTGTAAGTTCTGGAAACAATGACACTGGGAAGGCAGATTAGATATGTGGGGTAGGAAGGGACTGTGGTTTTTAGACCCAGTGTCACCTGAGAAGGTGACATTTGAGTAAAGACCTGAAGGAGATGAGGGAGTGAACCATGCAGATATTTAGGGGAGAGTGGTCCATGTAGAAGGGACAGCCTGTGCAAAGGCCCTGAGGCTGCTGTGAGATTGACAGGTTCTGGTGAGAAGACCAGTGTGGCGGAAACCACGGAGAGATAGAGGGGGACAGTGAGAGGAAGTGAGGACAGGTCCTGCAGGGCATCGTGGGCTGCAGTGAGGACTTTGGCTTTTGTTCTAAGGACTTTGGCTTTTGCTGTAGGAGGCATGGAGGGTTCTGAGCAGAGAAGGGACGGATCTGACTCAGGTACTTACAGGCTCCCTTTGTGGGGGTTGGGGGGAAACACTGTGGGGACTGAGGATGGAAGGAAAGAGAACTCATCCTCCACACAGCTCAGTAGGGGAGAGTTTGTGTGTGTCCCACCTACCAATTAGGGCCGAACTCTGGAAGTGCTAACCACTTGCCCAGGGACACCCAATCAATTAGCAGCAGCCCCTGGATTTGAACTTGTGTCTATATGACTCCAGTGCCATTGGGTAAATAATCATTCATTGGGTACCTTATGTGCCTGTGACCTCAGGGGGTTACAGATCTTGAGACCCAAGAGACAGAGAGGGAGGCTCTGTTTCTGGTAATACCCCTGCATTAGGATGATGAACAAAGGAATTCACTCAAGAAACATGTATTGAGCGCCCACTGTGTTACAGGCACTATACTGGTTGCAGGGAACAAGACAGAGCAAAATTTCTGCCAAGAGGGGGAGACAAAATTTCTCCTCTAGTAGGGGAGACAGACAAAAAGCATTAAAAAAAAAACCCAGGAGGGATTTCCCTGGTAGTCCAGTGGTTAAAAATCTGCCTTCCAATGCCTGCCTTCGATCCCTGGTTGGGGAACTAAGAGCCCAAATGCCGCGGGGCGACTAAGCCCGCATGCCGCAACTACTGAGACCCCACGCTCTAGAGCCCACGCGCCACAACTAGAGAGAAGTCCGAGTGCCGCAACTAGAGAAGCCCACACACCACAACTAAGACCCGATGCAGCCAAATAAATAAATAAACAAATATTTTTAAAAAGATAAAGATCCTTTAAAAAAAAAAACCAGGAAATGATATAGGATGTTAGAAGATAAGTACTGATGGAAAAAAATAGGGAGGGATAAGGCGGTCAGAAGGGCCAGGGGTGGGGATTGCAATTTGAAATAGGGTGGTCAGGACAGGCTTCTCGGAGGAGGTGACATTTGAGCAAAGAATTGGAGGTGAGGGATCGAGTCATGTGTAGGAAAAGTATGATCTGGGAAAAGTATGATCCAGGCAGAAGGAACAACAGTACTAAAGGCCCTGAGGTGGGTTCAAAATAAATGACTGAGTCAATGAACAAAGCTTGTGGCCATCAGGAAAGTCCAGCCACCCCTTCCCCCAGTCCCCACTTCTGGCTTTTGCAACTGCTGTTTCCTCAGCCTGGATCACATTTTTTCCTTTGGACAAACTCCTGATGGACCCTCAAGCCTTAGCTCTCCGGTTGCAGCTTCAGAAAAGTTGCCTCTGAGACCCCCGCTGCCACAGATTAGCAGTTCTTCCCCTGTGCTCCCACAGACCCTGTAGACCCTGTTCCCTCCCCCATTCTGATCTTTCAACCTTCTGCACTGGGCTGTGAGTATCTCAAGGGTGTCTGCTGGATTTACCCCAGCAGTACACAGTAGGTGCCCAATAAATCATTAAGCAGCTAAGTGCTGTTCCATCCTTCACCACATAAAATCTAAATTCTCTTGCACAGGACAGACTTGTAAATCTGTCTGTAAAATAATAAACTGGTTCTGGGAGAAGACACACAGCTGGTTGTGGTGGCGGCTTCTGGGAAGGGAAAGAGGTGGGTGGGGGCAGGGCAGGGAACAGAGGATGGAGGAGACAGACTTTTCACTCTAGCTTTCTTTTTGTAGTTCTTGGAATTTTCTTTACTAGGTGTGTGAATTACTTATGCAAACATAAAATGAATAAACAAAATTGTACAAAATTAAAAGACCTTTTAAAATTGCAAAGTGTGTGGAGTTTGAAACACATATCCATGGTTCTTGCAAGGATAGAATGCACAATGAAATACATTATAAGTTTTCATTAATACTTCACAAAAATATCCATATGTTATATATCAGATGCAAAAAAACAACACAAAAGCCTTCAAGTCTTCCACGGTCCACCCCCATCTCTGCCTTGGCTTTTTTTTTTTTTTTTTTTTCCCTTTTTGACCTTTTATTATTTATTTTTATTTGGCTGCATTGGGTCTTAGTTGTGGCACGCAGGCTCTTCGTTACAGCATGCAGTCTTCTTTCCAGTTGCAGCGCCGGGGCTTACTTGCTCCGCAGCATGTGGGATCTTAGTTCCCCCCACCAGGGATCGAACTCCCGTCCCCTGCATTGCAAGGCGGATTCCTAACCACTGGACCACCAGGGAAGTCCCCCACCTTGGCTCTTGTCTTGCTTTGATGATAAAACTCACCTTCAAAATAATAGTAATAATAATAATAATAAAGCTACGCATGTTCTACACATGGCATGCTTTGCCTCCATCATTTCATCGAATCTCACACCTCCCCATTTTCCAGATGAGGACACTGAGGTTGGCTCCCAGACCACGTTCTCGGCGGCTAAACTCGGTCCATTTCTCACTGCCAATCAAGCGCTCAGGTCTGGCCCGCCAGGGCAGGCTGCTATGGGCTCGTGGCGCCGCCTGGAGGCCTGACGGGGAACGTGGCAAAGAACCTAAAAAATGAGCGTTTGGATTTCTGTTGGTGAGAGTGGACGAGGGAGGCAACGCAGGATCTGTGGACTCCCCAGTTTGCTCTCGGAGAGCCCTGGCAGTCTGAGACGCGACAGGACCTTGGCCTAGGAGATGGGGGGAGTCGCATCTCCTAACCTGACGCATTTGAGGGGGACGTGCCCTGGGGGAATCTAAGAGGAGAAGCACGATCCGCCAGGCCCTACCCTGAGGGCTTTCTGTGAGAGATAACGCCCTGCATTTAAACAAACAAGCAAACAAAACCACGTTCCTGGAGAAACCAACGGCTAGGGTCTGGGAGGCACGAAGCGGCCGGGCCCTGGGGACGTGGCCGTCAAAAAAAAAAAAAGCGTAACAGTTATTGGCCATATTCCCTTAGGTGCCCGCCCTAGCACCGCCCAGCCACTTTTCCAGACTTAACGCTCATTGGCTGAACGAGGAGCGTGCCCTTTGAGTAGGGAGGTTTCACTGGCTGGATGACCGCACCGGCTCTTTGGGGGCGGGACCGAAGAGGGGGCGGGGTTTCTTGCTGTGGGGTCGCGCTCCCAGGTGTTGCAGAGGGTTCCTTTAGGCCAGCAGTGAAAATTAGCGTCTGGGGTTAGTCTTGGGGCGGAGGTGGGGACAGGCGTTAGCGGGCCCCGCCGTCTTTGCTCTTGCTCGCCCAACTTTCTAACGCCGAATACAAACCCGGCCGGCGGCGTCGCGGGCGTGACGTCATCGCGAGGCGTCGAGAGAGTCCAGCAGAGGAAGCCTTGACCTCTCTAAGCGTGGGGAGCTGCGCGACAATGCTGCAGCTAGTCCGGGCCGGGGCGCGGGCCTGGCTTCGGCCCAAGGGCTGCCGGGTGAGGCCGGGGACTGAGGGCGGGGTCGGAGGACAAAGGTTGGAGGGTACGGGAATCGTCTCTCACTCTTGCTCACCGTTTACAGGGCCTGAAGGCGCTGGCAGAAGAGGCAGTGCAGCCGGCGGAGAAACCAGAACCGGTGGCGAGCGCGGGTGAGGTTGCTGGGGTTGCCCTAGGAGGGGTGGCAACCGGAAACTCTGACCCTTGCCCCTGACCCCTGACCTCCCAATCGCTCCAGGTCCCCGGGTGCCCGTGCTGCGCAGGTGCGAGCTCCCGGTACTCGGGCACCGGCGTCCCGTGCAGGCCTGGGTCGAGGCCCTGCGGGGCTACGAGCAGGAGCGCTTGGGTCTGACCGAGCTGCACCCAGACGTTTTCTCCGCGACGCCCAGGTGAGTGGGAGCCGAAATGGTGAACTGGGTGGCAGAGGGACGAGGAGCGGGGATTTAGGAATCAGGATGACCTGGGCTCGAGCCTCAGTTTCTCCACCTGTTAGAAGAGAGTGATGAAAAAAAAAGAGAGAGAATGATGGTTTTTCTTGCTGCAGAGTTGTGTGAAGGTGAGGGCTGACAGGTAACATCCTCTGAGGGTTAGGGACGCAGAGCTCTGGAACCCGAGTGACTGGATTCAAATCCTGCCTTCCCCCTTGTGCTTCAGTGTCTCTGTTCTGTCAAACCTCAAACAATTAAATGAGATAATTCTGGCCCATAATATGGTCTGTAGAAATGTTGGTTATTGTTGCTGTTATTGGTTTTTGCAAAAATGAGCACTAACAGTGGTTAAGTCCTTACTGTGTGCTTGGGACAGTCTATTTGTATTTTATTTTATTTTATTTTTGGCCACGTGGCTTGCAGGATCTTAGTTCCCCAACCAGGGATTGATCCTCAGCCCTCAGCAGTGAAAGCACAGAGTCCTAACCACTGGCCTGCCAGGGAATTCCCTTTTTTTTGGGGGGGGGGCGTATTTGCATTTAAAATATATATATTTATTTAGCCGCGTCGGGTCTTAGTTGCCGCATGCAGGATCTTCGTTGCCGCACGCAGGATCTTCGTTGCAGCATGCAGGATCCTTAGTTGCGGCATGCAGAATCTTTTTAGTTGCGACATGTGAGATCTAGTTCCCTGACCAGGGGTCAAACCCGGGCCCCCTGCATTGGGATCGCAGAGTCTTAGCCACTGGACCACCAGGGAAGTCACCCTACTTGCAGTTTAATTAACCAGATCCTCATAGCAACCCTAGGAATGGATTCTATTATTCTTATTTCGTAGGTAAGGAAACTGAGCACAGACATGTTAAGAAATTTGCCCAAGGTCACACAGCTTATAAACTTTAGAGCCAGATCTCAATCCTATATGGGCCAACTCCCAGGACCAAGTTTTCGCTTGCCAAGGTGTGTGATGTCTCTTATGTGTACTGTGTCTGGCACATAAGTGCTATTAGTCTATTACTATTACTTATTTGTATGGTTTGCTCTCTGTCTTTACAGAGTCCCAGTCTGCTAGAGGGTGACAAAAAAAGATAAAAGTGACATATTTTGTTGATTCTGTAAATACTTATGAAGCACTTACTGTGTGCCAGCTTCCATTCTAGGTGTCAGGGATACAGCAGTGAATGAGCACCGAGGTTGCCGATGTTGCTCACAGTCTAAGCCGGGATCAGCAAACTTTTTCTGTAAAGAGCCAGAGAGTAAATGTCTTTGGCTTTGCAGGCTGTAACGTCTCCATGGCAACTACTCATCTTTGTTGATGTAGTACAAAAGCAGCCGTAGACAATGTGTAAGTGAATGAGCGTGGCCGTGTTCCAGTAAAACGTATTTACAAGAACAGGCAGCAGGCCAGATTTGGCCTTACTAGCCATAGTTTGCCAACCCCTGGCAAACCAGCCTGGAAGCCCTGTCCAATGCGAGCCACACGTGTAATTTAAATTCTTCCAGTAGCCAAGTTTTCTTTCAAATAGTGAGAAACAAATGAGATTGATTTCAATAATGTATTTCGTTTAGCCTGATAAATCTAAAATCTTGTCGTTTCACCATGTGGCACTGGCCACCTTTCAGGGCTTTAGTAGCCACACGTGTGGCCAGTGTCTACTGTAAGGAACAGCACAGGGGTAGAGAGGCAAACCAGTCTGTAAAGAAGTGGCAGTAAGGAAGTCGTAATGGGAGGAAAGGAGTAAGGTAAAGCCCTCTTTAGCAAGGGGACTCCTCTTGGAGATACCATTTGGGCTAAGACCGGTAGGCAGAAAAGGAGCCAGCCAGGGGAAGAGCATATCAGGCAGAAGGAACGGCAAGTGCAGAGGCTTGGAGGCTGAACTCCATAGAACGGACACAGTGGAGCTGGAGGTGGTGCAAGATGGGCTCAGAGAGGGACCGGGGCAGGTGACACAGGGCCCTGGAAGTGGATGGGGAGGAGCCGGAGTTTTCATCTAGTGGGGCAGAGAGGGTTTTAAGTGGAAGTGGGCCTGTCGTGTCTCCTTCCTCCACAGGCTGGATATCCTGCACCAGGTTGCCATCTGGCAGAAGAACTTCAAGAGAATTGTGAGTGCCCAGAGTGGGGCGGGGCGGGGGTGTGGGGCAGAGGATGCCCCTGCTGTGTCTTCTCTGGACTGTGGGGCTCAGGCCCCATCCTCTCTCTCCTGACCCATTCACCGATGGGCCATTTGCCGGGCATTTTGTGAACTGCGACTGTGCCCTGGGCATTGTGCTGGGGGACAAGACAGGCGAGGTCCCTGTCCTTTTGAAGCTCCCAGTCTAGTTGGTGAGGAGAACATGAATCAAGTAGTCATGCCTGCAAATGTATAATTAGGGAAGTTGTCTCAGAGAAAGGGGCTTTTAACCTCAGGTGTGTGACAGGCGCTAACCAGGTGAAGCGGGCAGTGGGGCTGGGGTGGAGGGCGTCGGAGCAACACAGGCAGAGCCTCCGTGGCAGGGATCAGGAGGGGCCCAGTGTGACCATGGAGGTCAACAGGGGCAACGTGAGGTGTTTGGATCTTACGCCAAGAGCATTGGTGATGCTGTCATCAATCAGGGTCCCTGCCTTCCGTCCGCCCACCTCAAGTCTGGCGAGTCCTCCCTGGCTCGCCGTGGCCCTGGAGATGAAGTCATCAGCCTGGCATTGAAAGAAGCCTTGCATGATCCCCTACCCCGCACCTCTCCCTGATTCTCCCTAACCCCCACGTCTTTCCCCATGCCCCACCTTCCTTTTATTTTTGTATTTAATTTTATTCATTTATTTATGGCCACGCGGCTTGCAGGATCTTAGTTCGCTGACCAGGGATCGAGGGATCGAACCCCTGCGCCGTGCAGTGGGAGCTCAGAGTCCTAACCACTGGACCGCCAGGGAATTCCCCCAGCTTCCTTTTAGTTACAACCACATGGAAATCATTCAAAAAATACTACGCACCTACTGTGTGTCAGGCAGCAGAGCCCCTGCCTCTCTGAGGCTGATGTTCTGGAGTGGAGGAGGGAACTCTTGATTTCTTTATCCCTCCCTCCCTCCCTCCCAAAGCACTCCGTGCTTGTCCCGATGGAGCCCCAGTCTCTGTGTCTCCTGTCCGGCTCCCCAGCGGCAGGCCGGTCCACCCAGCTCACTGCTGTGTTCCTGGGCCTGGCACCTTTCGTCTGCAATGGCACCTCCCTTGTGGACCTGACTCTTTCCTCACTCTGTGCCTACAGAGCTACGCCAAGACCAAGACCAGGGCCGAGGTGCGGG
This sequence comes from Balaenoptera ricei, assembly GCF_028023285.1. Taxonomy (NCBI): domain Eukaryota; kingdom Metazoa; phylum Chordata; class Mammalia; order Artiodactyla; family Balaenopteridae; genus Balaenoptera; species Balaenoptera ricei. The sequence goes on along the minus strand of NC_082641.1, from coordinate 175,424,965 downwards.
GCGGTGGCCGGAAGCCCTGGCCACAGAAAGGCAGTGGGCGCGCCAGGCATGGCAGCATCCGCTCCCCAATCTGGCGAGGAGGTAAGCAGGTCTGCCCACGTGCGGTCAGAGGTTGGAGAGTCCGTCCACTTCGCCCCATTTCCCCACAGCTCTGGCCTTGGCCTCTCATCAGGCCATGGCCACAGCCCCTTTTGCCCCACCTCCCATCTCACCTCTCCTGGCCCACACTTCACACAGCACCCAGAGGGCTCTTCCTAAACCTCCCAGCTCCTGCGGCCTTTGCATGAAGTCTGAGCCCCTCATCTTGGCCTTCCAGGCCCTGGTGGCTGCAGACCGCGCCCCCTTGTCCCTTGCACACCCTCTCTGACCAAACAGAGCTGACTCAGAGTCATCTCCCATTTGTCTGGCCAATCCCTCTCATCCTTCTGATGTGTTTGGGCCATGCCTCCTCCAGGAAGCCCTCCCTGACCCTCTTTGGGTCTCCCCACCCCCTGCAACCCCCTGTGCTGCCTGGCACAGCCCTGGTTCCTTCTGGGATCAAGTCTCTGGCTGAATATGAATGGCGTGGGGGCAGGGATCCTGTCCCGCATGTTCCCTGCTGCCCTCCCAGTGCCCAGCAGAGGGAGGACACACGGGTAGACCATCCTCAACCAAGGTTTGACGGCTGAAGACACCAAGCCCCAGTGAGGTGAAGTTACCTGTCCCAGGTGATGCCCGATCCAACCTCCCCTCTCCATCCCTACCTGAGGCCCTGCCCTCTTTGCTGGGGTTCTGCCTGGCCGAGGGCAGCCTCCCTCCTACCTCCCCTGTGCCAGCCACTGGGGCAAATTTCTGACCTCCAAGCCCAGCTGGGGCCTTCACCTATTCACGTACCTCTGCCCCCGCAGGAGGCATTGCCCATGGCCCCCGGGGCCCCACGAGCTACTACTACATGTTGCCCATGAAAGTGCGGGTGCAGGGCCTCAAGGTGGCACTGACCGTCAAGCTAGCCCAGGTACAGCAGCAGTCCTGCCGGGAGCCACGGGGGTCCTGGGGTGTGGGCTGTGGGTGCAGGGTGGGCTCAGACTGTCCTTTCCTCCCACCAGGACGACCTGCACATCGTGGACTCCCTGGAGCTGCCGACCGCAGACCCCCAGTACCTGATCGAGCTGGCCCGCTACCGCCGCTGGGGCGACTCCGTCCTCCTTGTGGACTTGTGAGGGTGCCGGGCAGAGCAGGGGGGGCTGGGGCAGGGGGGCATGGGGGGCGGTCCGTCCTCAGCAGGGGTTCACCTCTTGGCCTCTGTTTCAGAGAACTTGAGGACATGCCCCAGAACATTGTGGCAGCTGCCTCTGGGCTGAAGACCTTCAACCTAGTCCCTGCTATTGGTGAGCAAAGGGCCCCGCTCTGTCTCCCAGACCCCCAGAGAGTGCAGCATGGGCCAGTTCAAATCCTGTATCTGCAACTTGGTCACAGAGTGGCCTTGGGCAGTGACCACCCTCCCCCACCCAACCCTCAGTTTGCCCAGACGGAGCACTGGGAGAATGACGTGTTTCTTGAAGAAAACTTCTGAGGGGAATTCCCTGGTGGTCCAGTAGTTAGGACTCCATGCTCTCACTGCTGTGGCCCGGGTTCGATCCCTGGTCCGGGAACTAAGATCCCACAAGCTGCACGGTGCAGCCAAAAAACAAAAAACACTCTGAGATCACGTCTGTCCAAGCTCGGGCCACAGTGCCAGGCGTGGAGTGAGTCTGAGGGCCCACTGGCTGTCCCCACCCGGCTCCTCGCTCAGAGACTCAGGATCAGGGCTGTCCTGAGTACGTCACACCAGTGGCTGCGGTGACTAATCCCCAGAGCTCTCTCCTGGTCTCCTGATTGTGTGCCCTGCTGCCTCCTGGACAGCGGCACGTGGGGTCTCCTAGTCATCTTGGCACACAAGACCTTCCTCCTCCCAGCAGCTCCGGCCCCAGACCACACTGTCCCCCTCCACTCCAGTCTGTTAGCTCACCGCCAGCGCTGTCTCTAAACATATCCAGAATCCAGCCGCTTCTGACCGCCCTGGGCCAGCTCCCACCATCTGCCTGGACCGGCACAGTTAGGGCACAGCGGCCTCTGCCCTGGTCCCAGGCTCCTGCTGACCGACTCCTCCCCACAGTCTGTCCTGCACTCCCGTCCCCGCCACTCCCACTACGGCCACCAGAGGGCGCCTGAGCACCTGAGTCAGGTCCTGTCCCTCTGCCCACCACCCTCCAGGGCTCCCTCGTCACTCAGGGTAAAAGCCCAAGTCTTCCCCAGAGGACCACAGATCCTGCATGCCCTGCCCTGCCCTGCCCTCCGCTTCCTTCCCCTCATCACTCACTGCAGCCCCGTGGGCCTCCCTCAGTACATCGTGTTTGTTTATCTGCTCTGTTTACCGTCAGCCTCCCCCACTGGGGTGTGAGGTGGGGACCGTGCCCGAGCACAGGGCAGAGTTGGGCACTCAGGACGCTCTCGGTTGGAAGTTGATGAGCTAAGGGCAGTCTCTTGCCCAGGGTCTTGCTGGGGGTGAGCGACTGAGCCAGGGTTTGAACCCAGGCTACGGGGCTCAGGACCAACCCTACACCAGACCCTGGTGCCTCTGTTGGGGGCAGGGGGGGCCCGCCCTGACTGTGCCTCCACCCCGCCCCCCAGGCCTGAACGTGCACAGCATGCTCAAGCACCAGACCCTGGTCCTGACCCTGCCGACCGTCGCCTTCCTGGAGGAGAAGCTGCTCTGGCACGACTCGCGCTACACGCCCCTCTACCCCTTCCGCCTGCCCTACCGCGACTTCCCCTGAGCCCCACGCTGCACCCCCAGGGCCCATCGGCCACCCTCCTTCCTGCTCGCTGCCCACGCAGTGCGCCTGCTCTGAGCCAGGCCGAGCCCCTGGTGGGCTTGGGAGCCTCCCGCTCACCCTGCAAGGGCGGCCAGAACCCCTCGTCCCAGTGGGAAGCTGAGGCCACTCACAGAGCAGCCAAGCAGGCATCACTACCGGGAAGGGGCCGCTGACTGGAGCTTGGGGCCGCTTCTGCCCCAAGTCTCTCTTTTGTGTAAGATAAATTTTACTTTTTAATCAAAGAGGAGAAACAGAACAACAGCTCATTGCCGTTTTGTGAATAATTCCATTTGGCGAGTTAGGCTCTTTCCCCGGTGCGGGGCACCGCTGGGTACCCGGCTGCCTCAAGGCACTGTTTATAGAAATGACCCACCATCAACTTCTCTGGGGTGAGTCAGCCTCAGGGAGCACGCAGAGAGCCAGCCGTTGCTAGGAACCCACTCGTGGTGCCTCCCAATCCCAAGCACTCTCACCGAGCGCTTGCATCCCTGACGGGGCTTGTGGTCCCATTTATTATGGTCCTTCAGTCCAAGTGTGGACCTGATTCCCCAAGTGGGTGCAGTGTGGAAACCTGAGCTTTCATCACAGTGATTTTCCCTAAGCACAGAGTATCAACGTGGTCAGTAAATGAGTGAATAAACATTTTTTAAAAACACCAAACCGGTATCTTGATCCTTGAGTCTGCTGGTGTTATTTGCCCCCCACAAGTTGTTGTTGCTAATTGTCACAATACAGACTATAAAGTAACGTGGTCAGTTTCTTTAAAGTCAGCTGGGGGCTTCCTTGGTGGTGCAGTGGTTAGGAATCCGGCAGCCAATGCAGGGGACACAGGTTTGAGTCCTGGTCCGGGAAGATCCCACACACCGTGGAGCAACAAAGCCCGTGCACCACAGCTACTGAGCCTGCGCTCTAGAGCCCCTGAGCCACAACTACTGAGCCCACGTGCCACTACTGAAGCCTGCGCGCCTAGAGCCCATGCTCTGCAACAAGAGAAGCCACTGCAACGAGAAGCCCGCGCACCGCAACAAAGAGTAGCCCCCGCTCGCCACAACTAGAGAAAGCCCGCATGCAGCAACGAAGACCCAACCCAGCCTAAATAAATAAATAAATAAAATTTACTTTTTAAAAAAAAAAGAAGGGGTGCAGGGGCTGGGTGGGAAATGCTGGGCTAAACCCAAGCTATTACCTACCTCTCCCTGTGCCTCTCACCAGCCCCGCAGGGACACCGAGGCCCCAAGTAAGACCCATCTGTTGTCCTGACAGCGCCCAGCCTAGTCGTAGCTATGTGTAATCAGGCTCAGTTGTCCACATCACAGCCGTCAGGAAACAGGGTGAAGGAAGGGGTCAGAACCTGTTGCTGACACTGGGATCCCTCGGCCAGATCAAGGATGGAAAAAGACATCAGAAAAAAATGATCCGGGGTCTAGAATGTGCTAATGATCAGGGCATAGTATGTGTATTAGTTTCCTAGGCTACCTTAACAAAGTACCACAGACTAGGGCTTCAGCTACAGAAAAGTACTGTCGCATGGTTCTTGGAAGCAAAAGACCAAGACCAAGATGTCATTCCTTCCGAGGCTGTGAGGCAGGCTCTGTCCCATCCCTCTCCCCTAGATTCTGGTGGTTTGCTGGCATCCTTGGTATTTCTTGGCTTGATACATCACCCTGATCTCTGTCCTCATCTTCACATGGCATTGTCCCTCTGTGTGTGTGTGTGTGTGTGTGTGTGTGTGTCTGTGTGTCTGTGTTCAAATTTCCCCTTTTTATAAGAGCGACAGTCATGTTGGGTTAGGGCCCACCCTAATGACCTCACCTGAACTTGATCATCTGCAAAGACCCTATTTCTAAATAAGATAAAAATCTGGGGGTTAGCACTTTTTTTCCCCCTGGGGAAGAGAGGTAGTTGAACCATTACACCCTGGGTGTAAGGGGAAGGAAGGAACAAGACTGGCCGTGAGGACTATGGAAGTTGGCACATGTGGCTTCATCACATGTCCTCTTTGCTGATGTCTATTTTGAAATTCTGTATAATTTTTTTAAAATTTTTTTAGAGAGAGATGGGTGAAGACACTTCTTCAGGGGAGCTGTTGCTAGTTGCTACCTGTACATCCCTATCACAGGGGGACATCCCTGGCGGTCCAGTGGTTAAGACTCCGCACTTCCAATGTAGGGAGCACGGATTCAATCCCTGGTCGGGGAAATAAGATCCCACATGCTGCGCGGCACGGCCAAAAAAAAAAAAAAAAAAAAAGCCCTATCACACCCTCTTGGGACATGGGTTAACCCAGAGCCTAGAGAGGAAGGTGACTTCACAGCCTTTGAAAAATATCCCTGAAGGCAGGACACCAGAGACTCAGGCTGACCCTGGCTTAAGAAAGCTCAAGTGAGTCAACGGGGCTGGGATCTGACCCCCAGGAGATCCAGGGGGCGAGGCAGGCGGTTCTCATGGTGGAGTCAGGGTGTCTGCTTCTTGGTGGTCAGCATGGAGGCCCACCAGGAGAGAGATGAGAGGGTAGGACCAGACCCCAAGGGCTGAGGGAAGAGCCACAACCCATATCAAAGATGCCTCCATGCCAGCGAAGGGGTCTCCAGGAAGAGGAAGCCTCAAAGAGCCCCCCCAGAACACTTTAACACACTGCTGGGGTACCCAAAAGGGCAAAGCCACCAGCCATGGAGGAAATGCCCTGTCCCCTCCTCCTTGCACCTGGGCAGGAGGGACCCACAGGCTGGTGAGAGGAGGTGAGGGGGACAGAAAGAGGGTCAACAGCAGGGGCACCAGGCCCTTCTTCTCTACCAAAGCTTCCAGCCTGAAGAAGCCTGACCTGGGGCTCCCATCCAACACCAAGTTCCGAGATTTGAACGTGATGCTGATCGGGTCCTGAGTCCGGGGCGGGATTTTCAGCCAGGGTCAAAGCAGAGTCCACCACAGAATAAACTTTCAAGTGGAAGGAGAAGCCAAGTTATGTTTTGATCAACATCCAAACGTCATGCATTTTTGCTTTGCACCCTGGGGCTCTGATGAGGAACCGTGATGCTAGAATGAACTAATCTGTGGGCACAGAGGAGGAAGTCTGTATTCCTAGGAAGTTTGAGGGGGGATTCTCAGAGCTGAGTCCTATGGAAACAGACAACTTGTAACTCCTGTTATCTGTTCCTGCACACGAATGGTCTTACTGAAATCTTGGGACTTCCCTGGTGAGGCAGTGGATAAGACTCCGCCCTCCTAGTGCAGGGGGCCCGGGTTCGATCCGTGGTCGGGGAACTAGATCCCACATGCATGCCACAACTAAGAGTTCACATGCCATAACTAAGGAGCCCGCGAGCCACAACTAAGGAGCCCACCTGATGCAACTAAGAACTGGCACAACCACAGTAAGTAAATAATGTTAAAAAAAGAAAAAAAATCTTAGACCCACCCTTTGAGGGATGCATTACCATCCCTTTCTACAGCTGAGGCCATCTAGGTACCACCAGGGGAAGTGGCTTGCTCAAGGTCACAGCTGGTGGCAGGTGCACTTTGGCCACATCCCCTCGGTACTTGCTGGTCCGTGCACACCCCCAGTTGCCTTTGCTGCAGGATTGTGCTTGGCTTGTCCACTGGACAGATCAGAAGGACTGGGGAACCACAATGAGATACCACTTCCCACCCATTAGGATGGCAATCACCATAATAATAAAACAAAATAAATATTAGCAAGGATGTGGAGAAATTGGAATCCTGGAACCTTTGTACTTTGCCGGTGGGAATGTATTGATAAAATGGTGCAGCTGCCATGGAAAACAGTCTGACAGTTCCTCAAAAAGTTGAACATGGAATTACCATGGGACTCAACAATTCCACTCCCAAGGTATACACCCAAAAGAAATGAAAGCATGTTCATGCAACAACTTGTACCTGAATGCTCATGGCAGCATTACTCATAAGAGCCAAAATGTGGAAACAACCCAAATGTCTATCCATTGATGAATGGATAAACAAACTGATATAGCCTTACAATGGAATATTACTCAGACTATGACCTGAACAGTATGAAGGTTCCTCAGAAAATTAAAAATAGAACTACCTATAACATTATAAATCAACTATATTTCAATAAAAAATTTTTAAAAATAAAAAATAAAAATAGAACTACCATATGATCCAGGAATTCCACTTCTGGGTATTTATCTGAAGGAAACAAAGTTGTTCTCTTGAAAAGACATCTGGGAATTCCCTGGCGGTCCAGTGGTTAGGACCTGGCACTTTCCCTGCAGGGGCCAGGTTCAATCCCTGGTTGGGGAACTAAGATCCCACAAGCTCTGTGGCAAAAAAAAAAAAAAAAAGAAAGAAAAAAAAGATATCTGGACCTTGTGCTCCTAGCCCTGTTACAACCTGGTAGATGAAATCCTCTGGTAACCTTTTGTAAAAGCGGTAGGAGAGGAATTCTGGGCTGGAGAAACAGCATGTGCAGAATGTTCAGAGAATAAGAGAAGTTCATCCATCCAACAAATATGTATTGACCATCTGCCTATAATGACCAGACATTGAATCAGATGCTGGGGCTGAGAGGGTCCCTGGCCTTCTGGAGCTCACGCAAATGGAGGTGACACAAGTCAATCAAAAGAATTTCAGCAAGTGAGGGGTATCCCTGGTGGCGCAGTGGTTGAGAATCTGCCTGCCAATGCAGGGGACACGGGTTCGAGCCCTGGTCTGGGAAGATCCCACATGCCACGGAGCAACTAGGCCTGTGAGCCACAACTACTGAGCCTGCGCGTCTGGAGCCTGTGCTCCGCAACAAGAGAGGCCGCAATAGTGAGAGGCCCGCGCACCGCGATGAAGAGTGGCCCCCGCTTGCCGCAACTAGAGAAAAGCCCTCGCACAGAAACAAGGACCCAACACAACCAAAAATAAATAATTAATTAATTAATTAAAAAAAAAAAAAAAGAATTTCAGCAAGTGAATGAAGTTTCAGTAATGAAACCATAAGAGCAAGTGACAGGGAATGTTTAGGGTGTGGCCCAGGATGGAAGGAGTCAGGGAGTCGGGGAGCATCCGGGAAAGCTTTTAGGAAGAGGCTCAGGCCACAAGAAAGGGCTGGCCATATCAGGGACGAGAAGAAGAGCATTCCAGGTCAAGGGAACTGCAATGTGGTCACGCCAGACCTCAGAATGAGGGGCGAGCAGGCATGATGTCATGGAGTGGGGTTTGGGTACTTCCGCCCTGGGTCCACAGCCTCTGGTCTGCAGTGGGGCCATTCCCTGACCTTCCTGAGACTGCCTGGCACCCTGGAGGAAGCCCTGCCCTTCCTGGTGGCTGCAGCAAAGGGATGGGGAACATCTGCTTCCCTTTCTTCCAAGAAAGCACAAAGGGAACGTAGACTAGGGGGTGCGTGCTTCTTCTGCCAAACTGCCCCCTATTATCACCCCATTCTCATCTCAGGAAATGGCCCTCCGCCCTCCTAGGACCTCAGACCAGGACCAAGTAGTTGATCTTGACTCTGCCTGCCCCCACATCCCAGCAAACACAGTTGGACCTGCTGCCAAAATAAATGCCAAATTGAACCGTATCTCCCCAGTGCCATTGCCCACTCCAGGCTCCATCATTGCTCCCCTGCACTGGAGCAGTCACCTCCTTTCCAGTCTCCTGGCTTCCTTCTACCCTGTCCTCCCCACCACCTGACTCTAGCTCCTGCTGTCTCAGGAGGGTGCCTGTAAAGGCCTGAGTCAGGGCGTGTCCCTGCTCCGCTCAGAACCCTCCATGGCTCCCACCTCACTCAGAGGAAAGGCCAAAGTCCTCCCCAGGCCATGCTCTACCCCATTCCCTCCCTGCCCTCCTCTCTTCCAATTCTCTCCCTCCCTTACTGCATTCCAGCAATACTAGCCTCCTGGCTGTTCCTTAAGGCAGTTCCTACCTCAGGGCCTTGGCACATTCAGTGTTCTCTGCTTGGTACATTCCTTCCCTGATACTGTCAGGACTCTCTGCTCTTTGCTCAAACGTCACCTTCTCAGTCTTTCCCAGAATACTCTATTTAAAGGTTTATTAACCTTCACATTTCCTATTCCCTTCCCTGCTTTACTTTCTCTTAGCACTAATCACAAGCTATGTCTCCATATATCTTATTTTTGTTTCTGTCGTCCGGACTAAGACGATCTCTGCATGATGGTAGGGATTTTGGTCTATTCTGTTCATTGCTGCGTCCCCAGCACCTGGAACGATGCCTGGCACACAGCAGGCTCTCAATCAACGCTGCGTAGCAAGTGTTGAGAGACAGAAGGAAGAAGCACGATTTTCCCGCTGTAAGGGGGACCAGAGCCGCGCGGGGGAGCTCGCCGCCCGCACTTGGGACAGAGGCCAAAGTAAGCAGTGATCTGAACCTGGTAACAATTCTCCGGAAAATGACCCCCCCGGCGGAGGATTTTCCTAGACCCTTCCAGGGACGTCCCCGGCCCCCGCTCTGCGCCTCTGCCCAGTCCATTTGGGGCGGGAATTCAACACCCTCCACCCTCCAAGAAGAAAGATCCCCGTGGAAATTCCTTAGGAACAATCGGGGCGGAGCGAGGGACTCTTTTCTGGCTGGCGAGTCGTTCGCAGCCCCTTCCCCGGGAGGAAGGGGTCGAGCGTCCTTGAAGCCCCCTCCCTTCCCCGTCTGCTGCGCGACCTCCTTGGTCCTTCTGAGGTCTCCCTGGCGACGCGGCGCGCGCGCCACAACAGGAAGCCTTAGGCGGCGGGGTTCCGCGCTCGGAGACTCCAGGATCCCCAGCCTTGACATGGGGGATGCCGAGTCTTGGGCGGTCACACGCGCAGGCGTGGCTTGGGGGGGAGGCGGTGGCGTGGGACGGCCTATAGACGCGGCGCGGGACCTCACAATGTCCCCCAAACACCCTAATGGGACAAGCCGGGGCAAACACCCGCACAGATTTAGTGCTGGCGCCCGGGGTTCGAGTTACAGGAGCTAAGAGCAGAGGACAGGGGTTTGAGCGCCCCCTCTCCCCGCCCCATTCCGGGGCCTGGGAGCTGCCTCAGTTTCCCTGCAGAAGGCAAGCATTCGAGCGCCCCCTCTCTCCTCCCCCGTCAAGGTCTGCGGCCTCAGTTTCCCCGCGGAGCCTGGGAACTGCAACGGAGGGGCTCGGCACGTCAGGACCACGCGGCTTCCTTCCTTTTTCTGGAAGCTGTAAAGACGCCCCCGCGCTGGAGGCCGAAAGGGGAAGCGAGGCCGCGGGGGAGTGGGAGCGCCCATCGGTGGGGGACGCGGAGCCCCGGACGTGATGCGCCTTGCGTCCTCTCCCCCAGGGTTCACAGGCGCCTGAAAGTGCCTGGGCTTTCTGCGGCCGCTTCTCAGGACATCTCGGTGTCAGCTGGGCGGGGACATGACCCTTTGGGGAGGGGCACCCTTGATCAAGAGCGCCCCCGGAGGATTCCTGGGGCCCCACCGAAACGAGGGACCGTCCACTCGGTTAAAGAGGCCTGCTTGCGCTGGGGAGTGAGACTTGAGTTCGAATGCCCTCGCACCTTGGAGCCTCAGTTTACCCCTCTGTGGAACGGACACAATAGCAGTCCCTACCGTCCAGGGTGGTTGGCAGTATCCAACAAAGCGCTGTGTAAACGCAGAATCAAGGGTAGCCGAGCCCAGGGACGGGGCCCCTAGCGCCGGGAGTAGGTCTCCGGGTTGTCTTCTGGCCGCTGCCGCCAGGCAGCCCTCACTACTTCAATTCGGAAATTCCGGTGCGAGAGCGGCCAGCGAGAGGGGACAACCCTGCTCGGCCCCGGCACCCTCTCAATCCGGAAATGCCAGAGCCCTCGTTCCGGAGAGGAAAGCGCGAGGTTTCCGGGAAGGCAGCACCGCCCCCTCGGCCCCCCTTGGCTGGCCGCTATAAAAGGACCCACAAGGTCCTCAGCGCCACAGTCCGCGCCCACGCCTCTGCGCCACCTCGTCAGCCCTGCCTCCGCCTGCGATGGTTCCCGGCGCTGCCCATCCCGCGATGCTTGCGCTCCTGGCCCTGCTCGGGGCTCTGCTCCCAGGTGAGTCAGGGGTCGGGGGGCTGCCGTCGGGCTAGCTCTTGGGATCTGGGCTGCGCCCTGGGAGCGGTGGGAGGACCGGCTCCCCACCGACTGGGGACACTGGTACTTACGTAGCTGTTTATGGCAAGTTGGGGCTAGAGCCATCGATTGAAAGTCAACAGCCATGGGTTCAAATCCAGACCCTACATCATGGCTTGCTGTGTGCCTTCGGACTATGGGCTGCCCGTCCCAGAGGAGCTTCAGTTTTTCAGCTGTAAAATGGAGAAGTTAATAGCGTTCACCTCGCAGCGGTTGTGTCCTGGCCCCAGGAGGTGGTCAGACCGTGTGGAGATGTGGCTCCGTGCCAAGCTTAGGTAGACTGGGACCCCCCCACACACACACACACAGAGACATTCTGTTCCTCATCCCGTGCCCTTGGGGGAAGTCCAGGACTCTGCTCAGGGGAATTCCAGGGCTGACTTGCCAAGGAAGCAGAGGCTAAGGAGTGGGATGCCCCAGCAGCCCTTCATCAACTCCAGCTAGGACGGAGGGGAGAAGGGGGACAGTTGGTCTCAAATGGTGGTCAGTGTCGGGAAGCAGGAGAGTGAAAAATTCATGAGCAGAGCACACCGCGGTTACCAGCTCAATGAAGCCTTCTAATCCGGACTCTAATCTGGACTCTACCACTTTCTAGCTGAGTGACCTCCCTTCAGGTCTCACCATTTCCCTCTGTGAAGTGGAAGCGACCCCAGAATCACCCTGGAGAATTCATGGAGCTGCTGTTTCCACACGCCTCCATCCCAGATGGAGTAGGCCCAAAGCTGAAGGCAGAGATCTTTGGGGCGGGGGGCTTTCAGATGGGTGGGCTCAGACGGACTTTGTTTTTTAGCTTTGGAGTCACCACAGTCTGCGGGAGCTAATCCCAACAAGCCCCCTCCTTCTTACCTGCAGCCACTCGCTACCTGCCCTGTGCTAGGAGTTACTTGCATCAGCAGTGGTTGGGGTGACTATATTCACCCACTTTACAGATGGGGAAAGTGAGGTCCTGAGAGGGGAAACCAGTTGTCCAAGTGGGTGAGGAACCAGCCTGATTGGAACCCCTTCATCCCTGGAGGACTGACTCCCTCCACCTGACCTCTTGGGGGGGAAAAGAACACTGACTTCATGCCCCTCTTTTGCTAAAATCCTCCGTGGCTGCCCATTATCCCCGCAGTGAAGAACGCTTCGTTGGCATGGCTTAGCACCGCTTGCATGATCTTCCTGACCTCATTTCCCCCCAACTCATCCCTGTGACTCTGCTCCAGCCACCCTGCCTCAGGACCTTTGCACTTGCTGCTCCTTTTGCCTGGAACTCATTTTCCTTTTCTCTAGATGGCCAGCCCCTGCTCATCATCCAGATCTCTGCTCACACATTACCCTGTCACCAAGGCACTGTCTGTTCTATCATCCCATTTTGTTTTTGCCAAAGCTCTTGTCAGCATCAGTTATTAATTATGTTGTTTGTTCATGAATTTTTCTGTCTCCCACACTGAAAGCAGAGTTTTGTCTTGTTCAAGGCTGTGTCCCCAGCACCCAGAACAGGCTGGATGCAGTAATGTTGATGAGCCCGATTTGTCATGCCTGACCCCTCCTCATCTTTTGGTTCCAGGGCCTGGAGGTGCCCAAACATCAGTGCAGCCTCCAAATGCCATCATACCCCGAGGAAGCTCCATAACGGTGAACTGCAGTACCTCCTGTGACCAACACACATTGTTGGGCCTAGAGACTCAGCTGGCCAAGAGGGAAGTAGACCATGGGAACAACTGGAAGATTTTTGAACTGAGTGGCGTGCAAAAAGACAGCATGCCAATATGCTATTCAAGCTGTCCCAGTGGCCAGGCATCAGCTTTGATGAACCTCACCGTATACTGTGAGTGGCTGGGCCCAGGGGCTGGACTAGGCAGACTGGGTTGGGGAGGTGGGCAGGGGAGTCCCCAGCAGGTTGGAACAGCCTTTGTTACTTGGGGGGGGGGGGCAGGGTCTCACTGAAGGGCAAGGGGGCCCATCTTCGGAAAGTCTCATTGTCATCTAGAACCCTTCCTTGAACTTCCTTGGGGGTGACTTCCAAGTATGGACTCAGTCCTCAAAATGTCACATGCGTGGGTCCTTTGACACAGAAAACCCACTCCTGGGAATTGGGCCTATAGGTGTCCCCACCCACAAGGGTACTGAGGGAGTGTGGGGTTATTCACTGTGGCTTGATCTGAAAGGGCAAAAGTTTGCAAGGCACTCAAATGTAGAGGGCTGGGGAGAGAAACTGTGGTTCAGTCATCTCATGGAATAGTATGCAACCGTGTAAAAGAATGAGACAGCCGCTCCGAGATGTATTGTCCTGTTCAAAAGTAAGGTATGCCCAGAATGAGTGTCATGCCAACCACAGTGTTAAGGAGCCATGGGGGCCGGGTTAGGGAGGCTGTGTTTCTGCATTAAAGAGCCCTGAAAGGAAATACAACAAATGACAATATTAGCTGGCTGTGAGGAAGGTGTAGGGCTCCGGGAGAGCGCAGGGGGCGAGTTTTCTCCATGTGCCTTTTTTTTTTACTTTGGGCATTTTGAAGTGTGACAGTGAGTTAGCATGACTGTAAGCAATAAATAGATAAATGAAATTGAGATGAAAACAAAACAAAATAAAAAAGGAAAAAAGAAAGAGAACTCGCCAACTGGCCTTGGGATCAGACAACCTTGGGTTCTAGTCCCAGCGTGGGCCTCACTAACTGGTGACTCTGATGTGGGGAGGGGGGAGGGGGGAATACGTGGCTTCCTGGTTGATTTTCACATGAGACCTCCTCGGAAGGGTCTAATGATGCAGTGAGGCCTGGAGGACATTCCACCTTCACGGTGCCTGCATAAAAGAAGCTTTGGGGCAAACATCAGCTTTGTTTCTGATTTGGAGGATGTCTGAGCAGCTGCTGGCCAAGTGAGGGAAGTCCCCAAACATTCCCAGTGGCCTCTGAAAACCCCCAGAAAACTTCTTCACAGGACCTTCTGCATCTCACCCTGAGAGTTGAAAGCCCAACCCTCCAGGTTTGAGTCCTGGCCCTGATACATTTCTCCCTCTTTGGGTGCCAGACTTTGCCTTAGTTTTCACCTCTGTGAAATGGAACAGACGGCTGCACACAGTAGCAAGGGGTCACCTAGGAGAGACTCTAGCTTGGTCCTGCCCCACTGCCAGTGTAAAGATGAGGGAGCATCTCTGGGTGGCTGAACTTTCTCTAGAAAGAGTTGTAATTCCTGCAGGAGGTGACCCCTAACTGGGCCTTGAAGGATGCGTAGGAGTTGGTAAAGACAGGCATTCTAGACAGAGGGAATAGCCTGGGCAAAGATTTGGAGTGGGGAAACATGCTGACCTGGGGTTGGGGAGGCAAGAGGGACTGAATATCAACAGATCGGTGTGGCTGGAGCTGAGTTTGGCAGGACCTTGAATGCCAGGCCGAGGAGCTGAGACCTTCTTCTTAGGGTGACAGGGAGCCATGGAGGGTGTGTGAGCAGGCCAGGGATACAAAGCAGAGGGCTGACCTTACAGGAAGCCAGAGAGCAGCTGCCCGTGGACCCAGTCCAGGTCGGGCATGTTGAGGGCAGTTTCGTATGCAAGAAGGGAGGGGCAGACAAATATTTGAAGGGTGGAGTGACCAGGACTTAGTGAGGGGCTAAAGATGGGGAGTCAAGGAGAGGTACAGGCAGAACAGACCTCCTCCCCCAGTCTGGGCTTCAGGGGAAAGACCTGGGCTCCGAGATGTGAGTTCCATTTGGAGGCTGTGGTTTGAGGGGGCCATCAGCTCTGCAAGTTGGAGTTTGCAACAGATGGTCAGAGGTAAGAGTTGGATGTCTGAGGGTTTTCTCAACCTTTTTTTTTTTTTTTTAACAGCTTTTAGCATACACTGCAATGAAGTTTGGAGTATTTATAGTGTTGTACAACCACAATCTAGTTTAAGAACATATATCTCACCTTAAAAAGTAACCACAAAAAAAAAATTTCAGATGTGGAAAACACAATATATTGGCTTCAAAAAATTTTTTTAAAGTGTTTCCTATTTTTTTTTAATTAATTAATTTATTTATTTATTTTTGGCTGTGTTGGGTCTTCGTTTCTGTGCGAGGGCTTTCTCTAGTTGTGGCAAGCAGGGGCCACTCTTCATCGCGGTGCGCAGTCCTCTCACTATCGCGGCCTCTCTTGTTGCGGAGCACAGGCTCCAGATGCACAGGCTCAGTAGTTGTGGCTCACGGGCCTAGTTGCTCCGCGGCATGTGGGATCTTCCCAGACCAGGGCTCGAACCCGTGTCCCCTGCATTAGCAGGCAGATTCTCAACCACTGCGCCACCAGGGAAGCCCCTCAAAATTTTTAAAAAGGCAAAATTAAAATGAATAAACATTTAATCAAAAGTCAAAAAATAAAGTAACCTCATGCCCATTTACAGTCACTCTCAACTTCTGAAGTGGATTAATAATAGTCCTAATAATAATAATAATAGTCCTACCTTCATTAGCCCCAGGTTACAGCTTAGAAAACTGAGGCTTCATTTCTGTAGCCCCGAGGGCTGGGACTGTTCCAGTGTGCAAAGTCACTCCCCCACAGGCCATAGCAAAGAATCAGCAAAGCTAGGAATCAACTCCAGGCTCCTGACACTTTAACATCACTGCTTTTTTTTTTTTTTTTTTCCTTAGGTTGGAAAAGGAAAGGTTGCTTTATTCAGGAGGCTGGTAACCTGGGGAGAAGGTGGACTCATGTCCAAAAATCAATTCCCAACATCACTACTGTTTAAGTGACATTTCAGGGCCTCTTGAGAAGGGTCTAAAAGTGGGAGGCTTCAAGACCCCTCCTTAGGGAGCCTGGAGTTGGGGGGTGAGTCTCAGGCTAAGCCACAGCTCACCGGGGCTATGCTGGCAATTTCCACTGGCGATCCAGGCTTGGAATTCTGTTACCTCATGCAGAATGGAGACCCTGGCCTGCGGAAACCAAGCCCGCGTGTGGTGTTTTCAAGGGATATTCAGGGTTTCGTTTTGAGGGTCTGTGGGTTGTTCTTAGATTTTTAACATTTCAGGGGATCACACGGTTCATTCGGGAACCCTTAAAAGCAAGCTCCTGAAAGGCCTCGAATCGCTGTGGGTGGCTCAACCTTATTCTTTCTACAAACGTAGAGTGCCTAAGGGACTTCCCTGGCGGTCCAGTGGTTAAGACTCTACGCTTCCACTGCCAAGGGCGTGAGTTCGATCCCTGGTCGGGGAGCTAAGATCCCGCAAGCCACGGGGCGTGGCCAAAAAAAAAAAAAAAATAGAGTGCTTATCGGGTGTCAAGGATACAACAGGGAACAAAAGAGACAAAGATCCCTGCCCTCCTGGGCTGACATTCCATGGCAGGAATAGTGGAAAAGCAAATTAACTGAGTAGATGATCTTGTACCTCAGAGGTGAGGGATACTATGGAGAAAAATGCTAAGGCCAAAAAGAGGAGAATGAAGAACAGGAGTCTTTTTACAACAACGTCTAGAGACTGGGCAGCTTAAACGGACTGTATTTATTTGCCGGGACTCCTGGCAATGGACTTCGAAACTCTTTCCCACTTTTCACTCTCAGATGCTGCAGTGAATAAAGATTGATTTTGCCTCCTCCACAACCACTTGGGGACTTCTCACTGGGTTATCCTGAAGCTCTTAACATTCCTCTCTAGCTTAGGTGGTTTGGGGTGTGTTCTGGGGAGAGCGTGGTGAGACTTCCCCAGCAGGTGTAGCCAGGGCCCCAACACTCCTGTGGGCGGGCGGCCAGCCAGTTCAAACAACACTTCCCTCCCCTCCAGGGTTCCCGGAGCGCGTGGAGCTGGCCCCCCTGCCGCCCTGGCAGCCCGTGGGCAGGCGCCTCATCCTGCGCTGCATGGTGTCCGGTGGGGCCCCCCGGGACCACCTCACCGTGGTGCTGCTCCACGGGGAGAAGGAGCTGAGCCGGCAGCCAGCGGGAAATGGGGAGCCTGCCGAGGTCATGGCCACAGTGCTGGCGACCAGAGATGACCACGGTGCCAATTTTTCTTGCCGCACGGAGCTGGACCTGCGGTCCCAAGGGCTGGGACTGTTCCAGAACAGCTCGGCTCCCAGGAAGCTCCAAACCTTTGGTGAGGCACTGGGGAGCCAGCAGAGAGGATGGGATGACAGGGATTTCGTGCTTGGGGTGCGGGGTCTCTGGGAAGGAGAGGCCCCTGGCCGTGGGTGCGCTGAGAAGGTGGCAACCTTGATTGCAAAGGCTTCTGGGAAGAGCATCTTCTTGGCCACTGGGGTGGAGTGTTCTGGGATGCGGTGCCTGGACTGCAGGATCCTCTGAGAAGGCTGTGACCCAGGGCAAGTGGTACACGTGTCCTGGGACAAGGGTGACCCAGGCCACAGTTTCCCAGGAAGAGAGTGTTCCAGATGGGGGAATGAAAATGCCCCAAGAAAGGGCTTCAGGATGTCTGTCTCCTCTCTGTTTACACCCACTGTCTCTCGCCAGTCCTACCAACGACCAACCCGCACCTTGCTACCCACCGGGTACTGGAAGTGGGCACAGAGTGGCAGGTGAACTGCACCCTGGATGGGCTGTTCCCAGTCTCGGAGGCGGAGGTCCACCTGGCACTGGGGGACATGAGGCTGCAACCCACAATCACGTACAATGATGACTCACTCTTGGCCAAAGCCTGGGTCAAGGGAAAGGTGGAGGAAGAAGGCGTCCAGTACTTGACGTGTGCGGTGAATCTGGGAGGGCAGAGCCGGAGGTCTCAGGAGAGCGTGACCATCTATAGTAAGTAGAAACCCAGGTGGGGCTTCCGAAGGGGTGGGGCTAATGCCAGGGGCGGGGCTCACTGTGCGCCCCACCTCCAGGCTTCCCGGCTCCCAACCTGACCCTGAGCCAGCCCGAGGTCTCGGAATGGACTACGGTGAACGTGGAGTGTGAGGCCCAGGCTGGAGCTGTGGTGACGCTGAACGGGGCCCCAGCCAGACCTCCGGGCCCGAGGGCCCAATTGCAGCTGAATGCCAGCGCCGAGGACAACGGGCGCAGCTTCTTCTGCTCTGCTGCCCTGGAGGTGGCCGAGCAGGTGGTACACAAGCACCAGACCCGGGAGCTCCGTGTCCTGTGTGAGTGGGGCCGCTAGACAATGACCCCTGACCCCCACGGCCCAACCCCTAAGACCCCAAGAGCTCCTGCCTTCACCAAGGTCCACTCCCACCCCCACCCTGGTGAGCCCCTTCCCCAGATTCCTACCTAAGTCTTCTTACCTAGACCTAGATGGTGAGTGATGTCCTGGTCCCTGACCCCGTCCCTCATCTTGCTGTGTTTCTTCAGATGGCCCCCGACTAAATGAGAGGGATTGCCTGGGAAACTGGACATGGCAGGAAGGCTCCCAGCAGACCCTGAGGTGCCAGGCCTGGGGGAACCCAACCCCCAAGCTGAACTGTAGCCGGAAAGAGGATGGGGCTTTGCTACCCATTGGGGACCTGAGGCCCGTCAAGCGGGAGGTGGCGGGCACCTACCAGTGTCGGGCCACCAGCACTTGCGGTGAGGTTACCCGTGAAGTTGTCATCAATGTGATCTGTAAGTGCTGGAGTTCAGGGCTGGGCAGGGCAGGGGCAGTGAGGGCAGCTCAACCCTCACTGCCCCCTGTGTCCTCCCCACAGACCACCAGAATAACCTGGCCATCGTCATTCCGGTGGCATCTGTGATCATCTTGGGCACTGTGGGCACAGCCGCTTACATCTATAACTACCAGAGGAAGATCCAGAAATATGAGCTACAGAAGGCCCGGAAGGCCCAGGAAGAGGCTGCCATGAAACTGAACACACCAGCCACGCCGCCCTGAGCCTACCCCCTCAGGACAGGACCTCCTCAGCCCCCAAACCATCACAAGCAGGGCTGCATCAAACAATGGTGGACATATGCCATTCAGCTATACCCACCTTCCCAGGGTGCCAGAGGACAGGAGAGAGGCCCCAGTCAGGATACAGACAGCATCTGGGGTCATGGCCCCTGCACACTTATAGCCCCCAGGCCTCACACCTGATGTGGAGCCACAGGACTGAGACATAAGAAGGGGTCAAGCCTCAGGGCATGAATGTGAGGGATGTCAAAGTCTGACCTGGCCGGAGGGTGTATGATGGAGACCCTCACCTCCAACATGGGGACACCCAACTGGGAAACATTGAAACTCACCCCCTACTGCGTGTGCTGAGGCCTTACAGTCCTAAGAGAGAAGTGGCCCTGCACAGACACATGCAGCTCTGAAACACAAATCCCCACACGTCCTGACAGAAGCCAGCTCCAGCATTGCTGTCCACAGACTGTTCCCAGCTCTTGATGATGACATATTTATTCATTTGTTCTTTTACTAGCTATTTATTGAGTGCCTTTTATGTGGGCTAGAATGGTAAACAAGAAGAACATTGATTCCCACCCTCAGGGAGCTCTCAGTCTAATCTCATTCAGGGTCGCCAGCTACAGTTGTACTGGCTGTGCACTGCACAAGAGTGCCTGGCAAAAAGATTAAGTGGGGCTAGAATTTCCCACTCCACTGGCCAAGCTGCTTTCTCTCAGAAAGGGATTAGTAATGGTGACAAGGTATAGCTGGTGACATGCCCAGAGATGACCCACTGAGCCCTTACACCCCAGCACCGGCACTGACCTCTGCTAATCCACCTCTCCACCTATACCCATGTCTGCTAGTGGTCACAATGACACTTGGTGGCATGCCTAAACGTGGGTGTTCACTCCTTGATAGCTAAACCATGGAGTCCCATGAAACTGTGCCCAATCCCTGTGTGTCCCTGCCTTGTCCTACCTGTTTCCATCTCAGTGGGACCATGCAAGAACAGAGCAGTCTGCAGCTCCAAATTCCTGCAGCGACGAGGCTCCTGCAGGCAGCGGGGAGGAGAGGCCTGGGAGAACCCCCTCCCAACTGCGGAAGCCTCTCCCTTGTGCTAATAAAGCTATTTCATCCTTCCAGCCTTGTGTGAGTTGAGGGGAGGTGTCATGTCCAGCTGGAGCCTTTTCTAGCCTGTCCTCCCACTTCCTGCCCCAAGAGAAGGCTGCCAGTTCAAGGCCCAGCCCTCAGGCTCTAATCCAAATCTGGGGTTTATTAGGGCCTTTTGAGACTTCAGTGAAAATTAAAGATCCCTCTCCAGAAAAACACGATGACATTTGGTTTAGAATGGGGTGGAGAATCCCATTCTTAAGCTGTGGGAGTGGGCTGTATACCGCAGGGCTCCGGGGCCCCTCGGAGCCTCTGTCTCTCTCTCCCCGGGGTGGGGCTGAGGAGGCGGTGCTGCGGGCCTCCTTATCTCCAGAGCCAGCCTTGGCTCCCTGGCGCGGGGCCCCTCAGTCCGGGCTTTTTGCCATGGGGTCTCTGCTCCTCCTCTTGCTGCTGCTTTTGCTGTCGCCCTCCTACCCGCGAGGCGGGAGCGCGCGGAGGCGCTGGGGTGCGCGGACACAAGGCCCGGGAGGCCTCTCTCCCGCGCCCCCGGAGACCTCAGCACCCTTCTGGGTGCGCATAAGCCCCGAGTTCAAGGCCGTGCCGCCGGGGGCCTCAGTGTGGCTCAACTGCAGCAGCAGCTGCCCCCGACCGGAGGGTTCCAGCCTCCGCACCGAGCTGCGGCGAGGCGACACGCTCAGTGGGCCCGGTTGGGTATCCTATCAGCTGCTGGATGTGAGGGCCTGGAGCTCCGATGTGCACTGCTTCGTCACCTGCGCGGGAGAAACGCGGGGGGCCACCGCCAGGATTACCGCCTACAGTGAGGGACGGGGGCTCAGGCCTGGCTGGGGTGAGGGGAGGAGGACGGAGCGGGGGTAACTGACAGTCGCGCTAGGGGGAGCCCTCGGACCTTGCCCAGCGGCCCCCTCTTGCTTTAGAACAGCCACGCAGCGTGATCCTGGAGCCTCCGGTCTTAATGGGCAGTGAGTACACTCTGCGCTGCCATGTGACGCACGTGTTCCCCGTGGGCTTCCTGGTGGTGACTCTGAGGCGCGGTGGCCGGGTCATCTACTCCGAGAGCCTGGAGCGCTTCACCGGCCGGGATCTGGCCAACGTGACGCTGACTTACGCGTTACGCGCCAGGCCCAGTGACTTCGGGCAGCCCGTTACCTGCCACGCCCGCCTCAATCTCGATGGCCTGGTGGTCCTCAGTAGCTCGGCACCCGTGGCGCTGCCGGTCCTCGGTGAGGCACCCTTATAATCCTGGGAAGAGTGGGGAAGGGTTATGTGGGCCAAGCCAGAGCATGTCCATGCGGGTCCTCACACCTCCAAGTGCTCTGTTCCTAATTCTCCCCTCTTGTCTCCAGCTTGGAGCCCTGCGTCCAAAGCCTTGGCCTCCACCTCCATCGCAGCCCTTGTGGGGATCCTTCTTGTAGTGGGGGCCCTCTGCCTGAGAAAGTACCTATCGATGAAGTCTCGGGCATAGAGGCAGTGGTCCATGCTGGCTGAGCTGGAGGAAAGAGGAATCTGGAACATTTGGGGGAACCTTGCCTGGATCAATAAAGCCTTCCTCAGCCAGCTTCTGCCCCTGGGCATAAAGGTCCCCCATTAGTGCACCTCCTCTGACTGAAGTGGTCTTCTTTTTTGGCCTTGCCTCTATCATTTTCTCCAAATTCCTGTCTCCCTGAGGGCACCTGAGGTTTTTCACTCTGGTCTCCCTTGCCGGAGCCCCATTCCCTCTGCATTCCCAGCCGACGTAGTAAAAACCTCTCCCTCGGGCATTATCAGTGCGGTGCAGAGGGGCAAGGCCTGGGCCCAGGGGGGCTTTAGCCTGTGGGAAGGCTGGTTCATGGTATGGCTTCTCCTGATTGGCTCCAGCGCTGCCACGCAGCAGCTCTGATTGGATGTTAAGTTTCCTGCCCCCCCCCTTTAGACCCTGCACTTTCCTGGAGGGCAGGCGTGGGGAGAGAACTAATCCCCATAGTTCACCACTAGCTCTGGGAGTGAGAGCACAGGTGGGCTGGGTCAAATGTACATTGTGAGGGACGTGGATACGCAGAAAAGATACCCATGTGTTGACTGCGGGGAAGGAGCAACCAGATGGTGGGGTGGGGGGGGGGGTGTATGTCACAGATTCGCATCCTGGAAACGTCCCTGATAGTCACCGGGTCTGGTGAGCACATGGAGGGTGTCCAAACCTGGAACCCAGATGCGGAGTCAAAAGTATCACAGTTGGTCTCTTGGTCTCGCGTGGACACAGAATCGGGGCCTGCAGTGGATACCTGGCAAGGCCCGCGTGGTCCAGGGCCCCGCCCGCCGAGCAGAAAGCGGATTCAGAGGCGCTCTTTGGCGGCTCCTGCTCACACAAGTCGCGTAGACACGTGCCCGCTGCACGCTGGGTAAATACAGACCCAGAGCCGAGCCGACCCTAATTTAGACGCCCGAGAACGCTGCGCGCACGCACACATGTTCCCAACTCGCTGTCACTTTCGTCCCCGCCCCTTCTGTCGCGTGCGGGGGCGGAGCCAGAGAAAGACTAGAGGCGTAGCTGTAACCCTCAGCTCCCAGGGGTTAAAAGGGGAAGGATCGGTGAGGGAGGCGTCCCCACATCCTCCCCTAGAGCCTTCTCATCCCCAGCCTGCGCGTCTCAAATCTCTCCTAGCCCCCAACCCATCTCCGCTCCAAGGGGGGGGGGGGGCTGGTGGGAGGGGCTAAATGTGGAGGCGGAGCTCGGAGTCCAGCTCATTATCATAGCATCTAAGCAAGGGGTGGGGTGGGGGTTTGAGAAGGGCAACCCTGCATCCCCACCACCTCAGCGTCGCCGCCGCTGCCAGCACGCCTTCATCAAGGCCGGTAGCCTGGTGCACGCTCGCCTTCCCGCCCTCCCCGCGCCGCCTCTGCTGCCGCCCCCTCCTTGGAAACCAAGTTACCAACGTTAAACCAATCCCCAAGCGCAACTCAGCCTCCTCCACACCCCACCCGCCGCGCCGCGCAGTCCTCTAGCCCAGCTCAGCGCTCGCGCTCCCCTCGCCTCCTGCGCTTCCCCCGCGGCGGCGATGCCAGGACCCTCGCCAGGGCTGCACCGGGCACTGCTCGGCCTCTGGGCTGCCCTGGGCCTGGGGCTCTTCGGTCTCTCAGGTAAGAGCCGGTCCGGCTCAGGGTGGACAGGGCGGGGTCGTAGTTTCTGGACCTGAGAAGCGGCCACAAGCCCCTCCCCGCTGCGCCCTCGCCTCGCTCCCACGCTTCTGCCCCCACCTTGAGCCCAGGGCCTTCTTCTCTATCCCTCTTCCCCCCCCAACACACACTGGAGACCAAGCTTCCTGACTCCTCGCTCACTCAGGTCTCTACCCTACCTTCTTCGAGATCCTGGGTGCTCTTCTGCACCCAGCCTCGAGCTCTGGAGACCCCATTATCTCCCCTGTCCCCTCCCGGGGTACCTCCTCACGCTCTGCTATGCACCATGGTCCACGGACTGGCATCTTCACCACTCGAAATCCACGAAGACCCAATCTCACCAACTGCCGTGACTCCGAGGCGCTGTTCCCGCTCCACCCGGAGCCCTGGCAACCGAGTCCATCGGCTGTTCCCGCGGTTCCTTTCATGAGCCCAGCCCCGCGTCCTCTCTCCGTACTCTTCACCCGGGTTTGGAATCCTCCCTTAGCCTTGCTTGACTCAGCCTCATCTCTCTTTTGCCCTCGCTTCAACCACAGTCGTCTCCCCTCTCCGGGCGAGAACCGTGAGAACCAGTTCGCTTCCCTTCCCCCACCTGGGGTCCCCTCTTCCCAGCATTGCTGTGTGCGTTGAAAACCCCATGTTTCATCTCATCTCTCCCCTCCCCCCATTCTTCCCCGTCACTCCATCCGCACCTTGGAGAGAAGGGCTCTCCGCTGCCATGTACCAGAGACACCCTCGAGGTCTGGACCGTGGGAGCGCGCTTGTAAACCTGAGACCTGGGCAGGACTTGGGACTCCTGGCTGTGGCCTCTGCTCGTTCCCTGGGAATCCTGAGTCTCCATAGGGGCTCTTAGATCTCAGGGAGGTGGCTCCCAGGCTGAGCTCGCGTTTCTCCGGGCAGTGGTCGCGCAAGAGCCTTTCTGGGCGGACCTACAGCCCCGCGTGGCGCTCGTGGAACGCGGGGGATCGCTGTGGCTGAATTGCAGCACCAACTGCCCACGGCCCGAGCGCGGTGGCCTGGAGACCTCGCTGCGCCGGAATGGGACCCAGAGGGGTTTGCGCTGGCTGGCGCGGCAGCTGGTGGACATCCGAGAGCCGGAGACCCAGCCCGTCTGCTTCTTCCGCTGCGCGCGACGCACACTGCAGGCGCGTGGGCTCATTCGCACTTTTCGTGAGTTCTCAGAGGCCAAGCTACTTTCCCTCCCTTCCAGGCCCCGCCCCCTGGGTCACGGGGTCCTCTCCTACAGGCCCCACCCTCTGGATCAACACGCCCTGCCCCTCTTGGCCCCTGGGTTCCAAGCCATGTCGTGCTGAGCCCTGGCATTTCCAACAGCCGTGGTTCCCCCCTTGCAGAACGGCCGGATCGTGTAGAACTGGTGCCGCTGCCTGCCTGGCAGCCAGTGGGCGAGAACTTCACCCTGAGCTGTAGGGTCCCCGGCGCTGGGCCTCGTGGGAGTCTCACATTGACCCTGTTGCGGGGCGCCCAGGAGCTGATCCGCCGCAGCTTCTCCGGAGAGCCACCCCGAGCGCGGGGTGCGGTGCTCACAGCCACGGTACTGGCTCGGAGGGAGGACCATGGGGCCAATTTCTCGTGCCGTGCGGAGCTGGACCTTCGGCCGCATGGCCTGGGGCTGTTTGAAAACAGCTCAGCCCCCAGAGAGCTCCGAACCTTCGGTGAGTGGGTGTGAGAAGGGGACCAAGGGGAGTCGGGCCGATGTTTAAGAAGCTTGGAGGCAGAGAAATCTGAATTCTAATTCTTACCCTAACACTCACCAGCTGAAAGTTATTTTCCTCTCTGTGCCTTGAGGATAATACCATAATAGAGTGCCTGTAAAGCGCTTAGAACATATTGAGCGTTCAATACATAAGTTCAAGCTCTGTTCTTCTACTCCCAGCCCTGCCTCCGGAACCCCCTCGCCTCGCTGCCCCCCGGCTCTTGGAAGTGGGCTCAGAAGGACCCGTAAGCTGCGCCATGGACGGGCTGTTTCCAGCCTCGGAGGCTGAGGTCTACCTGGTGCTGGGGGACCAGAGGCTGAGTCCCGATGTCACCCTCGAGGGGGACGCTCTCATGGCCACTGCCACAGCCACAGCTAGCGCAGAGCAGGAGGGCGCCAGGCAGCTGGTCTGCAACGTGACCCTGGGGGGCGAGAGTCGAGAGACCCAAGAGAACGTGACTGTCTACAGTAAGAGCTAGTGAAGTGGGGCCTCGGCGGCTCGGGGATGGAGCCAGAGGAAGGCGAAGGCGGGGCAAATAGTGGGTGGGGCCCTGGTATCAGAATAGACATGGACCGAGAGTCCCGAAGGGGCGGGGCAGGTGGAAGACAATAGTAGCTGGAGAGGCGGAGTCTGAGCTGCCCAAAGGGGAAGGTCGCAAACCCGACAAGGATCCCTAGAGATGTGGCCTGACCACCTCAAGGGGGCGGGGCGAGAAGGGAGAGGAGCCTGAACAGCCCGAGGGGCAGGGCACGGTACCCACGGTTTGGCTGAAGTGGGGAAGGTTCGGGCTGATAAGGGGCAGCCTTGAACCGCAGGAGGGGCATGGTCAGTGGTCTCCCGGCCAACGCCCCGCCCCCAGGCTTCCCGGAACCCCTCCTGACCCTGACCGAGCCCAACGCCCCCGAGGGGAAGATGGTGACAGTAAGCTGCGCAGCCGGGGCCCGAGCCCTAGTCACACTAGACGGAATTCCGGCCGCGGTCCCGGGACAGCCCGCCCAGCTCCAGCTAAACGCCACCGAGAACGACGACAGGCGTGTCTTCTTCTGCGACGCCACCCTCGAAGTTGACGGGGAGACCCTGAGCAAGAACGAGAGCGCCGAGCTGCGCGTCCTATGTGAGTTGGCCTTTAACCTCTAGCCTACCTCCGCCTGCCTGGTCTCTGGCCGTGTCATGGAAGTGGAGGATTTCCCCACGGTCCGCGTCTAGCCTCTTGTATCCCATGCCCCTGCCCGCAGACGCCCCCCGGCTGGACGATTCGGACTGTCCCAGGAGCTGGACATGGCCAGAGGGACCAGAGCAGACGCTGCGCTGCGAGGCCCGCGGAAACCCAGAGCCCTCGGTGCACTGCGCGCGGCCCGACGGCGGGGCGGTGCTGGCCCTGGGCCTGCTGGGTCCGGTCACTCGCGCGCTCGCTGGAACTTACCGCTGCACCGCGACCAACGTCCAGGGCCAGGCGGTCAAGGACGTGACTCTGACGGTGGAGTGTGAGTGGAGGTGCATAGGGCGCACCTCTGTCTGGTTCTCAGGGTCTAGGGGTGGCCTGACTACAGAGGAGGGTGGAAACAGGGTCTGAGGCGTGCCTTTGAGCAGGATTTTGAGAAAGGCAAGGGGATGGTGAGCCGGCTTAAGGCAAGATCTTAGAGAAGGATGGAGGGGAAGGGGTGGACTTGTCCACAGGGGCCTGCGGCCTGGCGTTTGAGCTGAGTCTTGGAAACGTGGGTGCTCCAAACTGGCTAACAATTTTTAAGCTAAAGACTGCGGAGGGTCCTGTGGGCACTTTGTAGGAATCAGGAAAAAAAAGCACACTTCAGGGCTCAGGAAGTCCCAAAACAGTGCACGGCTTGACTGGAGAGAAACTCCTTTGCTTCGGTGTCCCTGTGCAGAGCGTAGCCTACCCGCCTGGGATGGGAAAAAGGGTCCAGGGACATTAGACCTGTCCCTAAACCCCAAAACTCAACAACACTCCCCTCTCTAGACGCACCAGCGCTGGACAGTGTGGGCTGCCCTGAACGTATTACCTGGCTGGAAGGAACAGAGGCTTCCCTGAGCTGTGTGGCCCATGGGGTCCCGCCACCCAGCGTGAACTGTGTGCGCTCTGGGGAAGCCAGGGTCGTCGAGGGCCTACTGCGTGTGGTCCGGGAGCACGCGGGCACCTACCGCTGCGAAGCCACTAATGCTCGAGGGTCTGCAGCCAAAAATGTCGCCGTCACAGTGGAATGTGAGTGGGGACGACACAGGGCAAGATGGGGTACGTCAGAATAACCCTGTCCTGACGTCCAGTCCCTCTGTCCCCCAGATGGCCCCAGTTTTGAGGAGGTGAGCTGCCCTAGCAATTGGACATGGGTGGAAGGATCTGGGCGACTGTTTTCCTGTGAGGTGGATGGGAAGCCAGAGCCAAGTGTGGAGTGCGTTGGCTCCGGAGGCACCAGTGAGGGGGTGCTGCTGCCGCTGGCACCCCCAGACCCTGGTCCCAGAGCCCCTCAAATCCCTAGAGAACTGGCACCCGGAACCTACATCTGCAACGCCACCAATCAGCACGGTTCCGTGGTCAAG
This sequence comes from Balaenoptera ricei, assembly GCF_028023285.1. Classification (NCBI taxonomy): domain Eukaryota; kingdom Metazoa; phylum Chordata; class Mammalia; order Artiodactyla; family Balaenopteridae; genus Balaenoptera; species Balaenoptera ricei. The sequence goes on along the minus strand of NC_082641.1, from coordinate 175,397,754 downwards.
ATGGTCACCGTGAGCGCGGAGTGTGAGCGAGGCCCAGGCGGGCGGGGAGTAGGGGGTGTTCCAGGTCCCGGCTTCTCCCTGAACAACGAGCCCCCCCGCCCCCACCCCATGGCTGTTTTGCAGCGCCACCGCAAATGGATGAATCTACCTGCCCAAGTCACCAGACGTGGCTGGAAGGCGCCGAGGCTGCTGCGCTGGCCTGCTCCGCCCGGGGTCGCCCCTCCCCACAAGTGCGTTGCTCCCGGGAGGGCGCGCCCCGGCCACAGCGGCTGCGCGTGTCCCGACAGGATGCAGGCATCTACCACTGCCTGGCCACCAACGCGCACGGCACTGAAGCCCGGATCGTCACCGTGGGCGTGGAATGTGAGTTGCGGGCAGCACCAGATAGAGGGCATCCGGTCTCTAGAACAGTGACTAAAGGAGGTGGGATTCCCCGGGGGAGTTCAAGGGCACCTCCCTAGTCCCATTTCCGGGGACAAGGAATCCTGACCTTAACATGAAATGTTAAGGGTAATGAAAACTCTAGGGAACAAGAGCCCGCCCCCGCACCCTCAAGTTCTGGGTCTGAAGGGCCCTGGCGTGGGTCCCCACCTCCTTCCATTCAGTGAAGCAGGGCTCAGGATTTTAGTCCCGACAGCAGTCCAGTCGTAGGGGGAGGGGGCTCTGAAGCGAGGCAGGATCTTCGCCTGCTCATCTCAGGAGGGGCGGTCTCAGAAGGGGGCGCTCGGTCAGCGGCTGGCCCCTTCAACCTCCTGTCCCCCGTAGACCGCCCCGTCGTGGCCGAGCTGGCTGCCTCGCCTCCAGGAGGCGTGCGGCCAGGCGGGAACTTCACGCTGACCTGCCGAGCCGAGGCTTGGCCCCCAGCCCAGATCAGCTGGCGTGCGCCCCCGGGGGCGCTCAACATCGGCCTGTCAAGCAACAACAGCACGCTGAGCGTGGCGGGCGCTATGGGCAGCCACGGCGGCGAGTATGAGTGCGCAGCCACCAACGCGCATGGGCGCCACACCCGGCGCATCACCGTGCGCGTGGCTGGTAAGTAGCAGCTGGGGAGGGGGGGGGCCTGGGCGAGGGATCTACAGGGGGCTGTGACCTGCGCCTTGGGACTCTTGACCCCGTCCCTGCCTCCCTCTCAGTACCCACAGATGAGACAGAAGTGAGCCAGGGTGGAAATTAGGGGCGCCCTTGGGGCTTTGGTGGCGCGTTGGGGGTGGCAAGTGGAAGGAGAGGGAGCTGACTGGAGCCCAAGGGAAGGGAACCTTCGGGGCTGTGACTGCTGTGAGGAGGGACTTAACTTTGCGTGGGTTCTGCGTGGTGAAGGCTTGATGCAATTCACTTTCCACCGTGTGGCTGTGGAGAAGGGGGTTTGGAGAGGGACAGGGGCAGAGGATAGTGGTGGGGGCCCAGCAAGATCCTGCTCCTGCTTCGCGTATCTCTGGGGCTGGCTGGGGTCTTTCTGGGGTGGAGCAATGACTGGGTTTCCCCCACCCCACCATCCTTTTGAGGGTGAGGAGAGTTGGTTGACTTCCTGGGTATCTCGGGGGCTAGGGGCTTATATCCTCCCTGTGATGGGGTGGACCATAAAATGGGTCTGGGGCCTCACCCGAACTGGGGTGGCCTTACTGGGGTCTCTCCTTTCCTCCAAGGCTGGGTTCCCTGGGGCTCCCTGCCAGGCGCGTGAGAACTGACCTCATGCCTGTGGGAAGGGGCAGAAGTGGCCCGGGCTTGGCGTGTTGGACGGGCGGGGGGAGCTCGACCACCTTCTTTGAGCGTCTGCACCCCGCAGGTCCGTGGCTATGGGTCGCTGTGAGCGGCGCGGCTGGGGGAGCGGCGCTGCTGGCCGCGGGGGCCGGCCTGGCCTTCTACGTGCAGTCCACCGCCTGCAAGAAGGGCGAATATAATGTGCAGGAGGCCGAGAGCTCGGGTGAGGCCGTGTGTCTCAACGGCGCGGGTGCCGGCGCCGGCGGGGGCGGGGGCGCCGAAGGTGCAACTGAGGCTGCGGGCACCGCCGAGGCGCCGGCGGGGGGCGAGGTCTTTGCCATCCAGCTGACGTCAGCGTGAGCCCGCTCCCCTCTCCCCGCGGGCCGGGGGACGCCCCCCAGACTCACACGGGGGCTTATTTATTGTTCTATTTATTTATTTATTTATTTATTTATTTATTTATTTATTTATTTAATTTTATTTATTTATTCAATTCCAGGGGCGTCACCCCCCATTTTCTACCCCCCTTCCCCAATAAAGTTTTTATAAAGGACTCTGGCTCCATCTGTTTCAGTCTGCGATGCAGAAGCAACGCAGGGTTCGAATCCCAACCCTGTGGGTTATTTATTCAAAAAACCCTTTTTGCTTTTGAGGGCCTACTGTGTGTCAGGCACAGTCCAAGCCGCCATTTCGCGATGTGACCGGGAGTTTGCGCTCTCCGTGCCCTGTTTCGTGCTCTCCCTGGACCCTTGGGCGTGGGTGGGGACCTGGCTCCTTCCTCCCTCTCTACTGCTTATCTCTTCCGCCCAGCGCTGCCCTCTAATCCGGCTAATGTTCGGGGTGGGAGCTGGGTGCTTCCCCCAGGCCTGCTTCCAGGCAGAGCTGAGGCTGCCTTCCCTGGATGGGTGGAGGCCCTTTCCCAGGGCTCTGGGCATCGCCCCAGCCCTGAGGCCTTGCACGGATGGGTAAACGAAGCTGCAGCTCCGAGTGTCAGCCGCTGCGATGTCCCTCCTATTACAGGGTGCACCCCTGCCCCAGCCTCAAGGCCTCCTCCATCCTGTGCCCATCCGCGGTGCCTCAGTTTACCCACAAGCTGCCTTTCGACTTGGCCCATCACGATTCAGAAGAGACATACAGGGTATCAGCTGCACCCCCCCCCCACCGCCCACCACCAGTCATCCCCCTCACCCCCCACAGCAGAAGGAGAGAACAGCTGGGCCTCATCCACCCCCCGTTTCCTCCTCCCTCAAAAGCAGGAATACAGAGCTGCCAGAAGGAAGCGGGCCTGGACTGCTCCAGCTCCACCGGCTGCCCCCCACAAACATTTCGGGAGCAAAAGTGAGAGCAGGAAACTGGGGCACTAGAGGCTAAGCCAGTGTCGGGTGCGAGGTACAAAAGGCCACAAGGCCCAAACGTGGTGCAGCCCCTGCTGTCCGGCCCCCATCACCTCTCTCCTTGCCCACCCGCATCCTTGAGGTTCCTTGAATCCCAAAGTTCTGCCTGCCACAGGGCCTTTGCTCTTGCCATTACCTCTGCCCCAGGTGTCCTCACCTCAAATAGTCCCATAGCTAGTTCCTTTTTTTTTTCTGGCCGCACTGCCAGCATGTGGGATCTTAGTTCCCTGACCAGGGATCGAACCCGTGCCCCCTGCAGTGGAAGCACGGATTCCTAACCCCTGGACCGCCAGGGAATTCCCAGCTAGTTCCTTATTGTCAGGTCTCTACACAAAGGTCACACCTTCTCAGAGAGGCTTTCCCTGAGAACACGGTAGCAGCCCAACTCCTCACCTCCTTACATACTTTATTTTCTCTGTAGCATGATCACTACTTGACGTTCTATTAGATACTTATTGAATACCTGTTTACTGTCACTCTCGAATATTGGCTTTGCTAGGGATCTTTGTTCTATTCACAACTGAGTGCCTCACTGGAACCTGGTACACAGTAGTTGCTCAATAAATGTTGACTACGTCGATAAAAACAGCCAGGGGTTTGTAGACACACAGTCTGAGACCCTCGTGTGCTGTGTCTGTCCCCGAAGAGCTTCTCCATGCTGGGCACTGGTGGTGGTGGTGGGGGGGTGTATCACGGTCAAGAACAGAGAGGTGGTGACCTTGGACCTCTGAAGTCATGGTCCAGTAGGGGAGATGAATGTGAATGAAATAACCCTGGACCAGTAGAGAGGTGAAACTTCTGGTAGGTTCTAAGAGAGAGATGAGCAAAGAGCTGAACTAGAGCCTGACGTGGGGTGGGAGGGGGGCTGTCCATTTTAGGCTGGGTGGTCAAGGAAGGGGTCTCTGAAGATGTGGTGTTGGGGCAGAGCTCACCCTCACTCCAGTGATGCGAAGGCAGCAGCTACGGGAGACCTGGGGGAGGGTGTTGTGAGCCAAGCAAGGGGGGGTACTGAATGAGTCAGGGATCCGAGGCTGAGGAATCTGGACCCAAGCCTTCCCCACAGGCTCACTCAGGAGAGTCAAAGGGGGTCTCAGAGGGGCTCCCCTTCCCAGGGCCAGTGGACCTGCAGGCCTCACTCACCCCTCACAGCAGCGACCACCCCTGCCCACTCTGCATCTCACCCATCCTTGATGCCCCCCTCCTCCCTCCCTCCCTCCCAGTGAGTAGTGGTGGCCTGTGTGTCCTGGCAACAGGGGTAGAGCTCAGCGTCTCCCATGTGGCTTTTGGCTTCAGGTTGGGGACACACTTTGGTGGGGTTAGAGAGATCTTGAAAGGGAGGAGGGGGGACACAGTAGGGACTGATGTGTGGAAGGATGCAGGACGGGGACATTCTGTAGGCAAGGGTGGAGCTGCCAGATAAAGGGCCTACTTGTGTGTGTATCACCGTGGGCCAACGTGTGCCACCCATGTGTCTTTCATGTGTGTCTGTATCGTGCATGTGTATGTGTCCTGTGTGTACATCAACACGTGTGTCTATCGGTGGATGTGCGTCTGTCAATGTCTTTCTGTCTTGTGTGTGGTCTGTGTGTCTCGTGAGTGTCGGCACATATGGGTCTGCTGATGCGTCTTTGGCCATGCCGCGAGGCATGTGGGATCTTAGGTCGCTGACCAGGGATTGAACCTGTGCCCCCTGCAGTGGAAGCACGGAGTCTTAACCACTGGACCCCCAGGGAAGTCCCACTGTGTGCATCTTTCTGAACGTGTTGTCTGTCTCTGCATGCGGTGGCTGTCGCCCTGTATGGGGTGCTGTAATGAATGTGGCTAATTCCCAGGTGGTGCCTGTCTCCGTGACTGTGTGTGTCCCTCAGAACCCCACTGAGAAAACCCCTCCCCCACATTCCTGGGCCGGGGGAGAGGCGGGTGAGGGCGTGCAAGGTGGGATCCCGAAGTCACAGCACCCCTTCTCTGAGTAGTTCTGTTCTTTATTGTCACTGATATTAACAATATGAGTTTCACTGCCATGAGCATTTCCTGAGGGGGTGAGGTGCTCAGCCAAGCCTGACTGAAGCAGGGGCCAAGGAGGGGGCCAGTGACCCCCTGAGCCAGGAGCTCTGGGGCCTGAGGCCTGGGTCTTCCACCTGGGGTCTCTGAATGGGGAGGGGGCAGAGAGGAGGCAGGCTGGACCCCTCAAGACCCAAGCTCTTTCCCGTAGGAGGCCTTCAGCCCATTCTTCCCCTGGAGCAACTGAGGCAGGACAGGCTCGGCTGGGTGAGGAAGGGCTTACCCTTCCTGAGTTGGGACTGGGGGGGGACCCATCGACACCCCACATCTGCCACACAGTCTCTTGGGCTGGACACTTTTCCTGGGCACCAGCCAGCAGCTGGAGCACCGGGTGCCATATTTCTTGTACCTGGGACGGGGGTGCAAGAAACCAACATTCAGCAGGCAGCAGGGGCCCAGAAATCACCACGAGTGAGCCACGTTCCCCAAGAGGTGGGTGTTTTCTCTTCCCAAAACCCCACACCGGCTAAGCATGGACTGATGCGACGACCCCACCCCAAATCCCTCCTCCATTTTGAGGACCTGATACCACAGGCATTGCAGAGGGGGGTCCCATCTTCGGCATCTCTCCAGAGTGGGGTCCTCTGGGTCCTACAGGAAGCACAGCGTCGGCGCCCTGAAAGGGAAGAGGCCAAAGGGCAAGGGTCAGAGGCCAAGAGACCGAGCTCAGGAGGCCTGTGTGGGGTGGGCATTTTGAGGGGGGTGGTCTCTGTGAAGGCCCCACCCAGCTCCGGGCCAGCCCCGGTGTTGCCAGATCTAAGACAGAGGGAAAGCCAAGAAGGGAGACAGATGGCAAAGCTCAGCAGAGGAAGAAGCCGGGGGTGTGGGTGACTCAGCCTGAGTGGAGGGGGACGCTGAGACTCCTCCTGGATGGGTCTAAATAGGGAAGCGGGATGGGGAGAAAGACAAGGAAGAAATGAAACTGTCCCCCCCCCCCCAAGTATTTATAGCTCTCAAGTCTCCAGGACTCACCCAGGGACTCGCTGCCTCCTGCGTTGGCCTCTGGGCCTCTGGCAGGGCCTGGCGGGGGACCCTGAGAGCGGCTGCTGCAGGCCAGGCTGGGGAGTAGACAAGGCGTTAGCACCGAGGGTCTGTCTGTATGCTGTCCCAGATAGCCCCCAGTTGAAGATTTCCAATCAGGCAACCCCCAAGGAGGCATCTGATGTCTGAAAGGCCTGGCCTTGCACCTCATTAATATCACAGACATAATCATTTGAAAAGACAGTAAGCCTGGGGCCAGCCTGCGAGGTTTGTTTTTGTTTTGTTTTGCTTTTTTTTTTTTTTTTTGGCTGCGACGAGCGGCTTGTGGGAATTTAGTTCCCCGACCGTGGATCGAACCCGGGCCCACGGCAGTGAAAGTCCACATCTTAACCACTGGACCGCCAGGGAATTCCCCAGCCTGCCAGGTTGAAAGCTCAGCTCTCCCACGTCCTGGCCGTGTGACCAAGGACAAGAGATCTCATCCTCTGCGCCTCAGTTTCTGCATCTGTAAAGTGGGCCTCACGGGGTTCAGAGAGCCCATACACACCAAGGGCTACCTGTTACCTCTATTACTGTTGTCATGTCTGACAAACGGTAGCTATTATCATTGCTGGAAAAACTAACAGAAGCAGCAGCCCCGGGTATGGTCAGGCCTCTTAGGAGGAGACCCGGGCTCAGACCTGGATGTGACTGGCTCATAGCAGCAGTTACAGGAACTGACACCAGCCTGAGGTCTCGCTCAGAGATGGGGCCATTTGTAAGGCAGGGCTGAGGTGGGAGTCTATGAGGGCATTCCTGGGAGCACCTGCCCCCGGGCCTCTGCACTGTTACCACTATTACTTGCATAAAGGGTGCCCTTGCCCAGGCCAGCCCCTACCTGTAGGTGGGTATGATCTGTAGGCTGGAATCTGGCTTTATCTGAAACTTCAGGGTCACCCCCTCGAACTGGGGGTCCACTTTCTCGGCGCCCCGCTGGGGGTTCGACTGCTTCCGGGGTTTCCTCTGTGGCTGGGCTGAAGAGGCCGGGGGAGCCACTCGGGGCCCCAGGCCGGGGCTCTGCTGGCTGACTGGGGTCAGCATGTTCTTGGCATCCTTGGCCAGAGGTAGGGCTCCCAGAGTCTCCAGGGCCTTCGGCTCCCAGCAGGGCCCTAGGGCCTGGGTGTCCCAGGTGGGGGACTGGGCCAGCCCCTCTGCTGGCTCTTGGAGGAAGTGCAAGTCGGTGACCAAGTCCTGGTGTGCAGGCCAGAAGGACCTGGGGACAAGGGACAGTGTGGTCACCCCATTCCCTGGGCGGCACCTACATGAGTCTCAGGCACAAGGGGCAAGGAGAACTGTATAGCCTCTGACCCCCATATGACTCCAAGTATCCCTGGGGACCGGGACCTCTTCCTTGTAAGTACCAGTAACTAACATTTTGACCCTTGAGTAACCCCAGGAACCAGAGGTCATGATCCCTTGACCACTGGGCCAGGTTGGGGGAAGGGCCACTCCTTAACGCACCTGCCACTGGGTCTGAGGCATCCTGGAGTCCTTGGTGCCTGCTGGGTGGGGAGTTCCGGGGGCGGTTCGGGGTCCAGACAGGGCGGCGTCAGCAGCTCTCGAAGCATCGACAAGTCCGGGGCTGGCTCGGCCTCCATTGTGTCCCAGCCCTTACCCACTTCCCAAATCTCGCCCGGCCCCGCCCACGCCGGGCCCACTCGATGAGCCCCACCTGCTTGGGGCGGGGGCGCTTCTGGCCCTGGGTGCAAGGAGCTCCACCTGAGGGGGGCGGGGCCAGTGGGATCGGCGCCTCTGGCCGGCGATATTGGGGACCGGCTTCGAAGCCTCCACCCTCAGGCTAGCCTCCGTCCCTCTGTCCCTTCCGACCCTGCTCAGGTGACTTGATCACCCCTTGCGGCCAAGAGCAGTCTGGACCCCTCCAAATCCCTCCGCGGCTGAGGGGCGGGGCCTTGCCACGCTGATCCTCAGGCTCGCGGACCCTCACTATGAGGCCTCTTTCTCAGTTTCCCGCTGGCCCATCACCACCGTGGGAGGGGAAAGCTGGAGGCCTGGAAGTTGCAGTTGTAGACCCCAGGGCCTGTCCTCCCACCCGCACCCCCAGCAAGGACACTCAAGATGCTGGAAGTCTGTGAGACGGTTTTATTATCTCTCCGATTAGAGTCCACCCCTATCCACACCCCCATTCTCAGGGGTTTGGGGGAGGCTGCCCCAACAGGGGCCCTGTCCCCACCAGAGCCTGGACGTGGGATCTCTCTGAAGCAGGGGTTCTGGCCTTCCGGTTCCTTCCGCCATCTCTCCCGGGCCTGTCCCGTGCTCTGGGCGGGGCTGGCAACTTGGCTATTCCTCCAGTCCTGGCCCTGGGGCCGTGAGTGTCTGGGACCATCCAGCTGCCTGTGTCAGTGGGGCTTGGGGACGTGGCCGTCCACGTAGAAGTTCCTGGTGATCTTGGGCAGGGTGAATTCAGCCCCTTCCAGCTCAGGTGTCAGCACAATCTGGCAGCCCAGCCGGGAGTTCTCTTGGAGGAGGGGGGCCATGTCCAGCATGTCGTCCTCCCTGGGGCAAAGGGGGCAGCGATTATTAATGGGTCCGGGGGAGTGGCCAGAAAAGAAGCTCTCCTGCCAGCAGCCGGAGCAGGGAGAAAAGCTGGGGCTGCCCTCTGCTGCTGCAGAGGTGGAACTCTGGACGCCCAGAACGCAAAGGCTCAGCAACCAAGCCCTGCAGCTCAGAGCTGGGAGGGGCCACCCTGCTCACCTCTCGTCAGGAGGAGGCAGAAGGTCCAGGTGGTCCTCGCTCACATACACGTGGCAGGTGGAGCACGCCAGGGAGGCTTCACAGGCCCCTGGGGGCAGCAAGTGAGGGAGCATTGGTAAGGGGAGTGGTCAGGCAGGTGCCATGCAGTGAAGGACATAAAGGAGAATCCCTTTGTTTCTTTATTATTTTTTTTTTTTATTTTTATTTTTTGGCCACACCACATGGCTTGGGGATCTTATTTCCCCGACCAGGGATCACACCCAGGTCCACGGCAGTGAGAGCCAAGTCTTAACCGCTGGACCGCCAGGGAATTCCCAAGAATCCCTTCGTTTCACCACTCGACCCTCATTTCTCCCTCCCGGGCCTGCACGCCCACTGTAGGCACCCTCCACCCTGTCATTGACTTAGCTGGCTGTTCCCAACCTGCCCATAGTTTTTGCAAAAGGACGTCCGGGGTTTCCCCCAAACTCCCCAGCAGGCTGAGGACCAGGCTGGATACCTGGAACCGGTAATGAGCGTGGACCTGACTTCAGTGTAGCTGAGAGGGGACAGGCCAGGCAGGTTTCCTGTAGCCTGTGGGCCCTTGCTGTGACCCTGCCACTGTGCTGGGCTTCCCTGCTGCTGCTGACGGAGGGACTGGCTCACTCAGCATCTAATGCTGCAGCAGGGGAAGGGGTTAGGGAATAAGGGTTGGAAGATGGAGAGTCTGGGATTTCCTGCTTGCCCCTGGACACATTCCCAACCTTCTGATTGATCACTGGGAACTGTGCTCCGGAATAATGTTCCTCCTGGCCTAAAGCCTTCCAAAGGGTTTTTATAACTAGAATAAAATCCAAACTCCTCCACTCAGTCCTTGAGATGCTCCCACCCCTGCACTCACCCACTTCAGCCACACTGGCTCCCCTCACTCAACTCCTCCATGCCAAGCTCATCCCCACCACAGGACCTCAGCATCTGCCATACTCTTGATCTGGAATGCTCTTCTCTCCACTCTTTCCATGGCTACGTCCTTGTTGTCTTTGGGGACTTAACTGTCCTCCAAGTGCCCCATTTCTTGTCCTTCCCCTGACCCTTGTTATCTCTTTAGTAATTTCTGGACAGTGTTTATCACAGTCTGAAGTTACCATCATCATTTCTGGGTTTACCTGTGCTCTGTCAACCCGCCCTCTTCTCTCTGTACTCAGCACTGAGCCTGGCAGGTTGTAGATGCTCGAGAGATACTTGTTATAAGTGAACGGGACAGAATTCTCTTTTCTCTTCCAGACATGTTGGACAATAAGGGTGGTGCTGCAAGGCAGCCTCCTGAACCAGCAGACCATCCCTGTGGGCTATGGTGACTAATTTGCCCACCCTTCCAGTCTCTGGGGAAGAAACTGTCTGGGCCTCGAAACTGCCAGTAGTTCCCAGGCATCTCTTCCTCAGCCCTCTTTCCCAACTCGTTGGCGTCCTTACCCCATGAGACAGAGATTATCTAATATAATCGTCCCAACTACTCACTGCACGCCAACTATATGCCAGGTACTACACACTACACATGAGATCTGTTTAATCCTCACAGCAACCTGGTGAGATAGGAACTAAATTATCCCATTTTATAGATGAGGAGGCCGAGAGATGCTAAGGACCTTGCTCAGAGTCACACAGTTGGCAACAGCAAAATCTGAACACAGGCCACTTGCCTTGAAAGCTCATGTTCTAATCTCTGTCATGAACTGCCAATCACTGGATTCCAGAACAGAACTTGAGGTAGGTTTGCTATGACCCCCACGCCCCACACACACATTCCTACAACTCTCCCCGTCTAATGATTAAATCAGCTCCCTATTACATACACCCAACAGATAACCCTGTACACTTTTTAAAAGACTGCTCTTCCCAGTTGCTCATGATATAATCACATGTTTATGCATGGGATTATTGTCCCTATTAGGTTGAAATTGGTGTCAAATGACAGGGGCCTTATCTGTTTTTTACACTGCTACCTGGCACACAGTAAGTGTTCAATATTCATAGAAGAGCAGCACAGATTAGTGGCTAAAATAGGCTGGGTTTGCTGGAATCTAGTTTTGCCACTTACTTGACCTTGGACCAGGTCTGCTCAACCTGGGGCTCAGTTTCCTCACCTATAAGACAGGATAATATTCTCCCCTGCTGCATAAAGTTTTCATGGAATAGATTCAATCAGTTAACATGTGTTAACAGGCTTAAAGTAATGTCTGCTATTATTATATTTCCTTTAACAAATACTGATTTAATACCTGTTACATCTAAATACCATGACAGGCAACAGATAAGTGTGAACAAGGCAAACAGGGTTTCTGATCTGATCCTGGGGAGAGATGACAAAGAAGGAAACAAAACAATGAGAAGTGCTACGCAGAGAATGAAACACACTGAGATGACAGTTATCGGGGCATGGGGACCTTAGTTGGACCGAGGGGGATAAGATTGTCAGGAAGATGACATTTACATCGGGACCTGAAGGATGAGAAGGAGCCAGAAGATCTGGTGGGAAAACACTTCTGATGGAACAGCAAATGCGAAGGCCCTGAGGCAGGCATGAACTGGGCTGTTTGAAGAAGAGCAAGAAAGCCAGTGTGGCTAGAAGAGAGGGAGGAAAAAGGAAGAGAATACAAGCTCCTGGAGGGCAGGAGTTTTAGTAACCTCTAGCAAATGCTCAGTAAATAACTGCTGAATGAATGAAGGTTAAGAGGCAGGGAATGAGGCTGTAGTGAGGGGTCTGAAGTTTACCCATGTTTGGTGGGAAGCCATGCAGGGTTAAGTAGTGGAGAATCATATCTGACTTGTGGGTTTTTTTAACGAATGAATAAGGGCCTCCCCAGTTCCCTGTGCCCGGCTCCCACCTTCCAGATCCACCCCATGGCGCTGGGCCAGGTAGAGAACATTGTCCCCGACTCTGCCGCTCACCGGAATCCGTTGGCCTGACCGGTCTACGAACACCACGTTCACCCTGGGGACAGATCGGGGTGCAGATGACGAACTGGATGATGGGCACAGGAACCAGGTGGAATCTAGGATTAGGGAGTCGCGTTTGGGGCTCGATGGACAGGGGAATAGGGTGATACAGAAAGGGGACCCAGGGATGAGGCTGTAGGGCAAGGTGGGGACCGGAGAAACCTCGTGAAATTAGTAATGGGGGACCTGGCTCCCACACTCACACGTCCCCAGGCCGCTCGGGACAGCCGGCTTCTTCCTCCCCCGCCGGGCGCGAGCCTAGAAAACACGGTTGGGTGAGCAGCCATGCCGCGCCCGGCCGGCGTCCAATGGGTCAACGCTGCCCGCCTGAAGCGCCCCAGGTACCTGTCGCCCGGAACTTCTTGGCTATCGCAGGAGCCGCCGCCTCCCCGGACCCCCAAAAGCCCCCGGATCGGCACCACCAGGCACTCCTGGCAGCCCGCAGCAGGAACCCAGCATTCACGCCTCCCCAGGCCACGGAGGCGGCCATGACAGGCATCATGTGACCCGGAGACTAAGCATGCATCGCGGCGCACACGCGAGAAAAGGGCCCGTAATTGCCCGAATATACGCGCCGACGTTTTTGCGTGGGGGCGTGCGACAGAGGTGAGTCCAGGAGGAGGCTGCCAGAGTGAGGAGCCGGGCAGGCGCGGCTGCACCAAGACCTGCAGGGCTTTCCCAGACCTCCCACCAGGCCCACTGTTATCCCAAGAACCAGACAGGTCTGCTTTCTTTAAAACCATTTACTTACAAACTTTAATTCAGCAAAGGTCTGTGTGAGAAGACTGGGGAGAGGACACCCCTCCCCCCGCCCCCGGAGTGGATGTGGACCCCCAGAGTCAGGGGAGGGAAGCTGGTGGCCCAGCCGGCCAGGACCAGGGCCCAGGGTCACCTCAGGCTGACATGTCCTGCTGGTGGGCAGGGGCAGAGCTTATTGGCATGTTGTTGAATTTTCTAGCACTGGGCCAAAGGGAGGCCAGCTCCGGGTGATCTGGCCTGGGGATGAAGAGGCGGAGCTCATCTTCAACATGGAGGAGACAGCAGAGGCTCAGTGAGATGTACAATGCCTGACAGACGGACAGCAGGGGGACTAATTTAAGCTGGCAGAGAAAGCCCATCCCTGCACCTAAGCCTGAGCAGGAGGGCTGGTGGGACTGGTTTGCCAAGACCAAGGCTTTGGCCTTCTACTGTCCCCACGATGGGGGACCACGGGTAGAGGGGCCCAATCCCCAGGCCAGAGCCATTTGGTCCTGAGTCAAGCTTCCGGAGCTCAGCATCTGAGAGGCTCTGGCCAGCGGGGCCTGGAGCCTGGAGCCTGGCTTTTAAGGCATCAGAAGGCGAGGGGACTGTGGTAGGGGGCAGGGGACCTGGAGGTGAAGTACAGGTCAGAGAGGGCAGGCAGGGGCAGGAGACGGCCATGCCTGCAGCAGTTGTGGGAAAAAGAAAAAAGGGCTGAGCCATTTCAAACCGAAAAGTGTGGAATGGAGGCCCAGACACGCTGGGCCTTGAAGGAATCAGAGCTGGGGGTCGTCCTGGATTGTTTAAAAAATAATAAAAATTAGAAAAGGAAACCAAAGTCAACTGTCAAAGTTAAAAAAGGGGGACAGTCTCTGATCCTCACGGGAGGTCAGGGAAACCTCCAAGGCACTCGAAAGGCCAAGATACAGGAGCGACGAGGCAGGAGAGGACTCCCAGAGAGACGAACACAGGCGGACACAGGGGTGGGGAGAGAGAGCAGGCCACGGCCTCTCCCTCCTCAGGCTGCAGGGTCTCCACGCTGGGAGCCGGCCAGAGGTGCAGAGTGGCTCCCAGACGCCCCTACATTCCTTGGGCTCCTGCTGGTTGGTCAGCAAAGTCTTTCAGAAATTTTTCTATTACCGAAAGGGAAAAAAAAAAGAAAAAGAAAAAAGAAAAATAACACAAGACAAAACACCAGAAAACCCAAAAGCGATTTGGTGCAGGCCCTTGAGCATCTCCAGCACTGGCCCCTTAGAAAATCCTCTTGCGCTTCAGGTAGGAATCTGCGTAGTGGCCTCCAAGGCCCTGGGAGTGCTGGCCCACGTAGCTGCCTTCTGGGCTAGGCTCGGGCGAGGGCAGCAGGTGGGCGAAGCTGCGTTTCTGGCCACCCAGTGGGGTCTGAAGACAGAGGGGAAGGGGTGGTGGGTCAGGGGCCACCCAGGGGCCACCACTCCCCAGCCGAGTGTCCCCACCCCTTGCCCGTACCTTCAGCAAGTGGCTGTGGCCATTGGGCCCAGGGCCGAGGCCCAGGAGCCCTTCTCCAGAGCCCAGTGGGGAGGAGCCGACCGCCTGGGAGAAATGGGAGAGATGTGGGATGGGAAAGCAAGCAGCCCCCAGAGCAGAGGCAAGGGTTTCAGGTTCAAATCTTGCTGCTGCCACTTACTAGCTATGAGACTGGGGTCAGATTACTTCATCTCTCTGGGCCTCAGTTTCTTCATCTGTGGATTTAGGCTATACCACCCACACCCTGGGCTGCTGGGGGAGGAAGTGAGAGGCCAAGAAGCCTGGGCAATACTAGGTGCAAGACACATAGGCTCAGGGAGAATGGCTTGTTTCAGCTCGGCCCTGAGCAAAACTGACCCCTGCCACCACCCTGGCCTTGGCGCTGAAGGTCACAGGGCCCCATGCATCCTGGCTGTCCCTGGGGACCTGTGCTCAGTCAGGGAGGCTCCTCACCTTGTTAAGGTGGCTCTGCTTGAGGCCAGCCTGCAGGCCGCTGGTGAAGTAGGAAGTGGGTGAGCCCAAACAGAAGTGGGAGACGGGCCCACCGCCACCTCCGCCACCCCGCTCACCAAAGCCACTGGGTGGGGGGGACATCTGCAGAGAGGGGGCTGCCTGAGTAAGACAGATCATTGCAGTATCACCCCCTTTTGTCCCCAAACAACTCTGGGCTTTGGCCAATATGACAGTGGTGTGACAATGCCAGCAGAGGGGCCTGCCCTCCCTTCCTCCTCCAGGGAACCCTCCTCCAGGGAACCACATGCATGAGCATAGGGGGGCCTGCTGGAGGATGAGCTCCATGTGGAGCAGATAAATCACTGCAGCCGAGGCTCTTCACCAGCCTACTGACTGCCAGTTATATGAAGGAAGTCACTATGGACTGCTGAGCCCTAGCTGACCCGCCAGGTGACTGCAAAGAACTGCCCACCCACCACCCCACAGAATGGTGAGAAATAATAAAATATTTGCTGTTCTAAGTCACAAAGTGGTGGAATTGCTTGTTATGCAGCAAAAGCTAACTGATACACCCAGGAGGTAGGGTGGAAAGGGCAGCTCTTACTTTGTGTCGGCTGGGTCCGTGAGGCCCGAGGGTTGGCTCCCGTGGGTGGGAGAAGAGCCGCCGAGGTCCCACATCCTGAATGAAAGTGGGAGAAGCACGTTGGGTTGGGGTCTGTAACCAACCTCACCCTTGATTCAATTCCACGGCACAGCTGTCACTGGGGAAGTCAGCCCCCTCCAGGAGAGGGCAAACTCTAGTGTATGGGGGCAAACTCAGCCAGCAGGGTGGGGCAGTGAGACAGAATAGGTACCCAGTCCCAGGGGGGTGACTGTACCTGGACCCCAGAGGGCTGTGAGAGTGTGTGGCCCCAATGGGGCCAGGGGTTTGGAGTTTTCAAGGCAAGCAGGGCATCCAGGTTGTGTGAACTCCTGTGTTTTTTTTATGTTGGCACTGGCATTTATTTCGGTTATTTTTTTAAAAACCCACTGTGGGCCAAACACAACACAGGTGGCCAACCTGCAACGTCTGGCCTAGAGGAAGTCGGAATCATAGAAGGAGCAGCTCTCCAGGGACAGAGACATGAATTGCAGAGGGGAGGAGGGGGAGAAGGACAGAGAGACAGAGAGGAGGCTGAGCCCTGTCTCTAAGGAGAAGCAGAAGTGTGGCTGCAGGCCTCTCGGGAGAGAAAAACTGACTGACAGGAAGCGAAGCAGGGTTTGATGATGCGCAGAGACAAACAGACAAGAGACTTAAGGGCAGGGACTGCGTCCAGCATGTTCCCCGCTGTCTCCCTAACGCTTGGCCTGGCACAGTCAGTACTAGAGAAATGTCACTTTGGAGAGTGACTTGCTCCCAAGGGACAAAGGGCCACAGCAGCCGGCCTTTGGGAGGGCTGCCCCCAGGGCGGCCAGGTACTTACTGAGGGGTAGTCGAAGCCATAGCTGTCGGGCAGCCCTGGATCGGGGGGCAGGCGGGCGCTGGTGAGGGGGCTGAGCAGGCGGGACTTGAGCTGGAAAGCTTTGCTGCTGCCACCACCTCCAGGGGCTGGGGGGTTAGGCAGGGGGCCCTCAGCTGGGCGGCGGCTTCTCCCAGCGCCTCCCCAGCCCCGGGCCTCCTTACCCGCCAGATTGCTGGCCGGGAGCAGGCTGTGTAGGTTCAGGTAGGGATTCAGGGGGATCCGGAAGTCCTTGGGAGGCTCCCCCAGCAGCGAGACCTGTGGCGGGAGGGCCAGGTTCATGAGGGCCCCTGGCAGGGGGGCCCTCGCAAGGCAGGGGGCTGGAATGGTGCTGGGTGCAGGTGGGGCCTTACCCCAGTGGGCGTTGGCAAAGGCCCACTGTCCTTCTGCAGGCCTCTGAGACCAGTGCCTCGAAGCCCCACAGGAGCAGGGGGCGGAGTGAGCTGGGGTGCTGGAGGACCCAGGCCCATGGGTTCCCGGTCACCCCCAGAGGGGCCAAGCAGTGGCGGCAGCAGGGGCGGTGGCTTCCCTCGCCGGGGCGGCAGCTCCGGGGGCAGGCCCCCTCCTACAGAGAGAAGGAGGAGAGTGTCAGCAGCCAGACCACACAGGCCCCCTCCTCCCAGGGCCCTACAGCTTCCGCTTGGACCAGGGCCAGCAGCCGGGGGGTAACTGTGTGCTGGACACTGAGCAGGGCCCTCAAAGTGCATCAACTCCCAGATGTTCATGGCTCCCCAGGGAGGTGTGCACCCACGCACTCAACTGACAGGCGAGGACACTGAGACCCAGAGGGGTTAGGTCACTTGCCCAAAGCTGCACAGCTGGGAGTTTACCACGCCCAGTGAGGAAAGGGGCCCAGGAAGGGGAAGTGGGATGGGACCCACAGGGATGGGGAGGAGCGGGGTCTGCATTACCTGCAGACAGCTCCCCGAGGAGGGGGTTGGCCGGCTGGGCCCCGGGCTGGAGGGTGCCTAGGGGAGAGTCTCCCAGGATCCCGGGTTTCTAGGGACAGAGCACAGTCAGCTGGAGACGAGGGCAGTGGGTCACAACGCCCAGCACACCGAGACTCCAGCCCACAGCCAATCACAGGCAGACACACAGGGTGTCTCCCAATGTCTGCGATAGCCCGGCCGTCACCCACCCAGCCGATGGTGACCGAGGCCTCCTGCATGCCAGGGCCTACCCGAGGTGCTGGGGAGACCCAGGGAACACGGACCATGTGCAGCGGGTCAGAGCCTGTCACCCACCATCTCACACCCAGCCCCCTTGCTGATTATCACGGAAGCACAGTGTCTTAACACGCACAACACCACGTCGACTTCAGGCACACGGCGTGTGACAGCCACATGTGGATTCAGTCACTCTTAGCCACACAGGGCCCAAGCCCACAACCTTACCTTCTGTCAGTTACCGTCAAGACACATCTGCACCACTGACTTGGCCCCAGTGAATCAAACCAGACAGGGCAGTGAGTGTGTGTGTGTGTGTGTGTGTGTGTGTGTGTGCAGTGTGTGTGTGTGTGTTTGAGGGGGTGGGGATGAGAGGCCCCTCTACTCCCCTGTGCAGCCTCAGCTTTGACTGAGTCACTTCCTGAGTCCTGAGCACCTGCAACAGGCCGGGCCCCATAATGGGCCCCAGGGACACAGTCTGATGGTCCACAACCCCACTGATGGTGAACCACCCGTTGGTGGGTACAAGCGGTGTTGGAAATGGAATGACGAGGGGCTGCGGGATGTGAGTGAGGAGGGAGCCCGTGGCCCCACGGCCTGCCGTTACCTTCTGACTCTGGGTCTGCAGGGCGAGCTGCAGCAGCGCTGTGGACAGGGCGGGCCCGTTGAGCAGCGGCATGGCCGGGGGTGCGCCCAGGAGGCCTAGGGGGAGACCCAGAAAATGGGAGGCGGGCCCCGGGTGGAACCCCCCCACCAATTAAACACAGCCCCGGGCCTGTGGAGAGCAGGAAACTGAAGCTGCCAGAGGGCAACTGACAACCACAGAAAAGGGCCTGGGAGATGAGTCCCCCCGGGAGCGGACGGTCCCTCCCGCCACCACCCCCTGCGAGGGGCTCAGGGCACCAGCTCCGTCGGGGGAGCATCACTCCACCCCAGCCCCTGCTCACGGGCTCGTGTCACTCGCAGCTCAGGTGGGAATGGTTGCGGGAGGCGCCCGGCGCTGAGAGCGCTTGGCCCCTGCTTGCCTTACCCTGCTTGCCACCCGCGCCACCGTGCAGCAGGGGGTTGAGCAGCAGCTGGAGGGAAGCGGAGGGCCCCAGGTTGTTGAGCAGCTGCAGGATGTTGGGCTCGGGCAGGAGCCCTTTGCCCCGATTGAGGGCCTGCAGAGAGGAAGAGAGGCGCAGCTCAGGGCCCTGCCTGGCCACAGAGGGTGCCCGCCTGGTCCCCTGGCTCCCCCATCTCCACCCTCTGGGGCACCCTCCCTCTGGCACGCGCTCACCGTGGCCTGGGCAGCAATGAGCGCAGCCAGCATGCTGCGGCCAGGGGGCCCAGGGGCGCAAAAGGAGACGCGCAGGTGGCTGCCCCCCAGGGCCAGGCCATCTGCCCGCTGCTGTGCCTCTTCCGCCATCTCTGCCGTCTCGTATTCCAGCACGGCGAAGCCCTTCAGCTGCCCGTCCTGGCCGTACGCCAGCTGGGGGGTGGGGGGAGAGGCAGTCATAAGCACCTGGGTGGCAGTGACCACCATCACATGAAGTGACCACGGTGACCAGATGAGGATCCTGATGACAGTGACACCCCAGAGAGAATGGACTCGGGGCCCTGCACTGTCCCGTGCCTGGTTTCAGCGTTAGCTCATCGAATCTTCTGAATGGCCCCAGGATGCTACATCCTGCCCATTTTTCAGAGGGGGCAACTGAGGCTCAGAGAGGTCAGCACGCCCAAGGTCACACTGTTGGTGGGAGGGCAGAGCCAGGACCCACTCCACACGGGTCAACTCCCCCAGGCCTTGCGCCAGCGCCACGTTGGGACTTTGCCTGGGATTCCTGAGCACATGCTGGTGGGCTCAAAGAGGAGGGGCCAGCGGGAGAAGCAGGTGGCTCGGAAGTGCAGCCCTGCCACAAACCTCAGGCCGAGGATGCAGGTGGGGCTGGGAAGGGCACACAGCCTGGTGGTGAGGCAGATGGCCACCAAGCTCGGGTTTGAGGCTGGTGGAGCTGGGCTGGAGGGTGGAGTCACACAGCCAGTGAGTGGTGGGAACAGGGATGTGGTCACAAGCAGGCCAGAGAGGCCCCTTCACCCCCCTTGACGCAGTCATTTGATACTTCCGGCCCACAGCCCCCTCTCCAGACCCTGGGGCCAGATATGTTCCAGGATTGAGGCTGTTTGGGAGATGAGAAAGGAGGGTGCCGCACACACCCTGTATTAGCTATCAGTCACCCCCAGTGGGTTCTGAGGCGCCCCGGAAATCGAGCTCGTGAATAGCTCGGCAGCAAGATGCAAAGACAAAGGCCACAGACGACCCCACATCAGTTCAACTCAGGCTTTGCTGCCCAGTGAGCCTGCCCAACTCGGAACAAAACTCTTGGTTTTCAGGGTGTTGTAGGTGCTGGAACTGTGGGCCGGGGCTGTCCCAGGGAGAGCAGATACTGTGAGAGCACTCAGCTGGGCCCTGCGCGCCCACGGGCCAGGTGCCACAGGCACTGTTTCAGCACACCCAATTTGCAGGTGAAGTAACTGAGGCTCAGAGAGGGGCAGTCCCTTGCCCAGGCCACAGAGCTGGAGCTGGGATCAGACAAGGCCAGGCAGAAGCCCTCAACAGGACTGGGCACCTTGGCGTGGCAATGGCTATCCTGAGAACCAGTGCTGTTCCTCTTGGGTCCAGAATGTCGCACGGATGACTGCAGTGTGGTTTGGAGCAACGCACTGCCCGCCAGTAGGGCATAGCACAGAGTCCATAAAATGGAATATGGTGCAGCTACAGGAGAAATGAGAAAGATCTCATTTCTGAACATGGGAAGACGCCCAAGATAAAGTCAAACCAATGCAGGCATGGCAATATTTGAGTCAAGAAAAGGGGAATGCAGGAACATATATACGTATCCATTTGAAATGCATAATAAAATCTCGCTGGAAGGACACACACAAACTGCTCCGAGAAGGGGCTGCAGGAAAAGACCCTGCGGAGCCAGGAGGGAGTCTTCACCGCAGGGCTCTTGTGGACATGCTAAATTTCGAAATGGGCCTGGACTGCCCATTCATAAAAATGAATCAAGTTGAAAAGGCTTTTTACAACACCCCAGGGTCTTGGGATACCTGCTTTATACACATCCATAGCATTCAAACATTTTTAAGCAACTTTGCAATAAAATGAAGCAATTAAGATACATAGGGACTTCCCTGGTGGTCCAGCAGCTGCGGCTCCGTGCTTCCACTCCAGGGGGCACGGATTCGATCCCTGGTCAGGAAACAAGGATCCCACATACCGCGCGGCGGTAAAGGCAGTAAATACGTAAATACAAATTATATATACATATAAAAAAAGATACGCCAATTGGCCTGTGGATAACTGGCAAAGTGAACCGGACTGGGTTGCTGTGGGCTTTCCTTCACGATCTCCTCCTGATTATGTCAAAAATAAAACACCCCCCACATGGGCAGCAAACTCCCGTCGTGGGAGGCAGGGGCGCCCAGTTGAGAACGGGGGCCCCAGGGTCAGCTGCCTGATCTTGGCTCCCAGCCCACCACTTACTGGCTGGCCAGCCTGTGGAGGCCACTGCACCTGCCCGTCCACGGCCCTCAGTTTCCTCCTCTGTAAGATGGGCCCAGCCACTAGACCCACCTGGCAGAGTGGCGGTGGGGGTTCAACAGTGTGCTCAGCAGGGGCGGGGGAGGCTGTGGGCGTGGGCCCAGTGCCCACTCTGAGTGCCCAGGCAGGGCAGGCTCGGGCCTTCAGCCCACCTCTAGCGAGCACTTCACCTTCGCCTCTGGCCAGGCCCGGCACCAAGGCCTGGATGTGCTTCTTCTCATCAGACAAATAGAGAAAGGGGTCAAAGAGCAACCAAGGCCACAAGGCTCCTAAATAGGGGGACCGAGGCTCACACCTCAACCTGCCTGACTCCCAAGCCCAACCTCCGTTCAACCAGCATCCCCAGCATGACTGGGCCCCTCGGAGGCCGTCACCTCGAGGCCTGGGCCTCAGCAGGTGCTCAGCAGACATCTGGCGAATGCATATGTGGAGGAATGCGTGAGCAGCCGTTCGCAATAACCTAGTCACAGAGCACGGCCAGACCCATTTTGAGACGGGGAAAGCAAGGCCCAGAGAGAGAACCTGTAGTTGGCCACAGCCCTTACAATCTCCACACGAGAGGAGGTAGCTGCTAAGCTACATGCATATGTCATCTGTGTCCTGAGTCCCGTCCAGGGCCTGGCACACAGTAGGTGCGCGGCAGAGGCAGCAGTGAGCAAAGAGAGGGGCTCCTACCAACGCCAATTCCCCAGCACCAACACCCAAGGCCACAGAGCTGGGGTGTGAGCCCAGTACCAGCCTCCTCCAGGGTGGCCTGGGGTTCCAATGCTGGCTCTGCCACATCCCGGCTGTATGTCCTGGGGCATGTCAACTGACCTCTCCATGCCTGTGTCCCCACCTGAAGACGCGGATGACACCTGCCTCTCCAGGCTGTTACAGGATGGAGGGATTGCAGGTAAGCCCAGTGAGTGCTGAAGGAATGTCCACCCTGGGGGTCTGTGGGCACGACCACCTGGGAGCTCTCCAAGAGCTGGGTCTGGCCTATTCTCGCCCCACCGCGCCTGTCACGGGGCTAGACACCCTCACAGAAGGGCCCAAAAAGTGAGACTGGAATGAACCAGGGATTGTTTTGCTAAACCAACGCATGAGTATTGAACCCCTTCTTACAGAGGAGGGAAACAAAGACTCAGAGAGTGAGTGACTTGCCACAGAGCAGGGCTGGGATCTGGCCACGTCCAACTTCCTGACCTCGAGGCTTAAATGGACTGTGGGCTCCTCCAGAGTAGCCTCCTTGATGCTGGGCCCGGGGCCTGGGACCCAGGAGGCGTGAGCGCAGAAGTGGATGTGAACACAGGGTGAGCAGGCCTCACAGCCATTTTTTTTTTTTTTTTAACAAAGGTAGCCTCGCCTGCATTTTACAGTGGGGAGGTTAAGCAAGTCGCCAGAGGGTGTGCGGGGATCTGAAGCCCAGCCAACTGGCTCCTAGGTGGGCTGTCACCCACTGCACCACGTGGCGTTTCTAACAAGAAGCCCATTCAAAGTGGCATCGCTGCTGCCTTACTGAAAGGGGACCCAGGAGACTGGAGAGAGCAGGTGACTCAAAGGCCCCTCTGAGGTGCTCTGGGCTTCGCATCTGCTCCCCGAGATCCCCGCACTGGGCACAGGGCTCACCTGGCAGAAGGTGGGTGCGTGGACGGCCGAGAGCGCCCGGCGCAGGGCATCCACATCACTGAAGCCGGGCGGCAGGCGGTCGACACAGAGGCAGCGGGAGTGGAGCAGGGAGGGCGTCAGCTGCCCGGCGTCTGTCCAGTGCACGTAGAGGGTGCGCGGGCCCAGCGGCTTGCCCAGCAGGTCCGACTTGGCGCGGGCGGCCGAGTCCTTCTTCATGTACTCGGCGAAGCCATAGCCCTTGGAGTGGCCGGTGCACTCGCTGTAGACCAGGAAGCAGCGCTCCAGGCTGCCAAAGGGCCGCACCAGCTCCTCAAACTGCTGCTGCGTGAGGCTGGGGGGCAGGTTGGCCACGCACAGCAGGGCGTCCGTGGGCTGCAGCTGCACCGACAGCTCGCGCTCCCGCAGGCGGCTCTGGTGGAAGGCGCTGATGGCAGCCTCGGCCTGCTCCCCGTTCAGCAGGGTCACAAAAGCTGCGGCGGGAGGGAGTGTGGGTTAGTGGGGCCCCCGAGGGCCTGCCCCTCCACCCCGTGGTCGCCCACACCGACCTCCCTCCAAACCACATGTGACCTCAGAACACCAAACAGCCAGGACATCACAGGCACCAACTGAGTGGAACAGTCGCCAGCCTTGAGCCACAATAGCCAGCGCCTCCGGGCTCTTCGAGGCTTGCTCCTTGCAACCCGCGGTGACGCTCACCTACTGGGAGCCTAGCCCCATCCTAAGAACTACATGTGTAACTCGGGTGACACACAGGGTAGTGGTTAAGCATGTGGTCACGGGAGCCTGGGTTTCAACTCTAGCCCCTGAGTGGCTTTGAGGTCTATTTCCTCGTCTGTCAAACGGGAATAACTTACTGCTCACAAACACTATTTTTCCAGCAATGAAATGGGCCCAGAGCAGTGTCCTGCCCAAGTGCCTGGACTTGAACCCAGGCAGGCCGGCTCCCAGGCACCCACAGTTTTTCAGGTGTTTTTTTTTTTTTTTTTTTTTTAAACATTTTTATTTATTTATTTATTTATTTTTGGCTGTGTTTGTTGGGTCTTCGTTTCTGTGCGAGGGCTTTCTCTAGTTGCGGCGAGCGGGGGCCACTCTTCATCGCGGTGCGCCGGCCTCTCACTATCGCGGCCTCTCTTGTTGCGGAGCACAGGCTCCAGACGCGCACATTCAGTAGTTGTGGCTCACGGGCCTAGTTGCTCCGCGGCATGTGGGATCCTCCCAGAACCATGGCTCGAACCCGCGCCCCCTGCATTGGCAGGCGGATTCTCAACCACTGCACCACCAGGGAAGCCCCTTTCAGGTGTTTTAATACGTTTGGCTTCACGATCAACTCCAACGGGTCATGTCCAATTTGCTGAGAAAACCGAAGCTGAGGAGGGTAAATCACTTGCCTATGGCCATAGAGTGAGGACCAGGACTAGAACCCAGGTCCATTTGCCTCCAGGGCCCAAGATCTTAAGCACTACTTCCAGCCCACCAGCTAGGTCTCGAGGGGTCACCAGCCCTCAGTGCCTTCTCACCCATGTTATAGTTCACAGGCAAAGGCCCTGGCTGGTTTAACACCTGGCACAATGCCTTGTGGGCACAGACACCCACCGAGAGCCTCCCATGTAGGGGGCCAAGGCTGACAAGACCTGTCCCTGTTCTCATAGAACTGACCACCACATGCAGGAGGCAGGTGAGTGGGCTGGCAGCAACAGCCTAGGGTGGTCGGTGCTATGATGGGGTGGGGGGGTGCGCTCAGAGCACTGTGAGGAGCTGCCTGATGCCAGCTGGACGGAAGAGGAGACAGCTAAGAACAGTGGCAGAGGGAACAGCCTGGAACCTTAGGCACCTGAGGAGACGGTGAGGCTGAGGCACATCCTTGCAAGGTAGTATCAGGAGGAGCCTCAGACAGGTTTTGAGGAGAGAAGAATGATCAGGGTTAGGACCAGGTATGATCAGATTTGCAGTCAGATCAGAGCTGGCGGTCTGGGGGAAGGCAAGCAGGGGAGTAAAATCGTGGAGGCAGAGAGGCCAGAGGGAGGCTGCCATTTCGGCAGAGATGTACCCTAGGTCCAGCGCAGGACAGACTGTTGCCCCAATCTATCCCTCATCTTGGGTGCCCATCGTGGGGCATCCTTGACGTTCCTCTTCCAGGCTACCCAGCAGATACCTGGGTACTGGGTACCCATTCCCAAGCCATCCCCCCAGCCGGCCAGTCACCCACGCCTGTCTGGTCTTCTCCTTCAAGTCCTCCAGAACAACTAGTGCCCCTCCATTCTCTTGGCTTCCTTCTGGTCCATATCCCCTCCATCGCTGCTGCATGTTGGGCCTGAAGTTCATGAGACACTGGGCCAAGATTCTCCCAGCTTCAGGGGCTGTCATCCCCTGCCCCTAGCCCACCCCACAGTCCCACAAACCTGTCCCTTTGTATTTGTCCACAAAGCAATACTTGAGCTCATAGTCGCCGAGCAGGTCGTGCACCTCCTGTGGAGACAGAAGCCAAAGGACAGGGAATCACCGAAGGCTGAAGGGAGCAACCCAGTGCCACCTTCACGTGGACCAGCTATGAGGGCAGGTCAATTACCATCCCCATTTTACAAAGGAGGAAACTGAGTCTCAGAGCAGCTACTTGCCCAAGGCCATTGAGGCCATACCTGGCAGAGCTGGGATTCAGAGCTTAGCTGCAGATCCCATGCTTTTAACCAACACAACACACTCTTATTAGAGAGTCAGGTGTGTCTGAGTTCAAGTCCCAGCTCTGCATACACCCACAGGGAAGTTGTTTAACCCATCTGAACCTCGGCTTGCAAGACTGACCCTTTCCAACAACCTTGCAAATCAAGTATTAACAAATCCATTTTGTACATGTGGAAACTGAGGCTCAAAAAGGTGAAGAAAATTGTCACAGGTCATGCAGTTGGTCAGCGCAGCAGTGGGAATGCCACCCATGGGTACCTGACTGGGGACCCTGTGTACTTAATAAGCCCACATTGTGTGGCTTCACGTGCCTCCCCATTTCCTCCTACTGGCAGGGCTGCCTTCTTGCAAGCCAGCTATGGAGGCGAGGCTCTGGGGCCTGCTTGTGCCAGACACACTGTGCACCCTGCAGGAGAGGCAGCGTGTTCCCAGCTGAGAGGTGGTGGGCACTAGGAGGATGGCTGACTCTAGAAACAAACCAGACTATGCTTAGGGGTGCCTGCCCCAGGTCTGTCCCCAAGTCACACCCCTCCCAACACTCCTAGGGCCCCACCAGCCATGTGACCACCCATGGGCAGAGAGAGCCAATGGCAGGTATGTTGATGGGCCAGAGACCAGAGATTCTCCATAGCAGGGACAAAGAACCCATTCCATCGCCGATGGGCAGGGCAGACCAGATGCAATCTTCCTGGGTTCAAAGAGCACTGGGAAGTCCTGCTCCATTTGGCCCCAACAGAAGAGCACCCTTGGCCAGATCAGCCAAGGGGGGGGGGGCTACATGGAACAACCCCCCCCCCCTCTTTTCTGCAGGTCTGTGGCATGGGGACAGGAGGAGACTCCATTTTTCCAAATTAATCCCGAGGCTTTTGGGGAAAAAAGACCCCAGAAGCTGCTACGACTTCCGGATCTTCCTCTAAAAGGAGTTAATAAACGCTTGCTAGGAAAAGGCATAGTCTAGTCAACCATGAAACTTATGGATATGAGGTCCCACCACTCCATGGTAGAGCAGGAAGCAACTGGCGTCCCAGTTTCCACAGTCCCGATCTGGCTGCCCATTCACAATCCCCCAACGTGGCCAAAGCTGCCCGCCCCCTTCCATTCCCCGCCCCCTTCAATCACTTGGTTTCGTCCAAGCCTGTGGTCGCCCCTAGCAACGTCCCCTCAATCAAGTTGGTTTCACCCTCCATCTCCGGCCCCCCACATCCCGCTCTTGGTCTCTCCCGACCCCGCGTGGATCCCGCGCTTGGACTCAGCCTACGTCCTCCACCAGAGCGTTGGTGTCGCCCGGTTCCCCCCGCGCACGCGCACGGTGGTATTTCCCGCCACGCTCCCACACGGCCACCCCCCCCCCCCCCACACCTGGTTGGTCACGTCCCCCGGGAGGCCCCGGATCAGTATCTTGCGGCGGTTACGGAACTGGCGCTCGGTGTGTTCCAGGCGTTTCCGGATCTCCTCTGGATCTAGCGGCGGCAGTTCTTCTTCAGGCGCCCGGCGCTCCGCGACATCGTCAGCTTCAACCTCGGCCCCAGCCTCCGGGCTCAGCGGGGGCCGGTGAGTAACGGACACGTCGGCCGCCATCTTGGGAAACCCGGCGCCTTCTGGGACCAGCGAGCCGAGGCGGAGCGGCATAGAGCGGCAACGAGGGCGCGTCCGCCGATTCGCCGAGAGAAGCCCCGCCTCCTTCCCGACCCCTCAGCCCATTGGGTAAGGCCCCGCCCGCCTCTCAGAGTTCAAGCCGCGTCTGGGCGCTACGGGCTCCGCCCTTTTCCGCTATCAAGGTGTCACTCAAAGGACGCGCGGAGCAGTGGAATGGCAAGCCACAGTGTGCGGATTTTAAAGCCTTTATTAGTGCGGAATTCGGGGATACAGCCAAACCTCCGTCGTCTTTGCCCAGTATCACGGCACTCTGATGCTCAGGATAACTCCACTGCCACAGCCTCGTCGGGCTGTTTAGGCGCGAGGGGCAACAGGGTGCTGCTTTGCCTCACGTGGTAGATGTCACGCCGCTTCTGCACCCCAAAGACGTACACAGAGGCCGCAGCGAGAATCACCAGGCCCAAGATCGCTAACACCCCCAGGACAATGGTGATGGCGATGGGGTTCCGACCTGTACAGAAAAGCGAGGAATAAATACGCGCGTCTCGGCCCCTCCTAACCTTGCCCGTCTAGAATAAATACGCCCCGCGTAGGCTCTGAACGTCCATCATCACTGTCAGAATGTCCGTGCCCCGTGAGCTTGCCCCTTGGCAATAGTAGGTGCCACTCTAGTTTAACCTGACGAGGAATGGGATGCCGACGGGCAACTTGAACATGGAGCCTTCCTGGAGACAATGTAGTTTGGGGTTCGGGTTGCCCCGGGCCTGGCACTGCAGGATATGCATAGTCCTGTCTTTCCACGTCAAGCGCTGGGGACATTTAGCTCGGTCAATCTTGGGGCCGTCTGTGGGACCACCAAATGATCAGATACACCCAACACACCCGAGGCACAATGGGACAAGGGAGAGACAAGTCTTCCCAAATCAAGGAAGCAAGGGATTAAAGGTCAGAGCGACCTACGCACACAGGACACGCAACTGGACGCTCCTGTTACGGTGCAAGATCACCCCATGCACCTCGAGGGTGGCATTGCAGAAGAAGGTGCGCCTGTCGTCCTTCGCAGTGGCGTTTAGCTGAAGGTGGGCAGGCTGTCCCGGTGCCGCGGCTGGAACTCCGTCCAGCGTGACCTGGACTCGGGGTCCGGCCGCGCAAGTCACAGTTACTGTGGTCCCCTCGGTGGCGTTAGGCTCGCTCAGTGTCAGGTTGGGCCCCTGGAAGCCTAAAGGCGGGGCATTGCCCAGGAGTTTGATGACCACACACCTCCCTTGGGTCAAACCCCGCTCCCACCCGCCTCCTTCCCCTCGGGGTATCCAGGCTACGCCTTCATCTACTCTGCAGCCCCCACCCGGTTTGGGGCGCTCAGGCTCTTCTTCTCGGGTCACTTAGGTCCCGCTCCTCTCCGGTTTAGTCTCCGCCCAATGCCACGCCCCCTTGGGCTATGGAGGCCCCGCCCCTTGCCTCCTGAGCTATTTTGGCTCCGCCCCCTCTTACTATAGGCCTTCACGTTCTCCCGGGTCTCGCGGCTCTCGCCCCCCAAGGTCACGTTGCAGACAATCTCCTGAGTGCCCTCCTGCTCTGCTTTCGCTCTGGCTGTGGCCGTGAGTGTGTCAGCGTGGCTCACGACTGTGGCATTCAGCATCTGGTCCCCCAGCGCCAGTTGCACCTGGGCCTCCGATGCTGGGAACAGCCCATCCAGGGTGCAGTCAACGGTCCACGACGTTTCCACCTCCGAGAACCGGGGTACAACGAGGCGCGGGGGGATCATGGGCATGGCTTGAAAGAAGGGTGGGAGTGAGCGGGAGGAGGTCTCACAGCCGTGGAGGCCCCTTTTCCCATGACACTCATCCTCACAAACCAGGGTCCTTCTTTCCCAGGATACCTTGCGGCCTGGGTCACCCCCTTCCCAGGACACACACTCACAGCCTTCTCCAAAGGTCCCATGGCTGCGAGCCTCCCATATGAGGCTACCCATGGCTAAAGGCATGTTTTCCCAAAAGCCCTTGAGGTCCAGGCCACCCCCTTTTCAGGAATCCCGCGGCCATAGCACCCTTACTCTGGCTTCGCTCATCACCCACCGTCTGCAGTCCCTTCTCTCACCAAAGGTTCGGAGCTTCCTGGGGGCCGAGCTGTTCTGGTACAGTCCCAGCCCTTGGGACTGCAGGTCCAGCTCCGTGCGGCAAGAAATATTGGCACCATGGTCATCTCTGGTCGCCAGCACTGTGACCATGACCTCGGCAGGCTCCCCCTTTCCTGCTGGCTGCCGGCCCAGCTCATTCTCCTCACGAAGCAGCACCACGGTGAGGTGGTCCCGGGGGGCCCCACCGGACACCATGCAGCGCAGGATGAGGCGCCTGCCCACGGGCTGCCAGGGCGGCAGGGGGGCCAGCTCCACGCGCTCCGGGAACCCTGAGTGGGGGGTATGAAGGGGAGAGTAGAACTTATCAGCCAGCCTGGCAGCCTCCACACTAGGGAGTGGCGAGGAGTCAAGGGTGGCCCAGTGCAGGACTGTGAACTTTGAGTTAATAAACCCCCAGAGCTTAGAAATGTGCTAGTATAAGTGTTTGCTATTAGCATTAGCATCATGATTATTATTTCCTGTTTTGTCGGACACCTTGCCAGGCACTGAAATAAAAGTCAGATTTTCTGTTCCCAATGACCTCACCGTTAAGGGGAAAAAAAAAAAAAAGGAAGGAAGGGGACTAAAGTTTATGGCCACTTATGATGTTAATAGTAATCATAAAATTTCCTGTTTATTTTGAGTTTTCCTTAGACTTTCCAGATGTCATCCACCTTCATTCACACAGCAACCAAGTGAAATCTCTTCTATTATTCTTCCCTTTTATGGATAGAGAAACTGAGGCCCAGAGAGGTGAGGATGAGGTGATCTGCCCAAGGACGCACAGCCAGGAAAGGGCAGAGCCAGGGTTAGACAGTGGTTTTCCCAAACTCCAGACCTGTGTGTCCACCTTCCTCCTTGATATCAGGTCTAGGAACTCCCCTGACCCCTCCTCCCAGCTTCTGGCCTGGACTCTGGTCTTGGCCTTTCCCAGAGTTTGGTCTAGCCCTCCCGAATCAGTCCCAGCTGCTCAAGGCCTAGGGCAGCCTCTCAGGGTGCTCTGCACAGTCCTGGGGGACTCAACAGCCCCTGGCTGCGTCCTCTCCCAGCTGCAGCTGCAGTGGCCCTCACAGGCACACATACCAAACCCTGGGCCTCCTTTGGAGGAACATCTCTCAAGCCTGGATCTCAAGCTGTCACACACAGGCCTGCGGACTGGCTGCTATGGAAACTAGTTAACATCTAACTACTTATAATTTTAGAATATTTAACAAGGAGGCCCCCATCTTAACCTCTGGTTAAGGGACAGTGGTATGCTGGCCAGTGCTGGTTATGCTTGGGCTCTCTGGGGTGAGATGGGGGAGCCCCAACATGGAGCATTTGCCAATTTCTGTGGTGTAAATACTTTGGCTGATTTCAAGCTACTCAGTGTGACACATTGAGTAGCTTGAAATCAGCTTTTCAATGAGCTGGGAGGAGATGAGCACCATGGGCTCTCATGAGACCAACAGACTCCTGCACAGCACTGGACAGAAGCATCTCACGGTCACACAGATGGGGGCACCCCCCAGATACATACATAGGCAAACAGATATACACACGCAGATGTACATGTTACAACAGAAATACGCACAGAGACATATACAGACACGTACTGACACAGACATCCACACATGCTCACACACAGAGATACACAGGTACACAGGCACAGATACCGACATACAGACATATACAGACATTCACACACAGAGATATACACAAATCCAGAGACACATACACACAGGCACACACAGACATACAGACAGACACATATACAGACACACACAGTCTCACAGAGATAATGACAGATACAGAAGGTCACAGACACACACATAGGTACACAAACACAAATACAGACACTGGTGCACACAGGAGGAGCATACACACAGTTACACATGTACAGTACACTTTTCTATGGCTTCACAAAACAGTAGGCACCAAGAGTGATGTACTCTGCCACTTTTAGTCTATTGTATTTTTTTTTTTTTTTTTTTTTTTTTTGGCCACACTGCATGGCTTGTGGGATCTTAGTTCCCTGACCAGGGATTTAATTCAGGCCCTCGGCAGTGAAAGCGCGGAGTCTTAACCACTGGACCGCCAGGGAATTCCTGAGATATTTTTAAAATGCTTATTGGGACCCAAATAAATTAATTCACAACTGCTGCCCTGGCATGTGGTCGAGACGCATCTCTCTGTCTCTGTCACACACACCCACACACACACATTCAGGTCCGAGCTCTGGGTCAGAGCCCGGGTCCATTCCTGCAAACTCAGGGCCCCCATGCCTGCCCCACTCCCCTGCACCATTGCTTATCTAACCCCACTGCTGCCCGAAGCCAGTTCCACCTCCAGGCACAGCCACTCACGGTACACTGTGATGTTAGAGAAGCCTATCATCTGGGAGCCATTGCAGAAGCCAGAGCAGAGGAGCTGGGTGTCACCAGTCACATTGCTGAGATGGAAGGCTGCCCAGCTCAGGCCACTGCCCACCGACTCCTTGAGTAGGGACGTCTCCAGGGAGATGAGTTCAGCGCTGGGGCAATCTATACTGCAATTTACCAAGAGGGACTCTCTGGCAGGCACCACTGGGTTCTGCGGCTCCACTCGCAGCTGGAACTCCTGCCCTTGGGTACCTGCGGGAACAGAAGGAAGCTCTCCTGGGGGTTCCAGTGCCCCCCAACCCACCCATTTGTAGGCTCCACAATTCAAAACTTCCTCTTGCCGAGATATGATGGTCTCTGCCTTCATGGTGCTTCAGTTTAGTGAGGAAGACAGATGATGGATCAGGAACCAAGGAGAGCTGGGAGGGAGGCCAGGGGAAGCCCTGATCAAGCCTCTAGGAGGAAGTGAGTCAGGGAAGGCTTCCTGGAGGAGGGGACCACTATGGTCAGTTTTAAAGGGTCAAGGAGGCGTTAGCCAAGTGAAAGGGAAGAGTGATCCTGGCAGACTGAAGAGCATACGCAGAGGTCGAGGGTCCAGATGGACCAGGGAGGGAATGCGTGCATGCATGCGTGCTTGGGTGTGTGTTTGTGTTTAAGTGTGTGGGTGTGTGTGCGTGTGTTGTGCAGGGGGAGAAGAACAAGTCAAATGCAGGGACTGTGCCTCCGGGAGCCCTGAAGGCTGTGCTAAGAGGCCACCACTTTCTCCCGAGGACACTGGGGAGCCCCCTGGCCGATCTGAGTTTAAGAAGTGTTATTGGCACAGCCCAGGCAGCAGGGTGTGAGGCGCTCTGTTCTCCTTCCCCTCCGCCACCAATCCCGCAACTCCAGCCCTCCCCAGGTTGCCGGGCCTCACCTGGGGGCAGCAGACAGCAGACTAGAAGCAGAGAGATGAATGAAGTCCAGCAGGCCCTGGGCAGCGGCCCTGAGGGCATCATGGTGGCCAGCCTGTAGGAGGAAGTTGCCTTGATAAGGCTCTGGGCACCGGAGAGCAGGCGGGTCACCCAGGGGAAGGAAGCACAGCCACCGCAGTTAAGAATGCAGAAGTCCAGGGGCCACACCTTGCCCAGGCCTAGGGAGGGGCAGGGGGATATTGTGCGGCCCCAGGGGTCCAGAGTTGGGGGCCCAGGGAGGTGGAGGGCGCTGGCCAGTCTCCAGGGAGTCTCAGGTAAGGCAGACCTCAGTCACCGCCCCTCCCCACACCCCCGGCCCCCAGATGAACCCACAGGAAGTGCTAATGCAGTCTTCTTCCTTTGTTTTTAGCACGGGAAAGCCTGGAGGGGGGAGGGGGTGGAGGTGGTGAGACACCTCCTTCCTGTTGAACTTAGGTGAAGGGGGGGTGTTCTGTTCCCAGAGAGGAAGTTAACGGGGGATATTCAGACACTTTCCTTGAAGGGATAGGGTGGGATTTCAAGGCAACATTTCAAGGAGGCAACAATGGGTGGACTTCTAGGCAGGGCTTCACGCAGTTAGCGCGAGATCCCAACATTCCGGGGGGGCAAATAAGAGATTTGGGGGGTGATAATGAGGGACCCCTAAGATGAGTGAAGCCATGAAAATGAACAGAGCCCACATTTATTGGGGACTTGTGCTAGGCTCTGTATTGGCTGCCTGGGTGGCTTTTATAGGACCCCTTATCTTTGAAGATCTTGTGGGTGGGGTCCCCCGTTCCCTGTGTGCAGTGCTGAGGTGGAGTGTTTGGGGGACAGCTAAATCCTGAGCCACCGTCTGCCAAGGGTGCTACTTGTAACCGGCTCTTACCCCTGTCCCCCTCCCCCCTTGCCCTTCTCCAGGTAGCTGGTCTCTTTATCCCAAGAGCAGGGACTTGGCTGGGGGGGTGTGGTGGTCAGGTGGGGACTCCCACCTCCATCAGTTCCATCTCTCAGGCCTCTGACCTGCCTCCTGTGCCTCTGATCTGAGCTCAAGAGAGGGACCTTGTTGAAGATCTTTTTTTTTTTTTTTAATTTATTTATTTATTTATTTATTTTTGGCTGTGTTGGGTCTTCGTTTCTGTGCGAGGGCTTTTTCTAGTTGCGGCAAGCAGGGGCCACTCTTCATCGCGGTGTGTGGGCCTCTCACTATCGCAGCCTCTCTTGTTGCGGAGCACAGGCTCCAGACGCGCAGGCTCAGTAATTGTGGCTCACGGGCCTAGTTGCTCCGCAGCATGTGGGATCTTCCCAGACCAGGGCTCGAACCCGTGTCCCCTGCATTGGCAGGCAGATTCTCAACCACTGCGCCACCAGGGAAGCCCCTTGCTGAAGATCTTGATGGCACAGCATTCATCCACTCTCCCCATCCCTAAGGCCATACCCCCTCCTCTCTCACCTGGAGTACCCTCCCCAATGAGGTCTCTCCTCGCCTGCCCCACCTCCCAAAAATCCGTTTCGCACATGGTGCCCAGAGAGCAACTAAAACCCAAATCAAAAGTATTTGTAAATAATATATCTGATAAGGTATTAATATCCAGATTATAAAGAATTCCTACAACTCAACAACAAACCCAATTCAAAAATGGGCAAAGGACTGAGGTAGACATTTCTCCAAAGAAGCTATACAAATGGCCAACAAACAAATGAAAAGATGTTCAACATCATGAGCCACTAGGGAAATGCAAATCAATGCCACAGCAAGGGTCTTCCCTGGTGGTCCAGTGGTTAAGACTCCGTGCTCCCAATGCAGGGGGCCTGGGTTCGATCCCTGGTCAGGGAACTATATCCCACATGCATGCATGCCGCAACCCAGAGTTCGTATGCCACAACTAAGGAGCCCGTGTGCCGCAACTAACTAAAGGAGCCCGCCTGCCTCAACTAAGACCCCTTGCAACCAAATAGATAAATAAAAATAAATAAATATTTTTAAAAAACCACCACGAGATAGCATTTACACCTATTAGGTTGGCTGCTATCAAAAACAAAAAACAAAACAGAAAATAGCAAGTATTGGCGAGGATGTGGTGAAACTGGAACCCTCATACTCTGCTCTCAGGAATATAAAACGATGCCAACACTGTGGAAAAAGAGTTTGGTGGTTCCTCAAAAAGTTAAACATAGAATTAAATGATTCAGCAGTTCCACTCCTAGATATATAACCACAAGAATGGAAAGCGAGGATTCAAACAGATACTTGCACACCAATGTTCATAGCAGCATTATTCACACTAGCCAAAATGTGGAAGCAACCCAAATGATGTCCATCAACAGAAGAATGGATAAACAAAATGTGGTGTATCCACACAGTGGAATATTATGCAGCCTCTTCACTAAACAGAAGTGAAGATCCACCAGAGGGCAGACAGCAGAAGCAAGAAGAACTATAATCCTGCAGCCTGTGGAACAAAAACCACATTCACAGAAAGATAGACAAGATGAAAAGGCAGAGGGCTATGTACCAGATGAAGGACCAAGATAAAACCACAGAAAAACAACTAAATGAAGTGGAGATAGGCAACCTTCCAGAAAAAGAATTCAGAATAATGATAGGGAAGATGATCCAGGACCTCGGAAAAACAATGGAGGCAAAGATCGAGAAGATGCAAGAAATGTTTAACAAAGACCTGGAAGAATTAAAGAACAAACAGAGATGAACAATACAATAACTGAAATGAAAAATACACTAGAAGGAATCAATAGCAGAATAACTGAGGCAGAAGAACAGATAAGTGACCTGGAAGACAGAACGGTGGAATTCACTGCTGTGGAACAGAATAAAGAAAAAAAAAAGAAAGAAAAGAAATGAAGACAGCCTAAGAGACCTCCGGGACAATATTAAATGCAACAACATTCGCATTATAGGGGTCCCAGAAGGAGAAGAGAGAGAGAAAAGACCTGAGAAAATATTTGAAGAGATTATAGTTGAAAATTTCCCTAACATGGGAAAGGAAATAGCCACCCAAGTCCAGGAAGCGCAGAGAGTTCCATACAGAATAAACCCAAGGAGAAACACGCCGAGACACATAGTAATCAAAGTGGCAAAAATTAAAGACAAAGAAAAATTATTGAAAGCAGCAAGGGAAAAACGACAAATAACATACAAGGGAACTCCCATAAGGTTAACAGCTGATTTCTCAGCAGAAACTCTATAAGCCAGAAGGGAGTGGCATGACATATTTAAAGTGATGAAAGGGAAGAACCTACAACCAAGATTACTCTACCTGGCAAGGATCTCATTCAGATTTGATGGAGAAATCAAAAGCTTTACAGACAGGCAAAAGTTAAGAGAATTCAGCACCACCAAACCAGCTCTACAACAAACGCTAAAGGAACTTCTCTAAGTGGGAAACACAAGGGAAGAAAAGGACCTACAAAAACAAACCCAGAACAATTAAGAAAATGGTAATAGGAACATACATATCGATAATTACCTTAAACGTGAATGGATTAAATGCTCCAACCAAAAGACACAGGCTCGCTGAATGGATACAAAAATAAGACCCACATATATGCTGTCTACAAGAGACCACTTCAGTCCTAGGGACACATACAGACTGAAAGTGAGGGGGTGGAAAAAGATATTCCATGCAAATGGAAATCAAAAGAAAGCTGGAGTAGCAATACTCATATCAGGTAAAATAGACTTTAAAATAAAGAATATTACAAGAGACAAGGAAGGACACTACATAATGATCAAGGAATCAATCCAAGAAGAAGATATGACAATTATAAATATATATGCACCCAACATAGGAGCACCTCAATACATAAGGCAACTGCTAACAGCTATAAAAGAGGAAATCGACAGCAACACAATAATAGTGGGGTACTTTAACACCTCACTTACACCAATGGACAGATCATCCAAACAGAAAATTAATAAGGAAACACAAGCTTTAAATGACACAATAGACCAGATAGATTTAATTGATATATATAGGACATTCCATCCAAAAACAGCAGATTACACGTTCTTCTCAAGTGCGCACGGAACATTCTCCAGGATAGATCACATCTTGGGTCACAAATCAAGCCTCAGTAAATTTAAGAAAATTGAAGTCATATCAAGCATCTCTTCTGACCACAACGCTATGAGACTAGAAATCAATTACAGGGAAAAAAACGTAAAAAACACAAACATATGGAGGCCAAACAATACGTTACTAAATAACCAAGAGATCACTGAAGAAATCAAAGAGGAAATTTAAAAATACCTAGAGACAAATGACAATGAAAACACGACAATCCAAAACCTATGGGATGCAGCAAAAGCAGTTCTAAGAAGGAAGTTTATAGCAATACAATCCTACCTCAAGAAACAACAAACATCTCAAATAAACAACCTAAGCTTACACCTAAAGGAACTAGAGAAAGAAGAACAAACAAAACCCAAAGTTAGTAGAAGGAAAGAAATCATAAAGATCAGAGCAGAAATAAATGAAATAGAAACAAAGAAAACAATAGCAAAGATCAATAAAACTAAAAGCTGGTTCTTTGAGAAGATAAACAAAATTGATAAGCCATTAGCCAGACTCATCAAGAAAAAGAGGGAGAGGACTCAAATCAATAAAATCAGAAATGAAAAAGGAGAAGTTACAACAGACACTGCAGAAATACAAAGCATCCTAAGAGACTACTACAAGCAACTCTATGCCAATAAAATAGACAACCTGGAAGAAATGGACAAATTCTTAGAAAGGTATAACCTTCCAAGACTGAACCAGGAAGAAATAGAAAATATGAACAGACCAAGCACAAGTAATGAAATTGAAACTGTGATTAAAAATCTTCCAACAAACAAAAGTCCAGGACCAGATGGCTTCAGAGGTGAATTCTATCAAACGTTTAGAGAAGAGCTAACACCCATCCTTCTCAAACGCTTCCAAAAAATTGCAGAGGAAGGAACACTCCCAAACTCATTCTATGAGGCCAACATCACCCTGATACCAAAACCAGACAAAGATACTACAAAAAAGAAAATTACAGACCCATAACACTGATGAATATAGATGCAAAAATCATCAACAAAATACTCGCAAACAGAATCCAACAACACATTAAAAGGATCATACACCATGATCAAGTGGGATTTATCCCAGGGATGCAAGGATTCTTCAATATATGCAAATCAATCAATGTGATATACCATATTAACAAATTGAAGAAGAAAAACCATATGATCATCTCAATAGATGCAGAAAAAGCTTTTGACAAAATTCAACACTCGTTTATGATAAAAACTCTCCAGAAAGTGGGCATAGAGGGAACCTACCTCAACATAATAAAGGCCATATACGACAAACCCACAGCAAACATCATTCTCAATGGTGAAAAACTGAAAGCATTTCCTCTAAGATCAGGAACAAGACAAGGGTGTCCACTCTCGCCACTATTATTCAACATAGTTTTGGAAGTCCTAGCCACAGCAATCAGAGAAGAAAAAGAAATAAAAGGAATCCAAATTGGAAAAGAAGAAGTAAAACTGTCACTGTTTGCAGATGACATGATACTATACATAGAGAATCCTAAAGATGCCACCAGAAAACTACTAGAGCTACTCAATGAATTTGGTAAAGTTGCAGGATACAAAATTAATGCACAGAAATCTCTTGCATTCCTATACACTAATGATGAAAAATCTGAAAGAGAAATTAAGGAAACACTCCCATTTACCATTGCAATAAAAAGAATAAAATACCTAGGAATAAACCTACCTAGGGAGACAAAAGACCTGTATGCAGAAAACTATAAGACACTGATGAAAGAAATTAAAGATGATACCAACAGATGGAGAGATATACCATGTTCTTGGATTGGAAGAATCAATACTGTGAAAATGACTATACTACCCAAAGCAATCTACAGATTCAATGCAATCCCTATCAAATTACCAATGGCAATTTTTACAGAACTAGAACAAAAAATGTTAAAATTTGTATGGAGACACAAAAGACCCTGAATAGCCAAAGCAGTCTTGAGGGAAAAAAACGGAGCTGGAGGAATCAGACTCCTTGACTTCAGACTATACTACAAAGCTACAGTAATCAAGACAGTATGGTACTGGCACAAAAACAGAAATATAGATCAGTGGAACAGGATAGAAAGCCCAGAGATAAACCCACGCACCTACGGTCAACTAATCTATGACAAAGGAGGCAAGGATATACAATAGAGAAAAGACAGTCTCTTCAATAAGTGGTGCTGGGAAAACTGGACAGCTACATGTAAAAGAATGAAATTAGAACACTCCCTAATACCATACACAAAAATAAACTCAAAATGGATTAGAGACCTAAATGTAAGACCGGACACTATAAAACTCTCAGTGGAAAACATAGGAAGAACACTCTTTGACATAAATCACAGCAAGATCTTTTTTGATCCACCTCTTAGAGTAATGGAAATAAAAACAAAAATAAACAAATGGGACCTAGTGAAACTTAAAAGCTTTTGAAAAGCAAAGGAAACTACAAACAAGACGAAAAGACAACCCTCAGAATGGGAGAAAATATTTGCAAATGAATCAACCGACAAAGGATTAATCTCCAAAGTATATAAACAGCTCATGCAGCTCAATATTAAAAAAACAAACAACCCAATCAAAAAATGAGCAGAAGACCTAAATAGACATTTATCCAAAGAGGACATACAGATGGCCAAGAAGGACATGAAAAGCTGCTCAACATCACTAATTATTAGAGAAATGCAAATCAAAACTACAATGAGGTATCACCTCACACCAGTTAAAATGGGCATCATCAGAAAATCTACAAACAACAAATGCTGGAGAGGGTGTGGAGAAAAGGGAACCCTCTTGCACTGTTGGTGGGAATGTAAATTGATACAGCCACTATGGAGAACAGTATGGAGGTTCCTTAAAAAACTAAAAATAGAATTGCCATATGACCCAGCAATCCCACTACTGGGCATATACCCAGAGAAAACCATAATTCAAAAAGACACATGCACCCCAATGTTCATTGCAGCACTATTTACAATAGCCAGGTCATGGAAGCAACCCATCAACAGACGAATGCCCATCAACAGACGAATGGATAAAGAAGATGTGGTACATATATACAATGGAATATTACTCAGCCATAAAGAGGAATGAAATTGGGTCATTTGTAGAGACGTGGATGGATCTAGAGACCATCATACAGAGTGAAGTAAGTCAGAAAGAGAAAAACAAATATCGTATATTGACGCATATATGTGTAACCTAGAAAAATGGTACAGATGAACCGGTTTGCAGGGCAGAAATTGAAACACAGATGTAGAGAACAAACGTATGGACACCAAGGGGGGAAAGTGGCGGGGGGGTGGTGTAAAAAAAAAAAAGTGAAATTCTGGGTCTTCCTTGGTGGTCCAGTGGCTAACACAGCACACTCCCAATGCAGGGGGCCAGGGTTCGATCCCTGGTCAGGGAACTAGATCCCACACGCTGCAACTAAGAGTTCGCATGCCGATGGGACTTCCCTGGTGGCGCAGTGGTTAAGAATCCACCTGCCAATGCAGGGGACACGGGTTTGAGCCCTGGTCCGGGAAGATCCCACATGCTGCGGAGCAACTAAGCCTGTGCGTGACAACTACTGAGCCTGCGCTCTAGAGCCCGCGTGCCACAACTACTGAAGCCCGCACGCCTAGAGCCCGTGCTCCGCAGCAAAGAGAAGCCACCGCAGTGAGAAGCCCGCGCACCGCACGAAGAGTAACCCCCACTCGCCACAACTAGAGAAAGCCTGCGCACAGCAACGAAGACCCAATGCAGCCAAAAAATAAATAAATAAATAAATAAACTTATATTTAAAACAAAAAAATGAGTTCGCATGCCGAAACTAAAGATCCCGCATGCTGCAACTAAGACCCGGAGCAGCCAAATAAATAAATAAATAAATATTAAACAAACAAACAAAAGAAGTGAAATTCTGACACGTGCTACGTGGATGAACCTTGAAAACATTAAGTGAAATAAGCCAGACACTAAAGAACAAATATTCCACTTATATGAGGTCTCTAGAATAGGCAAATTCATAGAGAAATTAGAAGGATGGGTACCAGGGGCTAGTGGGAGGAGGAAAGTTAGTATTTAATGGGGACAGTTTTTTTGGAAGATGAAAAAGTGTTGTAAATAGATCGTGATGTTGACTATAGAACATTGTGAATGTACTTAATGCCACTGAATCATACACTTAAACCATTTTAAAATGGTTAAAATGGTAACATTAATATTATGTATATTTCACCGTAATAAAATAAAGTGACATCCACCTATTTTGGTTTTTTAAAATTTTATTTTATCTATTTATTTTTTTTAAATTTATATATTTTGTTTTATTTTTGGCTGTGTTGGGTCTTCGTTGCTGCACGCGGTCTTTCTCTAGTTGTGGCGAGCGGGGGCTACTCTTCGTTGTGGTGCGCAGGTTTCTCATTGCAGTGGCTTCTCTTGGTGCAGAGCACAGGCTCTTGGTGTGCAGACTTCAGTAGTTGCAGCACACAGGCTCAGTAGTTGTGGCACACAGGCTTAGGTGCTCCACGGCATGTGGGATATTCCTGGACCAGGGATTGAACCCGTGTCCCCTGCATTGCCAGGCGGATTCTTAACCACTGCACCACCAGGGAAGTCCCACCTATTTTGGTTTGTATCCAATACATGAGGTGGACTGATGGATGGGCAGAGGAATGGATAGATAGATGGATAGATACATCATGATAAAGTAAATTTAGCACCATGGTAATTGTGGAACCTATGGGTATTCATTGTACTCTTCTTCCAACTTTTCTGAATGTTTGTAATTGTTCAGAATAAAATGTTGGAAAAGAAAAACCGCCTCTTGGTGGATCTGGGTGGCGGCTTGTGTCACAAAAGAAGGGACAAGCAGACCCGGACAGCTTCCCGCCAAGAGGACACATTGCCCTCTGTGAGAGAGACTTGCCCAAAACTGGACACGGAATCTGACCCTCGGTTGGTCAAGTTGAGGATGGAGGAATGTGTTAAACTATGCCACAAGGATGACATCAGACTGGTAAAGTCTACAAGACAAACAGCCTCTTCTTCAACAAATATGTTGCAAGGGGGGAAAAAGAAGACGAGGAATCCAGAACTTAAAGAAAGCTGCCCCCAACCAAAGTCAATGCATGGACCTTGTTTGGAGTTTTATTTGAACAAACTGTAAACAAACAAACACCAAATATTGAAGAGACAATTGGGGAAATCAAAACACTCTAAACTATACAATGATATAGAGGAATTATTGTTTAAACTTTCCAGTTGTGATAATGACATTGTAGTTATTGTTTGTGGTAACATCTTTCAAGATAGATATCAAAGTTTTTACAAAAGAAATGCTATGCCTTCTGAGATTTGCTTCCAAATGATCCAGTGGCATGGGTTAAGTTGAAACAAGACTGGCCTTGGGGTTTCCCTGGTGGCGCAGTGGTTAAGAATCCACCTGCCAATGCAGGGGACATGGGTTCAAGCCCTGGTCCGGGAAGATCCCACATGCCACGGAGCAATTAAGCCCGTACACCACAACTACTGAGCCTGCGCTCTAGAGCCCTCGAGCCACAACTACTGAGCCCGTGCGCCTACAGCCCGTGCTCCTCAACAAGAGAAGCCACCGCAATGAGAAGCCCGTGCACCGCAACGAAGAGTAGCCCCCGCTCACTGCAACTAGAGGAAGCCCGCGCACAGCAACACAAAGACCCAACGCAGCCAAAAATAAATAAATACATTTATTAAAAAAGAGACTGGCCATGGGTATTAGAAACCGTTGATGCTGGCTGTTGGTTAAGTGTAGGTTCATTACATTATTCTCCTTAGTTATGAATATGCTTTAAATTGTTCATAATAAAAGTTTTAAAAGGTAGCTGCCAAATGCAAACTATTACACATAGTTTACAACAAGGATAAACAACAAGGTCCTGAGATTGGATCAAGATGGCGGAGGAGTAGGACGTGGAGCTTACCTTCTCCCACAGATACATCAAAAATACATCTAGGGGCTTCCCTGGTGGCGCAGTGGTTGAGAGTCTGCCTGCTAGTGCAAGGGACACGGGTTCGAGCCCTCGTCTGGGAAGATCCCACATGCCGCGGAGCAACTAGGCCCGTGAGCCACAGCTACTGAGCCTGCGCGTCTGGAGCCTGTGCTCCGCAACAAGAGAGGCCACGATAGAGAGGCCCGCGCACCGCAATGAAGAGTGGCCCCTGCTTGCCACAACTAGAGAAAGCCCTCGCACAGAAACGAAGACCCAACACAGCCAAAAATAAAAAAAAATTAAAAAAAAAAAAAAAAAACACATCTACAGGGACTTCCCTTGTGGTCCCGTGGTTAAGCCTCTGTGCTTCCACTGCAGGGGGCATGGGTTCCATCCCTCGTCGGGGAACTAAGATTCCACATGGCATGCCGCACGGCCAAATA
Source organism: Balaenoptera ricei (assembly GCF_028023285.1). Lineage (NCBI taxonomy): Eukaryota > Metazoa > Chordata > Mammalia > Artiodactyla > Balaenopteridae > Balaenoptera > Balaenoptera ricei. Next base: position 175,355,182 of record NC_082641.1, on the reverse strand, counting down.
AAAAAAAAAAACAATTGACATGTGCAAGGATTCTCACAGAACATCTACTGAACACTGGCAGAAGATACCAAGCTTCCAAAAGGGCAAGAAAATCTCCATGTAACTGAATAGGACAAAAGAAAAAAGAAAAAGAATAAAACAGAGAGAGCAAGGTCCTACTGCATAGCACAGGAAACTATATTCAACATCCTGTGATAAACCATAACGGAAAATAATTTTTTTTAAATATTTATTTATTTAGTTGCACTGGGTCTCAGTTGCAGCAGGAGGGCTCCTTAGTTGTGGCTCGCTGGCTCCTTAGTTGTGTCATGCAAACTCTCAGTTTGGCATGCGTGTGGGATCTAGTTCCCCGACCAGGGATCGAACCTGGGCCCCCTGCACTGGGAGCGTGGAGTCTTAACCACTGTGACACCAGGGAAGTCCTGGAAAATAATTTTTGAAAAAAAGAATGCAAAAAAAAAAAGTAGCTGCCCAAGAACAAGCCAAGATAATTTTGAGAAAAGAATGAGAGACTTGCCCTATCAACTATCAAAATATATTCTAGCAGCAATGACTTTCCAAATTACCAGGTTAGATTGTGCAGCTATTCCCATTGGGAATTTGTCCTACAGATACCCTTGAACGTGGGTGAAACCACGTGCACACATGGTTACTCACTGCAGAAGCCTGGGTAGGCCAAGGATTAGAAATGATTACATGAACAAATGCCGATGACATTTGAATGATGAGCTACAACACAACCATAAAATAGAAAGAGAAAACACTGTTTGCCTCCAAGGCCTATTATGTGGGGAAAAAAATAGAAACGATACTGGCTAGAGCTCTATATAGCAGCACATACTATTATTTTTGCGAAAAATGGGGAAATATAATATGTGCACAGATTTCCTTGTATCTGGATAAAATGTCTCTGGAAGCCAAAACAGGAAACCAGATAACATTAGTTGTCTCCCGGGGAGGTGACAGTGGTGGCTGATGGACAGAGGAGGGAAACATTTCACTGCCTATGGTAATACTGCCTTTAAAAAAAAAAAAAAAAAAAAAGGAAGATTTACAATTATAATGAATATTTAATTTTAAAAACTGTTATAAAAAGCAAATATCACTAGAATAGTGTGAAACTGTCCAGTCAGGGGAGCTGCAATGAACAGGGTCTTAGAAAATCCCATGGGAAAGAAATCTAACTGCCTTTCACAATGTGGCAGACCCATCTCAAGTATACCTGTTAAGCAGAAACACGTTGGCAAACACCAGATTAACAATAATATCAAATGTTTATTGAGCAGTTGTTTGCATATCTCTCTGCTAAGCATTTGACAGATACGACCTCATTAGCTCTTTTTTTTTTTAAATTAATTTATTTATTTGTTTTTATTTTTGGCTGTGTTGGGTCTTCGTTGCTGTGTGCGGGCTTTCTCTAGTTGCAGCGAGCAGGGGCTACTCTTTGTTGCAGTGCGGGGCCTTCTCATTGTCGTGGCTTCTCTTGTTGCAGAGCACGGGCTCTAGGTGCGCGGGCTTCAGTAGTTGTGGCACACAGGCTCTAGAGTGCAGGCTCAGTAGTTGTGGTGCATGGGCTTAGTTGCTCTGCAGTATGTGTGATCTTCCCAGGCCAGGGATCAAACCCGTGTCCCCTGCATTGGCATGCAGATTCTTAACCACTGCACCACCAGGGAAGCCCTCATTAGCTCTTGACATTAGTCCTACAAGGCAGCAAGCATGACCATCCCAAGTTCATAGTTGAGAGCTAAGGCCCAGAGAGGGGAAGCCACTTGCCTGAGGTCACGCAGCGAGAAAAAGGTGAAACTGGCAATCTCATTTACATGGCATGTGGTCCCCCAGGTCCTTTATTGATACATTTAACATATATCTTGAGGGCCTTCCGTGTTCCAGGCATTGGTCTAATTGCTGGCTGGTGATTTAGAGGTGAGCAAAGGTTCAATAGTTGAACCTGACTTCTTCTGCAATGAGTTGCTCTAGCTGCAGTCCCCAGGGGAGTGGACACTCACTGAAGAAGGGCCCAAGGACCATGCCTCTAGCAGAGGAAATATGAGTTTTTAACCAGTTAGGGGAGATAGTGAGCTCCAAGGGCAGGAGCTGGGGGAAGATAAAAAGATCGGATTCAAGGGCCTGGTTAGCTCCTTGCTTGTCCTGGGTCCCTCAGGAGCCTGTGTCAGGCTCATGATCTTGGAAGGTTCAATGGTTTGAATGTTTCTGTCCCTTCAAAATCACTATGTTGAAATCCTGACACCCAAAGTGATGGTATTAGGAGGTGCATAGGTCATGAGGGTGGAGCCCTCATGAATGTGATTAGTGCCCTTGTAAAAGAGGTTCCAGAAAGATGCCTTGCCCCCTTGGACCTTGTGGGGACATAGTGAGAAGGCATAGGCTATGAACCAGTAAGAGGGCTTTTGCCAAAATTCAACCATGCTGGTGCCTTGATCTTGACTTCCCAGCCTCCAGAACTGTGACAAATAAATTTCTGTTGTTTATAAGCCACCCAGTCTGTGGCGTTTTGTTATAGCAGCCCAAACGGACTAAGACAAGGAAAGTCAGTTCAGAGGGGTGGGGCCTCCAGACAGGGGTAAGGCACAGGGAGTCAGTGAGGCTGACCACCCCCTCTTGGGCTCCTCTTAGGGTGGGGAGCAGGAGGCCCTCTCTTTGGGTACTGTCTGCTCCAATCCCCCCAAGCAGAGCTGCTGGCGGGCTTCAGCAGACACTGAACACTGAGGGTGGCTGGCCTTGGTATTTCTCGTGGACCGTTTTGAGGATGGGTATGAGGTTCTGGAAGGTCGGGCGGAATGAGGCCTCTGCTTTCCAGCAGTTCTTCATGAGGCAATAGATCTGGGGAAGGAAAAACTGAGGCTGTGATCTCTGCTTTCTCCCTGGTCCGATGGTGGGGGCAGGGGGAAAAGGGAGGGTCTCACCTCACAGGGACATTTCTCTGGCTGTGGCAGCCTCTCCCCTCGTTCCAGCAGCTCAGTGAGCCTCAGCACTGTCATCTGCCCCTGGGTGAGGCCTATGAGCTCGATGAATTTCTACAGAAGAAACAGGACAAGCTCTTTTTAAGAGGCGGGGCTGCCTAGATAGAGGTCAAGAGCCTGAACCTGGACGGCAGGAGTTCTAATGCCATCTCTACCACTTCTCAGCTGCATAACATTGGTCTTATGACTTCGCCTCTCTGGGCCTCAGTTCTCTCATCTGTAAAATGGGTGATAACATCTACCACCTGGGGTTATTGTGAAACTTAGATAAACTAATATTCATAGAGTAAGTCTGAATTAGGTGCTTGCTATTATTATTAAGCCTCAGCAAGTTGTTTTTGCCTGTTCAGAAACCTTTTTTTTAAATTCTCCTATAAAGGCACTCTGATTGGCTTTGGGAATAAACCCCTAACATACTCTAGGCTCCTCCCCTCAGCCAAGGACTACACAGCGAGTGGCTCCCTGGAGGGCACGTGAGCCAAGCTGGGCCAATCAGAGAGTCCTGAATTATGTTGGAAAGAGAAAGACCCTCCTCCCCTCAGCTGAGTCCACTGTTGCCACAACAGAGGGAAGGCTTGCTTGAGAAATGCTACCAGTGGTTAAGACTCGGTGCTTCCACTGCAGGGGGCACAGGTTCGATCCCTGATAGGGGAACTAAGATCCCACGTGCCGCATGGCACGGCGAAAAAAAAAAAATGCTACCACGGAGAAGAGCAGAGCTGAGAGATGGAGAAAATGGGATTCCTGATGGCATTTGAAGGTCTAGATCAAGCCATGTTCCCACTGTCCCCTTGGGGTTTGCAAATGGCAGAATAAGCCGTTCCTATTTGAGTGGGTTTCTGTCACAATCCAAGCCCTCTGCAGTGTAACTGGCCCACTTTACAGAATGCGACTGTGAGGCTCAGGTGGGTTAAGCTCTTGCTAGGGTGGGGGAGCTGGGAACTGAATGCATGCCTCGCTAACTCCTCTAGTATGGGGTCGGGGTGCGGGCCTGGCTCTCACCGAGGGGGGGCTCTGGGTGGAGTCACAGTAGGTCAGCAGCTCATACATGGTGACCCCAAAGGACCAGACGTCGGATGCATAGTAGAACTTACACTCCTTCAGGCACTCCGGGGCATACCTGGGGAGAAAGGGCACTCAGGCCTTGGGCCAGACCAAGCTGGAGTCCTTACCTGAGGCTTAGGAGCCCTGTGGCCCCAGCTAGGGCCCCACCCTTAAGAGGGGGTGCAGTGTCACTTGACCAAGGCCCTGTCGTCTGAGACCCCAGCATCCATCTCCTCCACCCTGTCTGCTCCAGGTGACCCTGGCGCCCCTCCCTCCGGCTGGGTCCCGCTGGTTACCAGAACACGGGACTGTCCCCATCCTCGCGCACGCAGTAGTACTCGTGGCCTTCGGGCACGGCCTTGGCGAGGCCGAAGTCCCCAATCTTGACCAGCCTGTTGTTGTCCAGCAGCACGTTGCGTGCGGCCAGGTCTCGGTGCACGTAGTGCTGCGCGTGCAGGTAGGCCATACCCTGGGGGCGGGGCGAGTCAGGATCAGCGCGGGGGCAGGACCGGGCCTGGGAAGCAGTGACCAGGATGGCTGGGGGACAGTCAAGTTGGCGGGGACCGGGCGCGAGAACGGGCAGGATGGCGGGTGGGGCCAGAGCAAAAAGGAGCAGAGCCGGACAGCAGAGGTGGAGCCACATGGGGGGCTCCCCTGGGGCAGGGGGCGGGAGAATTGGGAGAAGCCGGCCTGCCGGGCCTGATCACGTCAGCAGTGGGCATTAGCGGGGGTGGGGGCCCGGGCCAGCGGGGGTGTGGCCAGGTGATCGGCAGAATGGACAAGGATGGAGGAGAGCAGGCCCAGGGGGGTTGGCGGGGTAGATAGGAAGCTCAGGCCAAGCCAAAGAAGGGGGCAGGTTCTGGCAGCAGGGGCAGGCAGGCCCACCTCGCAGATCTGCTGGGAGAAGAGCAGCAGCTGGGCCAGCCCGACATTGTGCCGGGGCAAGTAGTCTCGGAGGCTGCCCAGGGGCACGTACTCCATGACCAGCTGTACCGACTTCTCGCCTGACACCGGAGAGGAGGGGCCCGTAAGGGTGGTAGAGACCTGGACCACAGGCTGCCCACCCTGCACCCCCTATCCCAAGGTGGGGAGGGAAAACCAAGATCCATCCACACTAGGACCAGTCCTCAGGTGGGGCGGACCCATCCTGAACCCGTCCACAGGCAAGGGAGCTGACTCCCACCCATCCTGGCCCCAGCAGAGCGCCTAAGGATGGAAAGGAGGCAGCCGGGCCTCGCCCACCTTGGTGTCTGCAAACTGCATCCTCCAGCCTGGGACTGAGAGGCTCTAATTGGCCAGGTCCTCCTGGCCCCGCCCACCAAGCCACACCCAAGACATAGCCCCACCCTGTTACATCTCTAGGCCCCGCCCACCTTGGTCCTCGCAGCAGCCCTTGTACTTGACAATGTGCTCGTGGTAGAGTGTGCGCAAGATTTCGATCTCTCGCCTCCAGCCTGTACGGAGCTGGGGACCGCAGTCTGCCTTGAGGGCCTTCACGGCCACCATCTCACCAGTGCCGTCATTGGTTGGATCATAGCAGTACAGGCTGACCTTTCCGAAGTGACCCTGGCCGGAGCGTGCAGGAGCGTCAGCCCCACCCCCAGCTCCCCAGGCCCCACCTCCAGGCAGGTTTGTTTGGAAAATCCAAGGCTCCACCTACTCCATGTGGATGGGTCCCCTTGGGGCCGAGGCCTCCCTTTCAATTCCCGGGGGCCTCCCTTGAAGCTGAGGGTCTCTAAGGCCAGGGCCTTCTAGCAGCCCATGCCCCGCCCCCGGTCCTCCAGGCCTCGCCCTTACCTCACCCAGATCCCGGATCTTTTTCAAATAGCGCTTGTGGAAAACCGTAGGATCTGACGCCGGTGAGTCCGGGTTCACAGACAAGACATCAACGAGATCTGGAAGAGCTACAGTGGGTGAGTCTGGAACACAGCCCTTTCCCCAAAAGGGTCCACACTTGGGGACACAGAAAGCCAGCTACTGCTATCCCCAGCATCTGATCCCAGAGATAAGGAAACTTTTTTTTTTTTTTTTGCAAGGGCTGGAAAATTCCACTTCTTGTCCAAAACACAGAGTTGGCTGCACACATAACCAAAACCTGGGATGTTCTGAGATGGGGTAAAGGGCACAAACTTTTCATTAATAACCAAAAAATTTGCCAGGGTCTAATTCATCCAAAGAAGCTGTGGCTCTCCCCAAGCAAAACATAAAGGAGAGCTCGAGGCTTCCCCTCCCCCTTACTTAAGTGAATTAGAAACCGGCACACACCCTAAGCCACGGTACAGAGACTTGGGTGCACCATGCCCGAGTCAGCAGGGATCCCAGCCCCTCCCCCTCTCCAGGGTCCCCGCCCCGGAGTGAGGCTCACTTTGGGGCTGCAGCTGAGTGAGGTCACGCAGGATGGTGCGGAAGGATGGCCGCTGGGCTGGCTCATAGGTCAGGCACTGGCTGGTGAGTGTGGCCAGCTCTGGGCACGAGGGCTCAGGCAGCTTGTGCTGCTTCTGGTAGAAGCGCTCTTTCTGTTGGAGAGGGGACCGGAAGGAGTCAGTGTACACCCTCAGTCCCCTTCCCCAAGAGGCAGAGTCAAGTCCCCAGAGCAGGGCTGGACCAGCCAGGTCCTTGTTCTTGTCATTCCCATTTTACAGATGAGGCCACTGAGCCTCGGCAATGGGATGCAGACTTGCCCACCACCGCAGAGTCAGGATTGGAACCCAAGTAGAGCAGACTGTGCTGTGCTGGAGCATCTCACACTTGGCCCTTCCTGCCCTGACTTCCACGCACCTCTGCTCCCAGGACGCTTTTGCATACTGCAGCTCCCTGAATGCCCCAAAGCCTCCCGGCCTTTGCATAGGCTGTGCCCACCACCTAGGCTGCTCTTCCTAGCCTGGGACACTGTGCTATTTCTGCACTTAGATTGAAACCTCCTCTGGGAAGCCCTGCCCCATCCCTCAGCTGGGTCAGGGGCATCCTCTGGGTCCCCTTCCTCCCGACAGCCTGTGCCTCCCCCTTGATGCCCTGGTCACTCTGCCTAAAGCATGTGATCTATTTGCTTTGTGCCATAACGACCTTATGAGGTTGGGACTGCAGTTCACTGCAACTGACAGGTGACCTCATGGAGCCCCAGGGAGACGAGGCTGCACAGCCAGAGGGGAGGCAGCTCTGGACCCTGAATGTACCCTCTGGACTCCTCGGCGGTGCCAGCCCTCTTTGTGGGAAGGGCCCAGGGGTCCCCTGGACATACCTCCGAGGGGCTGCGGCCCTGCAGGGGGGCCTCCCCATCGAAACAGATCTCCAGGAGGGTGGCACCAAAGCCCCACTTGTCGGCTGCAGTGCTTAGGCTGTTGGCTCCACCGGACAGGCACTCAGGGGCTGTCCAGGGGATCCGCTCCACCCGTTCTGGGGGCCAGAGTCAGAGGTCAGCAAGGTAAAAGGAGTGGGGGAAGCCCGTCCCTGTGCCCAGCCCTGCCTGCGTCCTCACCCTCCCTGGAGAGGGCGCTCAGGCCCACGCCGGGGTCACTCAGCTTGATGAAGGGGCTGGTGCCCTCCGCCAGCCCCAGCCGTGCCAGCAGGATGTTCCGGCCACACACGTTGCTGTGAACCAGGCTCTTGTCTTCCTGGGGTGGAGGGGAAAGGGAGCGTGGCCACTGGGGGCTGTAGACCCCACCCCTACCCCATCCCACACGGTCCCCCCAGGGACAGCCCAAGTGAAAAAGACAATCACGGTCATTATGGAGATGCCAATCCATTGTCATAGTGACAAGGCAGCACTGGGTCTCCAGTGGGTCCTTCCTGTTTTCCCAGTGCTGGTGGCCAAGGCTCTCGGCCAGGGACAAAAGGCCAGAGGACCCTACTGCGGTCCTCAAACCCATGGCAGGCATGCTCCTTCCCCAGGGCCTTTGCACTGGCTGTCCCCTCTGCCTGGAATGCACTTCCTCCAGATACACTCACAACTACCCGCCTCTCCCCCCATCCCATGTCACCTCCAGGTCACCTTAGTGAGGCCCTCCCCAACCCACCTGTTTAAGACGTCACCTCTTCCCCAAACTGTATCAAATCCTCATCTCCACCTCTGCTTTTTTCCCCACAGTTCTTGCTACTTACTGGCATATTATGTAATGTAACATACTAACTATTATTTCTCGTTTGTCCCTCCCAACTAAAATGCCAGCTCCCCAAGGACAGAAACTTCTGTCTGTTTTGTTCTCTGTTGGGTCCCCAGGGCCTAGGACAGAGCCCAGCACACAGGGGGTGTTCTGGAAACTGGGGTGACTGGACCAGGAAGGGCTGGGGAACAAATGGCAAGAGTGACAGAGGCGACTGCCACAGGGCCTTGGACACCAAGTGGAGGAGGTGGAAGAGACGGGAGCCACAGGGGTGCGCGAGCAGAGGAGGCTCATGGGAAGATCTAGTGCGTAGACGGATGCGTTCAGGCCTCCATACGCAACGTGGGGGCTGCCCTGGCCCTCCCCGCCCACGCAGGCCCCGCCCGCAGCCCACGCACCAGGTAGCTGAGGGCGCTGGCCAGCTGCTGGGCCACTGCCAGCTTCCAGGCCAGGGGCACGTGGCCCCGCTCCCGCCGCAGCCACACGTCCAGGGGTCCGTGCTCCACGTACTCCGTCACCATGATGTCTGCAAAGGCCCAGCCACTGCAGGTGCTGCCCACCAGCTTACCCTCCAGGGTGCCAGGGGGCAGGACGCAGGGGGGCTGGGATTGTAGGTGGGGAAGGTGTCGGGCAAGGGTGCGGGGGGAGGCTTGGGGGCGACTCTGGGGAGAGGAGGAATGCAGTACAGAGGGCAGGCGGAGGTGGGTGCAGGGTGAGGCCGAGATGAATGATGGCATTTGGGTCCAGGGTGGGGCTGGGGTAGAGAGGAGGCTGCGAGTAAGTGACAAAGGTCAGGATGGGGCTGGGGAACCGGGGGGAGGGTGCAGACGAGCGGAGGGAGTGGAGCTGGAGGTTGGGATCCCACAGGGCTGGGGGTGCTTGTGCAGTGAGAGGTGTGCAGGGTCGGCACGTAGGCCAGCGTTGGGGGGAAGGCAGGAGAGATGGACACATGGCGTTGAGGTCGGTGGGTCTGGGGGCTGGCCGTGGGCGCCCTGTACAAGGAGGTACACACAGAGTAGCGGGAGAGGTGGGGGAGGAGCAGGGGCTGAGGTCTGGGAGGATCGGGGTGGCCAACAAGGCTGGGGTCTGCATGCTGTCACGGTATTGAGGGGGTCAGAGGATGCACAGGGGCTGGATTGTAGAGGTGTTTGGGTGGTAGATGGAGCTAGGGATGCAGTCTGGAGTCGGGGTGTAGGTAGACGGTTGGGGCGTAGCCAGGGATCAGGGAGCTGCTAAGGGTCATGGTGTAGACAGGGTTTAGGCTGTAGGTGAGAGTCGATGGGCACAGACTGGAGTGCGTTCAGGGGTCGGGGTGTAGGTCAAAGGTCAGTGTGCAGTCAGGGATAAGGATGCAGGTCGAGAGTGTAAGTGAGGTCGGGCTGTGAGTGGGGCAGAGTGGGGTGGGGTGTGTGTGTACGTTGGGGGTGGGGCAGGACCCACTCACTCTCGGAGCCGTGCACGTAGATGCCGTGCACGAAGACCAGGTGCACGTGGGAGACCTGGCTCATGAGGCTGGCTGTCTCGTAGAAGGCCTGTGGGGACGGGACAGGTTAGGGGGCTGCAGGCCCTGACCCTGACCCTCTTCACCCTGCCGCCCATCCCCTGGCCACGCTCACTCACCAGGGCGATGTCATGGTGACTGGGATCTAGCACCTTGAGCACCACTCGCAGCTCCTGTTCACAGCCCGCCCCGGGCATGGGGGGTTCCCCGCCATCCACCTTGTCCTCCTCGGGGCCTCCGCCCCCCACTCGCAAGAGGCCCTCATACACATTGGTCCTCGTGCCCTGGCCCAAGTGGGACAGCTGGGGGGACATGGTGTGGAAGATCTCCATGACAACAGCTCCAGGCGGCCTCCCTGGTGCCCCACGCCCGCAGGGGCCACCCCTGCGCCACGCACCTGGGTGATGTCTTCCTGGCGGACCCGGTGGAAGCTGAGATGGCTGAGGTTGAGCGGCCTGCTGCTGGCCCGAGGTCCCCGCGTGACGATGAGGTTGGAGATCTCTGGGGATGGAAGCGGTCCCTGAGGGCTGGCACGGAGGGAAGAGGCCCCCCCTCCCCCGCCCCGTGGCACCCCCGTCTTGGTACCTCCTGGCCGTGGCAGGCAGCAGTGGCGCAGGGAAAAGCAGTCGTCGCCGGCCCGCAGGGAGCGGCCCTGCAGGGCAACCCGCAGCTCGCGCACGCTGGGGAAGGACCGGCCCCAGCCCTCCAGCGCGACAGTCCCAGCCTGCAGCTCGATGGGGAACTTCCGTAGGTGCAAGCCCTTCACGCCACGTGCCTGGAGCGGGTGGCAGCAGGGGTGAGGGCGGTGAGCAGGGGTCCAGGCAGGGAGCACGCCCAGCCCCAGCCCAGGACCCCCGCCCCAGGCCCACCTGGTCGCGCTGGGCCACCGTGAGGATGAGGCGGTTGAGGTGGCTGGTGCTCCAGTGGATGAGGAAGAGGCCATCCCCGGGCTGCAGCTTGGCCAGCACAAATGGCTCCCTGGGCGGGGGTGGGGGTGGGGGAAAAAGGGGCACCATCAGGACACCTGGGGGCACTGCTGGGCCCACACCTGGCAACAAGGACACACAAAACCTGCCCAGCAGGGCACACTCCCAGCTGGGATAAATGTCAGACACAGCTTATGTGGTGACACTGTGTCTGAACACACACACGCATGTAACACTGTCCCATGCATGAAAACTCACACACAGACACAGGTACCGGAACAGGCACACGCTCGTGCGTAACAGCTGTGGACACCGTGGCTGACAAGATCACACACACACATACACACACACACACAGGAAACAGCCATCAGATACCAAATGGGCACACACCCAGCCATAGACACTGCCACTCCCAGGGTGACGCACAATGCACAGTCTGCCACACACCAAAAGGAAAAGATCACAGACAGAGGACTTCCCTGGTGGTCCAGTGGTTAGGACTCCGCGCTTCCACTGCAGGGGGTGCAGGTTCAATCCCTGGTCGGGGAACTAAGAAGCCACATGCCGCGCAGTGCGGCCGTAAAAAAAAATGAAAAAAAAAGTATGAAAGATCACAGACACAGCCGCTGTGTAACATAACAGCACAGGGGCACTGGCATCCCAGACCCAGAGGTGACAACGGTCATAAGCACAAACAGGTACCACAAGGTGACACAGCCACACAGACTCTGACAGTTACATACGTCGTGCCATAGACTGAATGTCTGTGTCCCCCCAAAATTCCTATGTTGAAGCCCTAACCCCAGACCAAGGTGATGACATTAGGAGGTGGGTCTTGGGGAGGTGATCAAGTCATGAGCGTGGAGCCCTCACGAATGGGATTAGTGACTTATAAAATGGACCCCAGGGACTCCCCTGGTGGCGAAGTGGTTAAGAATCCGCCTGCCAATGCAGGGGGCACGGGTTCGAGCCCTGGTCCAGGAAGATCCCACGTGCCGCGGAGCAACTAAGCCCATGTGCCACAACTACTGAGCCTGCACTCTAGAGCCCACGAGCCACAACTACTGAAGCCTGAGCACCACAACTACTGAAGCCCGTGTGCCTAGAGCCCATGCTCCGCAACAAGAGAAGCCACCGCGGTGAGAAGCCCGGGCACCGCAACGAAGACCCAACGCAGCCAAAAAATAAATTAAATAAATAAATTAAATTAAATAAATAAATACATAAAATAAAATGGACCCCAGAGATCTGGCTCACCCCTTCCACCACATGAGGACACAGCCAGAAGACTGAACTTCGGTTATGTAACAGGAGATGGGGCTCTCACCAGACACTGGATCTGCCAGCACCTTGAACTTGGACTTCTAGCCTCCAGAACTGTGAGAAATAAGTGTCTGTGGTTTCTAAGCCACCCAGTCATTGACATTCTGTTACAGCAGCCCGAATGGACTAAGACACACGCTGACATGGCCCATAGACCCCGTACGGCCACAGCCCTTGAGAGGTGAAACGACCACTTCACCCTCCTCTGGTGTAGAGACTAGGCTTGGAAGGGTGAGACCTCTTAGACTGACCCAGGGGCCAGTCCCAGTGTCACAGGTAGGACAGGGGACACCCAGGCACAGGGCCAATGACCAGACAAGCTGATAGTAACAAACCCCAACCCGGCAGCATACAGGATGGCCACACACACCTGATGACCACATAAGCCCTGACACTTCACATTCTCAGCCCCACACGTCCAAGCAGGCGTGCTCAGACAGCGATCCACAAGTACCAGGACAGACACATGCCTGCAGGGGTGTAAACACCCACACGTATATCTGAACAGCCACCAGCGTTTGGACAACGCATAGCCCAGCAAAACTCACCAGTCCTGTCACGTGCAAAAACACACACTGACAATTTAAAACGCAGTTGGAGGACTTCCCTGGTGGTCCAGTGGTTAAGACTCCGCGATTCCACTGCAGGGGGCACAGGTTCCATCACTGGCCGGGGAACTAAGATCCCGCATGCCACGTGGCGCGGCCAAACCAACAACAACAACAAAACCAAACAAAACGCACTCGCCAGAGTAGTGACACAGCTGCATGCCAAATGGACTGTTAAACATGCAGACATGCACGGTGACAGTCCCAAACCCAGGCACTCTCAGCATGACATGCCGTCCATGCCATTACAGGTGCCCTTTCTCCCCCCATAACCCCTGGTTGCACACATGCACGCGTCGCACGTGCACCCACGTGAGCACCCACTGACGTGAACGCATCACAATGCAGTATGAGCAAATCCTTGCACGTGTACATGCACGCACATACAGACACATGCATGTGCACACTAGACACGAATGCTCTCACACACGTGCATGCACACCCACCCACACTCACATGCACACACAGGCACACACACACACTGACATGTACACAGTGCGACATGAATGGTTGCACACACATGTGCACTTATACACATGGGTGAACACACAGGCCTTCACACCCTAAGACACAAATGCACACACTAAGACACCGACATGCACACACCTTGTTCAAACCCCACGGTCCCTAGAGCTCACTGCCCAGTTCACAGTCACCACCACGCAGCCCACCCACGCTTCCCCCCCAGCCCCGGCACTCACAGCAGGGGTCCGTGGATACCGTCCTGGATACTCGTCACCAGCCGTGGAGGAGCCACCTCATGGCATAGGTAGTGGCTCGAGTCGGCCGTCAGGCGGAAGTAGCCATCCACCAGTGACACCAAGGACAGGGCCGCAGCCCGGGAAGGCAGGGTCAAATCCTGCAGGCCAGGGGGGGCGGCGGCGGGGAGGACAACATCAGGCAGATGTCACAGGCCAGAGGCTCCCACCGCTCCCCAACCCTGCCCACCCCGGCCAGCCCGGCCCCCAGCCCCGGGCCCCACCAGGCACTTGTTGTCCTGACAATGGATGCTGACGCGGCGTTCTTTCAGCACCACGTGGGTGATGTCCTGGAAGTCGCAGAAGTAGGCCCATGGGGCCTCCTGAGGCCTGTCCACGGGCTGCCTGCCCACCTCCTGGGCCTTGGCTTTCTTCCCAGATGGGCCAGCATGGGGCATCCTTCTGCCGCCACCACCACCACCATCACTGGGACCCTGGAGACCAGCACGTGGGGCAGGTGAATGGAGCAGGGCAGTGCCTGTTTTAGTCCCGCTGCACTTTCCCCCAGGGGAGAGGCGGGAGCTGGAGGGACCAGGCATCCCCCCCATGAATCCCAGTGTCACAGGCTGGACAGGAGACCCACCCAGAGAGATACACATGCCAGAAACTGGAACTTCGGGGAGAGTAGAATGGAGGCTCCTCACCCTCTCGGCCCCAGATGCCAGACCCTAAAAATCAGGTCCCCAGGGGGGCAGGCAGACAGAGGACACTCCCCAAGAAACAGACCCCCAGGGACTTCGCTGGCGGTCCAGTGGTTAAGACTCCACTCTTCCAATGCAAGGGGCACAGGTTCGATCCCTGGTCGGGGAACTAAGATCCCACATGACACGCCACGTGACCAAAAAAAACAAAACAAAAAACCAAACCAAAACAAAAAAAGAAACAGACCCCCAGGCACAGACTGACACACCCCAGAGGCACGTGGGGGAAAACCACCTTCAGAGGACAAGGCCAAGGCTGAGCAAGAGCGCGCCAACCCCAGCTGCCCTGGACTGCCGGATGGAAGAGGCGCCCCACTCACCTCTGCCTGCACCAGCCGCCACCGGATGCCGTCAGTGCCCGACACCAGCACCTCATGGGTGGGGGGTCCGGCGGCAGACTCGGGCCCGGGGTCGGGAGGGGCCTGTCCGCCAACCCGGATGTAGCAGGGCTCCCCCTCGGCCTGGGCCAGTAGCTCTAGGTGGCACACGGGCACGCGCTCTGTGCCGAAGCGGGGCGCCAGCCGCTCGAGTGTGGCCAGGTACTTCACCATGACAACCTGCCGCGAGAGGCAGCCCGGCTGGAAGGCCCGCAGGAACTTGCGGAAGATGCTCCGCAGGCGCAGCCGCGTCAGAGCGTTGTGCTGCCGGATCTGCTGCCGGAAGGAGCGTGGGATGCAGTCCTTGAAGCTGTGGGGACGACCAGGAGGGGCCAGTCAGGGGCCGGGATTGCAGGCCTAGCTGGGTGACGTGGGGCAAGTGGCTTAATCTCTCTGAACCTCAGCTGCCTCGTCTAGAAAAACAGATAGGCTGCAACCTAAATGTCCATCGACAGATGAATGGATAAAGAAGATGTGGTACATATATACAGTGGAATACTACTCAGCCATAAAAAAAGAATGAAATAATGCCATCTGCAGCAACATGGATGCAACTAGAGATTGTCATACTGAGTGAAGTAAGTCAGAAGGAGAAAGACAAATACCACATGATAGCACTTATATGTGGAATCTAAAATACGACACAAATGAACCTATCTAAGAAACAGAAACAGAATCACAGACATAGAGAACACACTGGTGGTTGCCAAGGGGGAGGAGGTTGGGGGACAGATGGAGTGGGAGGCTGGGGTTAGCAGATGTAAGCTTTTATGCATAGAATGGATAAACAACAAGGTCCTACTGTATAGCACAGAGAACTATATTCAATGTCCTATGATAAACCATAATGGAAAAGAGGATGAAAAAAACAAGAATGTATATATATGTATAACTGAATCACTTTGCTGTATAGCAGAAATTAACACAACATTGTAAATCAGCTATATTTCAATTTAAAAAATATTAGGGGGGGCTTCCCTGGTATCGCAGTGCTTAAGAATCTGCCTGCCAATGCAGGGGACACAGGTTCGAGCCCTGGTCCAGGAAGATCCCACATGCCTCAGAGCAACTAAGCCTGTGCGCCACAACCACTGAGCCTGTGCTCTAGAGCCCGCAAGCCACAACTACTGAGCCCATGCACCACAAGTACTGAAGCCCAAGCGCCTAGAGCCCGTGCTCTGCAACAAGAGAAGCCACCACAATGAGAAGCCCGCACACCTCACCGAAGAGTAGCCCCCGCTCGCCACAACTAGAGAAAGCCCGCACGCAGCAACGAAGACCCAGCGCAGCCAAAAATTTTAAAAATAAAGATAAAAAATATTAAAACTGAAAAAAAAACACAAACAATAAAAAAACAGGCAGGCTGTCATGAAGGTGGAAAGAGAATGCTATAAAGGGCCAGCACAGGGAGGCCAGGTGGTGTCTGGGCCCAGGGCCCAGGACTTTGCAAGAGACTATGGGTCGGAAATCCCAGCTCTTGGGCAACTTCCTTAAGCTCTAAAGGGCTCTGTCTTTTCATCTGTAAAATGGGATCAAACAGTGCCCACTTCTAGGGCTGATGAGAGAATCAGGACTATTGATTGGCATAAAATAAGGACTATGTGAGTGTTGGCTATTATTATTATTGGAGAAGTCGCTATTGTTTTGATCATTAATATGTTTATCAATAAAAGGCACAGCTCTGGGAAGCCACTCTGCTCTTCACAAAGCCATACCCTTCACCCCTTCTCCTGCCCTGCACCTGCGCACCAGCATAGCCCACTCAGATAACAGATTTCCAAGCCTCACCCTCCATGTCCCAAGCCACCTCTTCCAACCTTTGAATAGAAAGATCCTAAAGGTCAAGGTTCTAGCTGCCTTCTGCCCCCACTTCCAAGCTTTCCAGGGCTCCCTAGTGCCCTCAGGGAAAAAGGTTCCCTGACTAGTGCCTGGCCGTCTCCTGCACTTGGGCAATCACATTCCGAGTTCAGTTCCCCTGGAAATGGGCCTTTGCCACCTCCCGCCTCTGGGCCTTTGTATATGCTGTTCCCTCTCCCTCGAATGCTTGGCCAAAGCAATCCACATCTGGATAAAGCCAACTCAACCTTCAGATCTTAGCAGAAATCACCTCCCCCCAGGAGAATCCTCTGATCTCCAGGCTGGATAGGGTCCCTCCTCTGGGCTTCCCAGCGTCCTGGGCTTCACTGTCACAGCCTTAGTCCTCCAGGGATAACACGACAGGGATTGAAAAATATGTGCTTTAAGAACTGCAAGTCCTGGGAAATTCCCTGGCGGTCCAGTGGTTAGGACTCAGCATGGGTTCAGTCCCTGGTTGGGGAACGAAGATCCCATAAGCTGTGTGGCGCAGCCGAAAAAGAACTGCAGGTCCTGAAAGACCCATTTCTCTTGCTGCCTCCTCCAGGCAGTGTGCCCTGATTGCCCCAGCTCTCACTGCAGTGGAGGCTAGCAGCTCTCCAGACTCCTGCCTCCTTTTTTCCCTTGAATTCTAGGGAGTTCTCCAAGCTCACCCTGCTCCAGCCACACTTCCTCCACCATATATCAAGCATGGTACAATCTTAGGGCCTTTGCACTGGCTGATCCTTCTGTGGAGAATTCTCTTCTCCCAAATACCCACCTGGCTCCCTCCTTCACTTCCTTCAGATTTTTGAATTTGAATGTCACCTTCTCAGTGAGGAATTCCCTGATGACCCAGTTTGGTTTTTTTTTTAATTTAATTTTATTTATTTTTTATACAGCAGGTTCTTAAGATGACCCAGTTTTAAATTATACGCCCCTCATTCCCTGACACACCGCTTCTTCCTCTTTTCCTGCTTAATTTTTCCCCATTGCACTTATCATCGTCTAAAACACTATACATTTTATTTTTGTATTTTGTTTATTGCCTGTCTCCTTCATCAGATGTGACCTCCAGGAGGGCAGGGATTTTTGTCTGTCCTGTTGGCTGTTGTGTCCCCAACACCCAAAACTAGTACCAGGGACTTCCCTGGCGGTCCAGTGGTTAGGACTCAGTGCTTTCACTGCCAGGGCCCTGGGTTCAATTCCTGGTCGGGGAACTAAGATCCTACAAGACGCTAAGCACAGCCGGAAGAAAAACAAACAACTAGTACAAGCATACAGTAGGCGCTCGATAAATGTTTGTTGAATGAATGAAGGCATGACAGTATGCAAGGTCTACCCTGGCCACCAGATGCCTGGGCATGTCTACCCACCTATGCAGTGTTCCCGCCTCATTCTCAGATACCTTATCTTCTTGGCCACCTTCTCAAGGGGGACACCATGGCAGAGAGCGAGGTGGCAGAGGTGCAGAAAGGCCATGCCCAGGCTCTCGTTCTGAAAGTGGTGGATCTCCTCCTCGCTTGACAGCTCCCACAGCGATGCCACGTCATTTACAAACTCATGCTTGCCCTGGGGATGGGGAATCAGGCAGAAAGGGAGGCATGAGAACCTGTTCACTCCCCAGCTTCTGGTCACTTTGGGGAAGGGAAGGATCCCACATGTATGCCTCCTCTGCCCAACCCTATGCCTGTGGCAGACATCACTAATCCATCACTGCACTATTATCCCTACAACCATAAGAGTCTCAAAACCCTTTGGTTCAGGCAGCCAAAGGATCCCAGATGGCATGAGTTGAAACCTACTAGCTATAGCAAATTGGGAGGGAAGTGAGGACTCCTCATTTGCAACCTCCCGCACAAACAGTCTCACCTCCCCAGCCCTGCTCACACCTGCTCAAAGAGGTACTCAAAGGAGGCAGGGTCCAGGAGTTGCACCCCCTGCTCTGCCTGTTCTGAGGAAGGCTCGGACCCTGGGGGACCGCAGCGGTACACAGCTGGCTCCTGGGGATGCATGCCATGCCAGTTCCGGAAATAAAACCTGCAGGAAGGGAGGGGGCACACCTGGGGTTTAGCACAGATTCAGACCAGGTCCAGGAAGGTGGGGACAGGGGAGGGAGGGGACAGAACGAAAGCCTTCCAAGGGGACTTCACCCACCTCATGCGGAAGTGCAGCATCAGGCTCGAGTCTCTGGACATATCCAGGACGTGGTTTGGAGGCAGCCAGACCTGGGCCTGGACATCGAAGAGGGCAAAAAGATTGAAGCAGGGTGGAGTGATGCCTGGACAGGGGAGAAATGAGTCAGGAGTCAGTGCCTGCTGCTGTTAGCCCTGTGGACCCCCAGACCCACTGTCTCCCTTCACAATCCCTCCCTGGGCCTCCTGCCTTGCCAACAGAAGACAATGCAATATGTAAACCATCCTGTGGCCTCACAGGAAAACTACATTTCCCAGCCTCCCTTGCAACTAGGATGGAGGCATTGGGCTGGTTTTTGGCCAGTGGGATGTGGGCATAAGGGATGTACATTTTTCCAGGCCCAGAAATAAACTTTCCTGCCATCTTCGCTGCCCCAGTGATGTTGGAAACCCCTTATGCCTAGTGGTGAAGCTATAAGATAGAGGGGAACCATCTGACCTGCATTAGATTTTAGGTAAATTGTCATTGTCTTAACCCAGTAGAATTGGGGGCGCTGCTTGTTACTACAGCAAAACCTATCATAGACTGACTAACACAGCTCTACAGACTGCTGGCACTTTGCCTGGTCTCTCTCTGAACTCCAGACCCAGAGAAATATCCAACTACCCCTTGGCTGTCTTCCTCTAGACATCTCAGGCCCCCTGAGATGTGCCTTGTTCCAAACAGATCTCATCTGAGGTCCCCAAACCTGCCCCCTCTCTGCCGGACTTCATCCTTGTCCTCAACTCATCCCACGCCCTCCACATCAGATTGGTCACAAGTCCTGTTCTTTCTGCATCCTTCATCTCTCTGGAATCTACCCACTTCCTTCAAATCCAAAACTCAGCCCTAGTTCAGCCTCCAAACTTACTGTCATTCCCCACACTGGCTGCCCAAGCATCTATTTTTTTATACACATCACTTAAAAATTGTATCTAAAATAGTTCAGAATTATTTACTTATTTTTATTTTTTTATTTTTAATTAAAAAAATTTTTTTTCTTTCTTTCTTTCTTTGTTTTGGCTGTGCCGGGTCTCAGTTGCGGCGTGAAGGATCTTTAGTTGTGGCATGCAGACTCCTTAGTTGCAGCATGCATGCAGGATCTAGTTCCCCAACCAGGGATCAAGCCCGGGCCCCCTGCATTGGGAGCACAGAGTCTTACCCACTGGACCACCAGGGAAGTCCTTCAGAATAATTTATAATCACCTAAGTACCAGCCACAAGAAAAAGAATAAAACCTGGCAAGTACAACTGAAGCCCCCACCTACATCCACCTCCTCTCCCCTCCCACAAAGAGGTAACCATACTCCTGAACTAAAGTTTATCATTTTCATATTCTCTATCACCTAGCTTTGAATGTTATAAATTCAAATGCAGTATTATACCATTTGCTGCAATTTGTTTTTTCATGCTACGATAGGTTTTAAGCTTCACACGTGATATGTGTAACTTTGGTTAAATTCCTTTTTCCTGGCTGTATAGTATTCCAGTGTTCAACCATACTGCAACTGATTTGTGCATTCTCCTATACACAGACTTTGAGATGGTCTCCTGTTTTCACTAAGATAAATGAGGCCACTCTGAACATTCCCGTGTACATCTCCTGGAACACATGAGCTGAGTGTCTGTAGAGTGCATATCTAGGAGTGGAACTGTGTGCCCTCAGGGAATGTACATTTCAACCATGTTAGACGATGCCAAATTGCTCTCCAAAATCATTGCATCCGGGAATTCCCTTGTGGTCCAGTGGTTAATACTTGGTGCTTTCACTGCCGAGGGCCCGGATTCAATCCCTAGTCAGGGAACTAAGATTCCACAAGCCGCATGGCGCGGCCAAAAAAAAATAAAAGAAAGGAAAAGAATCATTGCATCCAAGTGTACTGCCCCCCAAAGAAGGAGCATGCCTTCCTATGAGACAACTTCCTAAAGAACCAATCTGTTTCACTCTCTGGCTTAAAACTTCCATCACTCCCCTTTGCCCCCTGAGAAAGCCCAACCCCCTCAGCACTGAATAACCATGACCTGGACCCAGACAATTATGCTCTGCTTTCAATTCCTACTTCCTCTTCCAAATTCTTAAAAACTATGCTCCAGTTACTCTTAAGATCTTTTGCTTCCTCAAAAAGATCAGGTTCTCTGGGTCCTTGGCCAGGCATGTTTCACACCACCCAGCAAACCAGTACTTCTTTAAGAATCTGCCATTGATGGGAAAGTACAAGGTGTTATAGAAATCTACCAGAAGGCCCCCATCCAGTTGTGGGACAGGCGGTTTGAGAGGACGTCCTGGAGGAAAGGGTATGTAAGCAAAGTCCCCTTGGAGAGACCTTCTCCTCCTCCGGCAGGAGAAATTAACTTTGAAGCACATCTGCTGCAGGCTCTCTCAACCATTCCATGCTTCACTACTGTTCCTGGGGAAAACTTTAAGCCCTAAACTCCTCTCTCTGGGGTTTAAAACACTGTAAGATCTGAACCTGGCTGACTTCTGCCCCATCACCTCCTACTTGGAGGCCCTTACTCCCACCCTCACCCGCCACAGTCTGCTCCCCCTACAGCAGCCAGAGATCATCTGTGACACTTGCGTCCAATTACATTCCTTATTCACTCACAGTCCTCTGTGGCTCCCATCTCACTTGGAGTAAAATCCAAAGTCCTCCCTGAGGCCCAAGAGGCCCTGTACAACCTGTGCCATCACCTGCTTGCCCTCACCTATTCCTGTCTCCCCTTCACTCACTCGGCTACAGCCACACCGGCCTCCTCGCTGTTGCTGGCAAGTTCCCACCTCAGGGCCTTTGCACTTGCTGTTCCTGCTGCCTGGCGCCATCTTCCCCAAGCTATACCTGTGGCTCAGTCCCTTATCTCCTCAAGTTTTAAATCTTTTCCCATGATCTCTGGCCTCATACAGTTTTCTTATTTATTGTGTTTCTTGTTGATCCCTATTAGAATATCAGCTCTACAAATGTAGTAACTGGGGGCTGGCACACACTAGGTGCTCACTCAATGTCCGCTGAATGAATGGACAGACGACTGGATGGATGAGGCCCAGCGGCTGCCAGCACCTCCACCCCGCCATGGGGCTGATGCCCGGGACTCACCGACTTTGTGTGCAATGTGGATGCAGACCTCCTCCGCAGTCAGTGTGGCCTCGCTGAAGGTGACCCAGGGCTCCCCGCCACCGGGGCCGGCCCAGTGCAGAAGCACCTTCAGGCCTCCTCTGGTGGCCATGGGCTGAGCTCCATCCCCATCGGGCTTTCTGCCCCGGGTGGTGGCCCCCCATTGGCACAGAGGCATGCTCTTGACAGCTGGCTTGCCTGGGAAGGAACATCTTGTCAGCCCCAGGCCTCAGCCTGGAGGCCCCTTTGAGCACCTCAACCTTCCAACCATCCAGACTGAGGCTTGGGGGGAAGATTCTGGACCCCTGCTCGCTGTGCAAACTTAGGCACCCAATTCCCCTTCCTGAGCCCCAGTTTCCACAACCGTTTGATGGAGTTGGGGTATGTGTCCCCACCTACCAGATCAGTCATGAACAATAACACCACCAAACCCCTTTATTGGATGAATTCACCAATATAAAAATCTGCTCTGTCCAGTAAAATTTTTTTTAAAAAAATCTGCTCTGAACCCACCTTTCCAAAATAACCAGGCAGACAGGGGTGGCCAGACAGACCTGGGGGTGAATCCTGTGTCGACTCAGATGAGTCACTTAGCCATGCTGGGCCTCAGTTTCCCCATCTGGAAAATGGAGATGCTGAGAGTGTTGCCATGAAGAGATGGTTGTGAAGTTTCTACATTCTTTTTTTTTTTGTAACTTTTAAACTAGAGTTGTAAGTGAATTACGCACCACTGTCACCATATTACAGATAGGTAAGGACTTACTATTGCCATTTTGTTGTTTTCTGGTTGTTTTGTAGATCCATTGTTCCTTGTTTCTTATCCTGCTGTCTTTCTTTGTGTTTGGATGTAATTACTATAAGATTTTTCCTTTGTGGTTACCCTAAGTTTAATGTTATAAGTTTAAGACATTTTATGAGCCTTACATAACATACCTTACACTTGTAACACCCTATTTTAAGCTAATAACAGCTTCACTTCGATAGGACTGGTAAACATTATACTTTTCATTCTCCTCCACCTCATATTTTGATTACTGCTGTTACACTTTACATGTTTTTTATATTGTGTAACTAAAACAGATTATTGTATTACGGTTATTTTTTCTACATCCTTTTTTTTTTTAAACTAGAGTTGTAGATCAATTAGGTTGTGACGTTTCAACACAATTCTGCACATCACATGTTCAGTACCTTGCTACAGGCATGAAAAAATAACAAATATGATAAAACCAATAATGAAGTCATTATTGGTTTTATCATCATAATCCTTTTTCTCTTTCAAGCCGAGATTCCTGCATACCACATCTACCCCCACCAGCGACCCCAGTCCCTGCTGGCTCCCTGAGCGGAGGAGGGGCTGTGTTCAGCGGTTTCCCCAACAATCTGGAACTTTTCTAGAGTCAGGCCCAGGGCTCAGGCCTCCTGAGGTCTCCAGTATTTGCAGGGAGGGGCTGTCAGCGATTCGACCTATGTTACTGATTTAAGACAGTGATGGGGGAAAAGAGAAGGTTGTAATAGGACAACGTCGGAGTCGTCAAGAATCAACTCCTCTCCGAGCCTGTTTCCTCATTTAGAAAATGGGCATAAAACAGTCTCTCTCTCAAAGGGTTGTTGGGAGGATTCAGTGAGGTGAGACAGGGAAAGGGCTCCGCACCGGGCCTGGCGTGCAATAAGTGCTTGATAAATGTTCGCTATTATTATCTTATTAACGTTCGAGATAAGATCGTGGGGATGGGGTTTTGCAGGTGTCCATCTCCTCCTTCCTCGTCCCCACTGGGCCCAGACCCAGCTTTGAAGATGAGGTCTGGGTGAGGTCCGCAACCCCCGCCCCCCAACAGAAAACTCCAAACCCTGCTGGCAGGGGCGGGAACCGCGACGTGTACCCACCGGGCATCAATCAGTCCCAAGGCAGCGTGGGGGCTTCTACCGACCTCCTGCAAAGGGCAGTCCCGCCGGCCGCATCCTTCTTGATGACCTCCCGGGCGCGCCCCCTCCCGCCCCACTCCAGACTCACCGTTTCCGGGGAACTCCGGCTCCAACCTGGGACCCCGCCCAGCCCAGCCGCCAGGGACAGCCGCTGCTTGATCGCCGCTGGGACACCGCCTCCCATTGGCTGCCTGAAACGGGCACACTCATTGGCGACCGCTCTGTTCCGCCCCCTCGCTGCTACGGCGGCATTCCCATTGGTCCCGGCTTCATGTTTCGCTCAGCAGGGGGCGGGCGTGTGAGATCTTCCCGCGCCACTGCGACTTCCATTACCCACGCGGGCGGTGGGCTTAAGTCAGGCTTCCGGACCTGACCTTGGTGCAAGCCCAGGTCCTCAGCTCGGCAGTCTTTCAGTCCTCCAACTCCCCTGCCATATGGCCCTACATCTGTGCTGCCTTTCGTCCCTGTCTGCCTGGCCAGCCCTGCTTCGCGGCCTGAGACCCCCTTCCTCTACGGGAGGCATTTCCGGCCCACCAGCTCACATCCCTTTTCTGATCACCCGTAGCCCTGTCCTCTGCGGGCCCCTTGCTCTCAAGGTAGCAGCTTGGACGTCCCACCTGATCCGAGTTCTGACGCCTACACAGCAGGTCGCTGCCCTTTTACAGAAAAGGCTATGCGCTGAGCGTTTGACACGCGTTATCTCATTTGATGCTAGCAGTAGTCCTCTGGGGACTCTTATCCCCATTTCTCAGAGAAAGAAACTGAGGTCCAGAGAGGTGGCAGACTCTCTCCTTGACCAAACTGTAGTCTTCTGAACCCTCTTCTCGACTACTCCTCAACCTTGGCCGCAGTCCTGTCTTTGGCCTGCACAGTCCAGTCTGAGCAAAAAATCCTTCTAAGTTATCCCCCAACCCTTGATATCTGATCAAGTTTCTCATTCCCCACCATTGATGTATACATCCTTGGCCTCTCTTTAGCAAGAATCCCCCTACCCTCGATGTCTCCATGGACCGCCTCACTCTGCTCTTTGGCTGTCAATCCCCAGCTGTCTTTGCTGCATTCAGAGCTGAGCCCAATGCTTCCCCCTTTTGCAATCCGCCTATTGCAATAGTCCTGAATAAAGTCTTCCTTACTGTTCTGTGAATGAAAAATATTGCCTGCCATATCAATAAACAAAGGATGTTGTAGCCATCAAGCCATCACATTACAGCCCCCAGATGGTGACCCCGGAGGGAACTCAGGATAGAAACAGGATGCCCACCATCAAGCCATCAGCCACAGCACACCACACCACACCACACCCCCACCCCCGCAATGATGCACCCTGAGGAGACTCAGGATGAGAAAGCCCAGGATACTGGCCCTAGATAGCTGAGGTGCCTATCAAAGGAACGACTTCAGTGAGCCCAGACTCTTGCATCTTCCCATACATAGAAAAGTGCTAAATTCCTTAACTTGAGATAGTTGGTTTTCTTTAATTAACAATAATCTTTTGATGTTCCAACTACCTGGTCTTTGATGCAAAAACTCCTATATATCCTAGATCCCCACTTGCCTCTTCAGAGCAATCTCTCAGAGTTATCTGAGATGCTGTGTCCCATACTTAATCCTCAGTTTTGTCTGCTGAATAAAATATAACTCTCAACTTTTAGGTCATGCTTTTTTTTTTTTCAGTCGACAGTTTTTAACAAGTGTCAGAGTAATTTTTTTCTTTAACAGAGGCTAAGTAACTTTCCCAGGTTAGTTAGTTTCCCAGCACAAAAGAGCAGAACCAGGTTTATTTCTGAAGTTGGAGCCACAACTGCTGTGACCAAGGGCATGTGGCTACTCATCTCAGTCTGAGAAAATGTGGGGACAAACCGACTCTTCTTCACAGGGCAGCTATGGAGATTCAATGTGAAGTTGTAGATAGAGACTTAGCCTAGCACCTGGAGGGTAGTGAGTTCTAGGATCTTGGGAACTGGGGAATCAACAGTGATGCATCCTGACAAGGGAATAATTTGCAACTGGGGGAAAAAAAAAAAAAAGAGGAGCTCTGTACTGATATGGAGACATCTCCAGAGTGTCTGTATATTTCATAACAGAGAATGAAATATATAGAATAAAGAGAATGTGTTATATTTCCCTGTGCCTGCTCAGCCCACCTATGGGAAGACTCAAGAGAAATATAGAAATATTGGTTAGCTCAAGGAAAAAAATTTCAGAGAATCTCAGGAAAAAAAATCTCACATTTGTCTCACACCAACCTTTGGTTCATCAGCAAAATCTCACCCCTCCTGGTCCAGCCCCCATCATCACTTGCCTGGACCAATGCAGTTGCTTCTATCCTGGTCTGAGGCTCCTCCCCTTGCCCCTGCCCACCACCACCTCCTTGTCTATCCTCCCTGCATCACCCACAGGGCATCTGTGAGCATCTGAGCACAATCTCTTCTCCTTTATAGATATGTGTGATCAGGCCCAGAGCCTGATTGTGTGGGTTACAGAATTGTAAAACCATTTAAATGCTCAGGGTCTCTTATGCTAAGGTAAGGGCACTGACCGGGGAGGAGTGAGTCTCTGAGGTTTGGAATGGGAATATTGGGCAGACACAGATGACCCTGAGAACTTTGACCCCATCAATACACTTGTCTGAAGGAGTTGGCCCTTCCACGTGTGATATTGTGATATAACAAGAAATATATATTTGGTCTTCATCCCTGATTCCTGGCACAGAACTTCAAAAACTCTTGAAACTTCTTGAGTGAAAGAGCTGATAGCATCATGTTTTGTTATAGTATTTGGGTTTAGTTCCTGGTTCCTGGCTCAGAGCTCCTAAAACCCTTGGAATTTCCTGAGTGACAGAGGTGAGAGGTGAGAAAAACATCTTTTGTCTTTCGTAATAAGCCTGAGCAACCATACCCAAGTTTATGCTAATGAGGTGACTCATGGATGGACTCATGGGTCAAACTAAGTGAAGCAAGTCAGATAGAAAAAGACAAATATCATATGATATCACTTATATGACGAATCTAAAAAAAATGATACAAATAAACTTATTTACAAAACAGAAACAGACTCACAGACTTAGAGAACGAACTTATGGTTATGGGGGGGAAGGGTTGGGGGAGGGATAGACTGGGAGTTTGGGAATGACATGTACACACTGTTATATTTAGAGTAGATAACCAACAAGGACCTACTGTATAGCACAGGGAACTCTGCTCAATACTCTGTAATAACCTAAATGGGAAAAGAATTTGGAAAAGAATAGATACATTTATATGTATAACTGAATCACTTTGCTGTACACCTGAAACTAACACAACACTGTTAATCAACTATACTCCAATATAAAATAAAAATTTAAGGGACTTCCCTGGTGGTCCAGTGGCTAAGACTCCGCACTCCCAACGCAGGGGGCCCGGGTTCGATCCCTGGTCAGGGAACTAGATCCCACATGCTGCAACTAAGAGTTAGCATGCTGCAACTAAAGATCCTGCATGCCTCAACGAAGATCCCGAGTGTGGCAACCAAGACCTGGCGCAGCCAAATAAATAAATAAATATTTTAAAATATAAAAAGAAAAAAAAAAAAACTTTCATGAGCTTCACCCGTGGGCTCAGTTTTAAAGAAAGAACAATAATAAAACAAACCAAATACCCAAGCCAAGAAATAAACCCTCACCACTCCCCAGAAGCTCCTCATTCTGAATCAGCAAGCCCATCTTCCTGTCCCCTTCACCTGCTATATTTTTCTTAGCAGACTTTATGACAGTCTGACATTCCACTGGAAGTCTCTTTGAGCACTGGTTTTAATGCCTGGCTTCCATTCTAGAATGTCAGCTCCACAAGGGTTCTCCACGGTGTTCTCAGTGCCTGGAATTGTGCCTGGCACCCAGTAGGTTCCAAGAAGCTGGTGGAGTGAATCATCTACGGAGATGTCTAGGCCGGGGCTACTGTCCTACTCTGCTGTGGAAGGGCTGGCCATGGTCTTCCGGCCTCAGCTTCCTCTTTGCCACTAGGACCGCAGCAGCAGAAAACCAAGTGTGCCAGATTCTTCAACAGCCAGCCTGGGTGAGGTCGGTTGGCCTCGCTGGGCCTGGAGGCCGGACTACAGAGGGCGGGCTGGACTTGGGACCTGCTGTCTACTGCCCGAGGAGGGACCGGCAGGAAGTGTCAGATAGGGTGATTAATGATAACAATAATGGTAATAAACCCAGCCATAATAATAAACTCTAATAATAGTTCACATTTTTCTAGGCTGGATGTTGTCTGGGCCCAGGCCTGGGTGTTGAGAATTCTCTGAGCCGTCTCAGGTTCTTTTAAAGTGGAACGAGTACCCCACTTGACAGCTGAAGAAAAAAGAGGCCATGGAGGCCACTGGGAAGGCTCATGTGCTGCCCCCGAGGCCTGAGTCCTCTTTCCTGAACTCCTACACCTCAGCTGGGGTCCAGCCCCAGCAGGGAGGCTCCGGGTTACCCCGACAACCATGGGGGTTTGCCTAGGACCGAGGGGGGTTCCCAGGCAAGGGACTTTCCAGGTTAAAATTGGGACAGTCCTGGGCACACTGAGACTACTGGTCACCCTACCCCAGTGGGTTTTTTTTAGGAGGAAGCTAAAACTGGGGAATTCCCCAGACTCTGAGAGGCCTGCTGGGACCTCCCTAGAGCTCCGGCCAAACCAGGGAAAAGTCAAGGGCTGCTAAATTAAAACAAAAATCTCTTTGTGTCCTTTTGAACGGGAGGGTTCAGGAAACAGTCAGCCCCCTCCCCAAAATAGCCATGAGGTCGGTTGGGAATCCTTCCCTTGTATGTGTGTGAACACATGGCCTCTAGAACATTCTCATAAGTAGCCACAGACAAGCACATTCTGTGCTGAACTCCAGAGGAAACAGAGGAGTTACACACATGAAGGCTGGAGCCAGAAGGCCAGTGTGATCCCAAGCCATCCCTCAACCTCACCATGCCTCAGTTTCTTCTTCTGCAAAATGGGGCTGATTGGAGTCCCAAACTCAGAGGTGTGTCAGGATCATCAAATGAATTAATATACATAAAGAGCCAAGCACAGAGCAACTGGTATTATCTTTTTCATTTCACAATATTTCTTAGATATCTTTCTTTTCCACTGTGTATAGATCTATTTGGTGGATTTTTTTTTTTTTTTTTTTTTTTTTTTTTTTTTTTTGCTGTGCCTCGCAGCTTATGGGATCTTAGTTCCCTGGCTAAGTATCGAACTCGTCCTTCGGCAGTGAAAGCTTGGAGTCCTAACCACTGGACCGCCAGGGAATTCCCCAGAATTGCTTGTTTTGTTTTTAATCAATTTTTATTGGAGTATGGTTGCTTTACAATGTTGTCCCGGAATTGTTTTAATATGAAATATTTCAGGCATCCAAAAAGGTGTAGAGATAAATAAAAACATCACCTAGGCACCAGACGGAAACAAACCCAGTGTCTATCAACAGATGAATGAACAAACAAAATGTAATATAGCCGTACAATGGAATACATTCGACTCTTTGTATCCACGGGTTCTGAATCCCGGATTTAACCAACCATGGATGAAGAATAATCAAAAGAAAAGGAAATTCCAGAAAAAAGCAAAGACTTGAATTTGCCACATGCTAGCAATTATTTACATAGCATTTACGTTGTATTAGGTGTTGTAGGTAATCTAGAGATGATTTAAAGTGTACAGGAGGATGTGCGTAGTTTATTTATTATTTATTTATTTATTTATTTATTTTTTGGCTGTGTTGGGTCTTTGTTTCTGTGCGAGGGCTTTCTCTAGTTGTGGCGAGCGGGGGCCCCTCTTCATCGCGGTGCGCGGGCCTCTCACTGTCGCGGCCTCTCTTGTTGCGGAGCACAAGCTCCAGACACGCAGGCTCAGTAGTTGTGGCTCACGGGCCCAGTTGCTCCGCGGCATGTGGGATCCTCCCAGACCAGGGCTCGAACCCGTGTCCCCTGCATTGGCAGGCAGATTCTCAACCACTGCGCCACCAGGGAAGCCCATGTGCATAGTTTATATGCACATACTATGCCATTTTATATAAGGGGCTTGAGCATCTGCAGATTTCGGTATCCATGGAGGATCCTGGAATGAATCCCCATGGATACCGAGGGACGATTGTATTATTTACCCATAACAAGGAATGAAGTTCTGACACGTGCTACAGTGGGCATGAAACTTGAAAACCTGTCAAATGCTGGGACTTCCCTGGTGGTTGAGTGGTTAAGACTCTGCACTCCCAACGCCGGAGACCCGAGTTCGATCCCTGGTCAGGGAACTAGATCCCGCATGCGCAACTAAAGATCCCGCATGCCACTAATGAAAATCCTGCGGGCGGCAGTTAAGACCTGGTGCAGCCAAATAAATAAATAAATATTAAAAAAAAAAAAAAGAAAACATATTAAGTGCAAGAAGCCAGATACAAGAAGACAAGTATTGTATGATTCCACTTTATAGGAGGTCCCTAGAGGAGACAGAAAGTAGAATGGTGGGGGCCAGGGGCTGGGGGAGGGGGAGGGGGAGGGGGAGGGAGATGGGGAGTCAGTGTTTAACGGGAACAGAGTTTCAGTTTGGGAAGATGAGAAAGTTCTGGAGATGGATGGTGGTGAGGGTTGCGCAACAATGTGAATGTACTTAGTGCCCCTGAACTAGAAACTTAAAAATGGTTTAAATGTGAAATTTTATGTTATGTGTATTTTAACCACAATGTTTAAAAAATCAGGGGGAAGTGAGGTTAGTGAAATGGACAAAGGTGGTCAAAAAGTACAAATTTCCAGTTATAAAATAAATAAGTCCTGGGGATGTAATGTACAGCATGGTGACTAATAATACAGTATTGCATAATTGAAAGTTGCTAAGATGGTAGATCTTAAAAGTTCTCAACACAAGAAAAAAGTTTTTGTAACTATGTATGGTGATGGATGTGAATTGGACTTATTGTGGTGATCATTTCACAGTGTATACAAATATCAAATCATTATGTTGTTCCTGAAACTAACATAATGTTATATGTCAATTATACCTCAATTTTCTTTTTTTTTTGGGCTGCGCCGCAGGGCTTGCAGGATCTTCCCTGACCAGGGATTGAACCCGCACCCTCGTCAGTGAAAGCACAGAGTCCTAACCACTGGACTGCCAGGGAATTCCCTCTCAATTTTCTAAAAATCTAAAAAAATTGTCTGTGTGCCATCCACTGAGGTAAAAAAACAAAACAAAACAAAACCAGCATAAATACCGTGGAGGATCTCAGAGTTCCACTCTCCACTTTCTTCCCTGGAGGGAAGTGGATGTTGTCCCTTCCACCCCCTAAGCAATGAGTAAGGGCCACTTTTCATTTAGTCAATACATATCTCTTGAGCACCTATTTTATGCTCGGCCTTGTTCTAGGTCCTGGCAACACAGCAGGGAAGAGAACAGATAAAATTCCCTGCACTTGTGGCGTGATGTTCTAGATGGGACGACAGCCAAGAACAAGGATAAACAAGTAAAAATATATAGTGTGACAGATGGTGACACGATATAGAAAAAGCAAAGCAAGGAGGTGACGTCACTGGAGATCGGGTGGCCTGGGACCATCTTTCTGATCTGCAGGAGCTGAGGTGGAGACACAAGGATGTCAGGGGCAGGGTGTACCAGGCAGGGGGAACAGCTGAGGCAAAGGTCTGGAGGAGAAGGCTGTCCTTGAACTTGATGCAATTCCTATCTATCTACTGGGCCCCATAACTTGCTTCACTGCATTTCTTTTTTTTTTCTTCTCATTTCATTATTTCTTTTTTTTAATTTTATTTTATTTATTTATTTATTTTTGGCTGTGTTGGGTCTTCGTTTCTGTGCGAGGGCTTTCTCTAGTTGCGGCGAGCGGGGGCCACTCTTCATCGCGGTGCGCGGGCCTCTCACTATCGCGGCCTCTCCTGTTGCGGAGCACAGGTTCCAGACGCGCAGGCTCAGTAATTGTGGCTCACGGGCCCAGCCGCTCCGTGGCGTGTGGGATGTTCCCAGCCCAGGGCTCGAACCCGTGTGCCCTGCATTGGCAGGTGGATTCTCAACCACTGCGCCACCAGGGAAGCCCCTCATTATTTCTTTTTAATTTTATTTTTTTTAAGTTATTTATTTATTTATTTATTTATTTATTCTTGGCTGTGTTGTGTCTTCGTTGCTGTGCACGGGCTTTTCTCTAGTTGTGGCGAGCGGGGGCTACTCTTTGCTGCAGCGCGCAGGCTTCTCATTGCGGTGGCTTCTCTTGTTGCAGAGCATGGGCTCTAGGCATGCGGGCTTCGGTAGTTGCAGCATGCAGGCTCAGTAGTTGTGACACACGGGCTTAGTTGCACCGTGGCATGTGGGATCTTCCCCAACCAGGGACTGAACCCATGTTCCCTGCATTGGCAGGTGGACTCTTAACCACTGCGCCACCAGGGAAGTCCCTCATTATTTCTTTTAACAATTAATTTTTGAAAATACATTTATTTATTTTTGTCTGCGTTGTGTCTTTGTTGCTGCACGTGGGCTTTCTCTAGCTGCGGCGAGCGGGGGCTACTCTTCATTGCAGTGCGTGGGCTTCTCATTGCGGTGGCTTCTCTTGTTGTTCACCGCATTTTTGTTCATGAATTTCATCCATATTGATGTGAGTTACTCTCCCTCGTTTCACTGCTCTGTCGTGCAGCACTGTACACATTAATAGGCTATAATTTATTTGTCCCTTCCCCCATGAATGGACAGTTATGTGAATTCCAATTTTGTGGTCTCAATGTCTCCAGGAAACAAACTTTTCCCACTCTTTTTTTCTTTTTAATTTTTTTGGATTTTTTTTAAATAAGTAATTCATTCACATAGTTCCAAATCGAAAAGGCACAGAATCGTTTTTTTTTTGTTGTTGTTTTTTAATTTTATTTATTTATTTATGGCTGTGTTGGGTCTTCGTTTCTGTGCGAGGGCTTTCTCTAGTTGCGGCAAGTGGGGGCCACTCTTCATCGCGGTGCGCGGGCCTCTCTTGTTGCGGAGCACAGGCTCCAGACGCTCAGGCTCAGTAGTTGTGGCTCACGGGCCCAGTTGCTCCGCGGCATGTGGGATCTTCCCAGACCAGGGCTCGAACTCGTGTCCCCTGCATCGGCAGGCAGACTCTCAACCACTGCGCCACCAGGGAAGCCCCACAGAATCGTTTTGAGGACAAGTCGCCACTCTGCTTCCAGCCCCCTGACACCCATCTCATTACTGAATTCAAAACATGCTATGGTTTAATGGTTCCTCAAAAAGAATTACCATATGATCCAGCAGTTGCGTTTCTGGGTGTATACACAAAGAAAGCACGGACTCAGAGAGAGATTTGTACATCCATGTTCATAGCATCATTATTCACAATAGTCAAGAGGTGGGAAGCAACCCAAGTGTCCATTGATGGACGAATGGATAAACAAAATGTGGTGTATTCTACAATGGAATATTATTCAGACATAAAGAAAAAAAAAAAAAAGAAGGACATTCTGGCACATGCTACACCATGGACGAACCTTGAAAACACTATACTGAGTGAAATAAGCCAGGAACAAAATTACAGATATTTTATGAGTGGGGACTTAAGTGTTTAATGCATACAGAAATTCTCATACTTGGACTTCCCTGGTGGCGCAGTGGTTAAGAATCCTCCTGCCAATGCAGGGGACACAGTTTCGAGCCCTGGTCCGGGAAGATCCCACATGCCGCGGAGCAACTAAGCCCGTGCGCCACAGCTACAACTACTGAGCCCACGTGCCACAATTACTGAAGCCCGCACGCCTAGAGCCCGTGCTCCGCAGCAAGAGAAGCCACCACAATGAGAAGCCCCCACACCTCATCGAAGAGTAGCCCCTGCTCACCGCCACTAGAGAAACAAAGACCCAACAGACAAAAATAAAAATAAATTAATTAATTTAAAAAATAAAGTATACAATTCAATAAAAAAAAATAAAGTCTTGTACTTAATACCACTGAATCGTACCCCTCAAAATTGTTAAAATGGGGACTTTCCTGGCGGTCCAGTGGTTGTGACTTCCCGATCCCACTGCAGGGGCCGTGGGTTTGATCCCTGGTCGGGGAACTAAGATCCCGCATACCGTGTGGCGTGGCAAAAAACAAAACAAAACAAAACAACCCAAAATGGTTAAGTGATCAGTTTTATGTTATGTACATTTTACCACAATTAAACACACACACACACACACACACACACACGTGCGCGCACTTACGGAATGCTTACTCTGTGCTGTGTTCTCAGCCGTGGGGATTTAGCCATGAACAAAACACAGGAACTCCTGCCTTCAGGAAGCTTACATAAACCAGATAAATACTAATAAGTGGGTTTTGTGGGTTTGTTGGAAGGTGGAAGTGGTGGGCAGACAAGAGTGGAGCAGATAAAGGGTATAGGGTGCAGGAGTAACTTGTTTTAGGCTCTGTCCTCAGCACCCAGTGTAATTCCAGGCCTCTGGCAGGATATTTGTTGCCTATGAGCAGCTGTGTATTCAGGGCTTCCTCCTATAGCCACAAAAAAAAGCACATTGCTTCACTCAGCTTCCACGTCCTTGGCTTCTGGTGGGTTCTACCGAAGGGGAAGGCTGGCAGGAGATCAGAGCGGGGAGACAGACGAGGGTCCCTATTCCCTCCCTGCCCAACCACAGTTGGGCAGTGGTGGTTTCTCTGTGGCCACATAACCTGCAAGGAGCCCCTTCTTCACGGCTCCAGATGTCAGCAAGTTCTGCTCCCTTCCCATCCCCTTTAGTCCTGTCAAAATCTCCCCACTGTTGCTAGTTCTGGGTGCCTTATGGAATAACAATGCCCCAAAGATGTGCATGCCCTAATCCCCAGTAAGGGAGAATCAGGAATTAAGAATGCTACTCAGCTGACTTTAAGATAGTGAGATTAGCGCTTGCTTCAGCAGCACGTATACTAAAATTGGAAGGATACAGAGATTAGCATGTCCCCTGCACAAGGATGATGTGCAAATACGTGAATCATTCTATGTTTAAAAAAAATGATAGGGAGATTATCTTGGTGGACTCAGTGTAACCACAAAGGTCCTTAAAAGTGGAACGGGGAGGGGACTTCCCTGGTGGCGCAGTGGTTAAGAATGTAGGGGACACAGGTTCGAGCCCTGATCCGGGAAGATCCCACATGCCGCGGAGCAACTAAGCCCGTGCGCCACAACTACTGAGCCTGTGCTCTAGAGCCCGCGAGCCACAACTACTGAAGCCTGAGCGCCTAGAGCCGGTGCTCCGCAACAAGAGAAGCCACCGCAATGAGAAGCCCGCGCACTGTAACGAAGAGTAGCCCCCGCTCGCCGCAACTAGAGAAAGCCCACGTGCAGCAACAAAGACCCAATGTAGCCAAAAATAAATAAATAAATAAATTTATTTAAAAAAAAAAAGTGGAACGGGGAGGCAGAAAAAGAGGTCAGAGTGATGTGACAGAACTTGATTCACCTTTGCTGTCTTTGAAGATGGAGGAAGGGGGCCGTGAGCCAAGGAACACAGGCAGCCCCTAGAAGCTGGAAACAGCAAGGAAATGGATCTTACCCAGAGCCTCCAAAAGGATCACAGCCCTGCCAATGCCTTGATTCTAGCACAGCGAGACCCGTGTTAGACTTCTGACCCGCAGAAGTGTGAGGTAATGCATTTGTGTTGAAGCCACTAAGTTTGTGGCGATTTGTCACAGCAGTCATAGAAAATGAATCCACTCAACACACATCTATTGGTTCTCCTGTCCCACTCACATCATTACATTTTGTTCAGTGAAACCCTTTTGAGTGGACTTCTGTTTGCCGCTAAGACCCATCCAATCCTGCTTCTGGGAGCTTACTCTATAGGTGGGATGCCTGTCCTCGTGGAAAATGGTGCACAAAGGTATTTTTCGCAGCATTGCTTGTAAAAGTAGAGATGGAAAAACCTGCAAGTGTTAAAAAACAAAACAAAAAAACGCTGGTGAAATAAATGCTGAGATGTGCACATACTGGAGCTTTCTACCAGAGTAGAAAGAATGAGGAAGTGCTGATGAACTGATAAGGAAAAATCTGCAGGGCCACAAGGTTCAGTGAAAAACAGCAAAGACGCGTCACAGACTGCAGAGTGTGTTAGCTTTGTGTAAAAAAGGAACGGAAGGGGTAAGATTACATTTGAACTTACAAAAAGAAACCCTGGAAGGAGTCACAAGACACCGTAGACAGTGGGTTCCCGTGGTTGGGGGCAGGGAACAGGCTGGGTGGAGAGTGAGTAGGGAGAGAACCTACTCTATGTGTCTCTCTTAATAGCTGATGTTTTAAATCCTAGCCGGCACTAGGGTGAGGCAGGCGAGGCATGAAAGCAAAGAGGGCGCCAACTCAGTAATCGAGATAAATATTTTAATGTAATATTTTCCAAAAACACCATTAATGTGAAAAAAAACATGATGAACAAAATACTGAAATTTTAAGTCAAAAATCAGTAACAGGGCTTCCCTGGTGGCTCAGTGGTTAAGAATCCGCCTCCCAATGCAGGGAACACAGGTTTGAGCCCTGGTCCGGGAAGATCCCACATGCCGCGGAACAACTAAGCCCGTGCGCCACAACTACTGAGCCTGTGCGCCACAACTACGGAAGCCCATGCACCTAGAGCCCGTGCTCCGCAACAAGAAAAGCCAACGCAATGAGAAGCCCACGCACCGCAACAAAGAGTAGCCCCCGCTCGCTGCAAGTAGAGAAAGCCCAGGCACAGCAACGAAGACCCAATGCAGCCAAAAATAAATAAATTAATTAAAAAAAAAAAAATCAGTAACAGTGCTGAATTCTATTGAAGCCTGAGGTCAAACAAAATATCAGGAATATGGATTCTATCTTTGAAAGTTTTTGCAGTAAAGAATTAACAAGTTGATGATCCTGAGTGGATCCTGGATGGGTGGGGTTTATCCAGGGCCTTAGGAGAGCCCCCCCATCCCCCCCATCCCCCCCCCACCAGCCATTCTCATCTATATGAAAAGCATTAGGTAATGCCACTCAGGTTTGCAGCTCACTGTTGCCCCCTGGTGGTGATCAGCTTGAACACAAAGACATTTACTGAGGGCCAGGACCCCTTAGGGGCACTGGGAATATTTTAGAACCAAGAAAGACTCAGTTTGTGCCATGGTGGTCCTCACAGCATAAAGGAGACAGCAGTACACACGTTAGCAAAGCCAGGCAGGTGAAGAAGCTGCATGGCCAGATGTGATGGGTGACTCAAAAGGCGGGTCAAGGAGGACCTCTGGGAGGAGGTGGCAGAGCTCTGATTGGAGTGAGAAGCAGCTGCCAGGGGCTGGTGTCCCCCAGAAGAGGTGGGCAGTGGGCTTCACTGGATCCTCGGCATTTCATGTCTTAAAAGCTGATGTGTCCTTGTTTATTATAGTATTCTTTAAGCCTTTCCTGCAGCCCGAATATTTCATTAACTTTTAAAGGAAGACAGCTTTAAAAAGATTACTTTTTAAAGGGAAGGGTGTTCAAGCAGAGGGACAGGCATGTGCCGAGGCCCAGATTTTGAGCATCTGAGTACCAGGCGCCATGCGTGCCTGTACATTATCTCACCTACTCCTCATCGCAACCCTGGAAGGCCTGAACATTACTCTCATTGTAGAGGGGGACACTGAGGCTGAGGAAGTTGCCCAAGGTCACACTGATAGAAAAACTTGAAAGTGCTTAAGGATCAGCAAGGAGGGAGTTGATGAGAAGGGGAGGACACGAGACAAGGGCAGGGAGGTGACCAGGCAGATGGTACAGGGCCTGGTGAACTGCAGGGAGGTCTTAGGCTTCTGCTCTGAGGGAGGGATGTGCCCGGACTCAGGTGTTCACAGGTGCCCACTGGCGGCTGCCTGTTGGGGTCCAGTGAGGGCAGGGGAGACAGGGAAGAGGCTGGAGGGGGCATGCAGGCCAGAGGTGATAGGGACCTGAACCAGGGTGGAGGACGAAGGGCAGTGGACTCAAGATTTGTTTTGAAGGCAGAGCTGGCCGTGTGGAAGGTGAGACACGGTGCAAGTTCATGTGGTGGGGGTCTCAGAGGGATGAGATAAGCCCAAGACTTATGGGCGGGGTGGGGGGTGGGTAGTGAGAACTCTGACACAAAGGTGTCCTGAGGAAGTGTTCCAGGCGGCGGAACAGCACGTTCCTGGAGAGCCTGGAGTGAGGATGGAGGACATTGCCCATTTGCTGCAGGGCAAAGCTGGGGGCATCACAGGCCCAGCCGCCAGCACTCACCAGGGTTCCCTCCCACCCCCTCAAGAGAAGAGCTGTGCCAGCCCTCCTGAGGTCTCGCGGAGCATCTGAAATCCTTTATTGGAAGATAATTGCTGTTTACTATATAGGAGACTCAACAGCAGATGAACAGTGAAAACGGAGCCCACAGTGACTGGGGCAGGGCCCTCGGCGGGGGACCCCACCCCTACCCCGTGGACCAGTCTGGCAACCTCTACCCCTCCCTGGACCCCCGAGCCTTTGGCATAATGCTGAAGAGGGGGAGCTGCAGGCACTGAAGCGCCTTGACTCAAAGCAGACGTGGATGAGCACTTGGGGAGTGGGGTCAGTGGAGGGGGGTGGGCAGGCCCCTCCAGGCTAGGTGTGGGAGCAGCAAAAGTGGAGGAAGCCAGGAGCTGGGGAGATGGTGTCTATTTTTGTTTTCTGAAAAGGGGCACACAGGGGCCTGCAGGCAGTCGGGCAGCAGCTGAGGTGGGTCATGCGCTGACGTCTTTCTCGTCGCCCGGCTTGGAGGCTTCCAGCAAGGGGTCCCTGGGACCCGCCTCCTCCTCTTCTTTGGCCTCACTGGACTTGGAGTTGGGGACCCAGAGGCCAGAGTCGATGCAGCGCTGCATGTGGTACTTCGCGTCCTGCAGGGAGAAGGGTGGGTTGGTGAGGCTGGGCTGCCACCTTCTGGTGGCCCGCCTGTCCCCTGCACATCCTCGAGCCTGCTTCCTGCTCTTTCTAGATCACAGCTTTACAAAAGAACTGCCCGCAATGATGGAAATGGCCTGTAATCTGTGCCGTACAATATGGTAGCCACCAGCCACGTGTGGCTACCGAGTACTTCAAATGTGGCTGGTGCAGGGGAACTTTAAATCTTACTTAACTTTAATCCAAGTTTAAACAGTGTAGTCTAGAACAAGGGTCAGCAAACTTTTTTGTAAAGGGCCAGACAGTGAATATTTTTGGCTTGCAGGCCCTATGGTCTCTGTCAAAACCTCTCAACCCATCATTCCTCAACTTTAGGGTTGTAGCACAAAATCAGCCACAGACAAGATGAAAATAAACCATCCTGGCTGCTGCATTCCAATCAAGTTTTATGTAGAGACAGGCAATGAGCCTGCAAGCCACAGGCGGAAGACCCCTGGTCTAGATGTTCATTCCCACAGAAGCGTCTAGAAACCCTGGGCCAGGTCTTGCGACCAGACTCATTTTACAGATGAGGAAAGCAATGTGGCCAACCAGTGAGCCAGGCAGCAGGAATGGGGTCAAACTGAGGTCTATCAAGACTCAAAGTATTTATCTACCAGCGCGGTTACTGCTCCAAACAGCTGCTGTTTACCAGCACCAACTACGTGCTCAGCCCTCCCCATGGATTTCGTGAGTTAATATCGAGAGAAAGTGGTTTGATGAGGTAACTGAGGCTGGAAAGGGACCCCCTCCTTGGGCCACTGTGAGCTGCTGGCAAAGGTGGGGTCACCTGGGTGTGCTCATAAACAGCCCACAGGGACAGGGACACTCAATCTGGACGCTGGGCACACAGTAGGTGCTCAATAAATGTAAGTGAGCAGGTGGCACAGAGCCCGGCTGCCTCGTGTGCTGGCCACACAGTGACAAAACGTCCCTTGTTCCTTTGAGAAGCCCAGGAGGGACACTTCTACCAAGGATGTGGGCAGCGGAGCTGGAGGGGGCGGGGGAGGCACATCGCTCGCCCAGGTGGGCTTGGGCGCAGTTACTCACGGTGGGGTCCATCTTGCTGATGGCATCTTGGAGCATCTGCACATCCTTCACGTCAAAGCATTTCTGGAGTTCCTGTGGGTGCAGAGGGGCGGGGTCAGGGCCTGGTTCCCAGGGACCCCGGGGACCCCACTGGCTGCCTGCCTGCTGCCCGCCAGGGCCCAGGGAGCCGCACCTCAGGGAGGGACTCGTAGACCTCGACGGGGTCCAGGCCGCCGGGGCCGAGCCGCTTCTTGCGCTCCTCCTCCTCGTACTCCTTCATGGCCTTCTCGATGCGCAGCTTGGCCCGGCCCCGCACGCGGTCTTTGAAGGCCTCCAGCTCGTCGTTGAAGCCCTCCATGTACTGACGGTCGGCAGTCTGCGGGGGGCAGGGGCGTGCACAGGGCTGAACTGGGGGACCCAAGACCCTCCCACTGCAGGTGCTCAGAGATGCCCCAGGGCTCCCCACATCTGGTCCTGAACTGAAAGACGGGCACCCTGGGCCTCAGGGCTCTCCTCTGCCTCCTCTGAGCTCGACTTGACACCTCTGTGCTCACGACCACCTGCCTGCACATCCCCCTGAACCTCAGACTCGTGACACCCACCTCCTCCAGGTCCTCCTGTGGAGCTTAGCAGGCATCTCAAATGCAACACAGCCACCCCGGAGCTCCAGATCACACCCCTCCGTCTGTCCTGCATCTCCCCCAGCTCAGCAGGGATAGGTCTGCTCTTCAGGTGCTCAGGTAAGAAACCCACAGGCGTCCTTGACTCTGGCCCTCACCCCAGGTTAGGATTTTCAGCACATCGTGCCAGCTCGGCTTTCCAAATCTGCCCAGGAGCCGACCACTCGTCAGCTCCTCCGTGGCCCAGCCCTCTCCTGACTGAGGAGAGGTCTGATCACAGGGGCTTGAGTCCGAGTAGACCCGTGTCTGTCTCCCCCAGTGGACCGCAGGCTGGTTCCCTGAGGAGGACCACCCTCCACTCTGCCCTGGCCGCTCGGGCCCCTCCCTACCTTGATCTTGGTGAAGAACTGCCGGAAGCAGGCACGGGGGTCCACCTTCAGGCTCTTGGCCAGCTCCAGGATGAACTGCATGACGATGGTCTGGTGGGCCACCTGCTCCATCAGCGCACATTTCTGCCAAGGGAAAACAAGCACGGCGTCGCCAAGTGGCGGACTCAGGGCAGAGCCTTTCCCCAGCCCCGAGGGCGGGCTCCACGTACCTCCTCCACCTCTAGGTCAATGCACCAGATGACCAGGTAGTTGGCGGTCTCCTCGCACACCAGGTGGACGTTGTCCGACAGGTACTTCTGGCTGTCGTCCCAGCGGCGGAGCATGCCTGTGAGAAGGGGTTGGCAAGATGTTGGAAGGGCCCTGGAGGCGGAGGGCCAGCCCCTTGTCACGTGCACCGCCCACTGGGCCCCGACCTGGGCCCAACTCACCGAAGTGCTTGATCTGTTTCTCATACTTCTCCACGAAGGTTTTGTGTTTCTGTTCCCTCACCTCCTCCGACTCCTCCTCCGCCTGCTCAGGCTTGGTATTGACCATGCTCTGTGGTGGGGTGAGAAGGGGAGTGGGCTGGGGCGAGGCCGTGGAGTGCCTCAAGCGTGGCCGGGTGGGCCGCGGCCGCAGCGCCCATCCCATCCAGGGTGGAGGTGGTGACGGCGCCATGAACATCAACGTGGCGGGAGCGTGGGCGTGGCAGGTGTGGCCTCGGACTAGGGCCTTCGGGCAGATCAGAGGGGGCGGGTACCGGTGGGGTGCCTCACCTGCCTGGTCCCCCACCCCTTATCCCCTCATCCTCCACCCCCATCCACCCGTCCCTGGACCTGAGCAGTCCCCTCCGCCACACCTGCCACTGTCTGCCGAGCGCGCCCGGCCCTCGCACACCTTGCTGAAGCCGTCCTTGCTGAGCGTGTCCACGTTCCAGGGCATGCTCTTCTCCTTCTTGCGCATCTCCTCTAGCTTCTGCTCCCAGCTGCGCTCCTCCTTGCGCAGCTGCTGTGCCTCGGCCTGCAGCCGTTCCAGCTCGGCCCTGCTGCCCTCACCCTCGGCCACCTCCAGCTCCTGTAGCTTCCGCTGGCACTCGGCCACCTTGCGCTTGCACTCGCGACAGCCCCTGTCCAGCTCCTCCTTCTCTTTCTGGAACTGCTCCATGCGCTCTACCCGGGCCTGTGGGACAGGCACGGCCCATCACTCTGTGGAACGGCTTGTCCCTTGACCCCAGCCCCAGCCCCAGGACCCCAACAGCTGCACCTGGGATGACCCCAGAGAATGTCAGCACCAACCTCCGCGTGCCAGACTCTCAGCTCCCGCTCTCGCCCCTACAGGTACCCCTGAGCCAGGGCGGGTCCCTCTCCTGCTCAGAACCCTCTACGGCTCCCACCTCACTTGGAGCAAAAACCTAAGTCCTCCCTGTGACTCACAGGGCCGTGCGCAATCTGTCCCGTGCCCTCCGTGGCCTCACCTCTTCCTGCTCACCCCCCTCCTTCCAGCCACACTGGCTGCCTCACCTTTTCTTGAACCCACTTCAAACCTCAGGGCCTTTGCACTGGCTGTTCCCTTGGCCTGGAATGTCCTCTCCCCAGATACCCCCCACCCCGGCATCCTTATCATCTTCTTGTTTTAAAAAATATATTATTTATTTATTTATTTATTGGCCATGCCGTGCAGCATGCGAGATCGCGGTTCCCTGAGCAGGGGTTGAACCTGTGCCCGCTGCATTGGGAGTACAGAGTCTTAACCACTGGACCACCAGGGAAGTCCCCCTTATCATCTTCAAATGTCCCTTTACAGGGAATTCCCTGGTGGTCCAGTGGTTAAGACTTCGTGCTTTCACTGCCAAGGGCCCGGGTTCAATCCCTGGTTGGGGAACTAAGATCCCACAAGCAGCGCAGTGCGGCAAAAAATAAATAAATAAATAAAAATAAAATCCCTTACAGATGAGGGCTTCCTTGACCACCCGGCTCAAGGTCTCAACCTCCCCCCACTCTGCTCTGCTTGATCTTCCTCCT
Organism: Balaenoptera ricei; assembly: GCF_028023285.1. NCBI lineage: Eukaryota > Metazoa > Chordata > Mammalia > Artiodactyla > Balaenopteridae > Balaenoptera > Balaenoptera ricei. The sequence goes on along the minus strand of NC_082641.1, from coordinate 175,312,910 downwards.
CAACACTTGTCACCCGACAACAGCCTGTGACGATTATTTATCATGTTTCGGGCACTGTCCTCCTCCAAGGATACTGGCTCCACCAAGGTGGGGATCTGTTCACTGTTGTGCCTCCAGAGCCAGGAACTGGGCCTGACACACAGTACGGACTCAGAAAAGCCTTGTTGGATGTAATAAAGTAATAAGATGCTGGATAGAGGCCTCACCCCTCCCCAGGGTCTCAGGTTCCCCCTCCTCCCTGGAGCCACCCTCAGTAACACTTGGGCACCCTCCTGTGCCCACCACGCCCCTCAAGCCACCGCTGCCTGGGTGTCCCACAGGCACCTCCAATTCTGTGCCCAAAACTGAACTCCCCATCGGAACCCCCCAGACCTGTTTTTCTGCTGTGTCCTCCCTCAGCAAAGAGCCTGCCCCCGCCTCCTGTCCCAAGCTGAGGCCTGTTGTGAGCCCTGTCCCTCCCTCTCTGCCACCAAATCCTGACACTATTTTTCTTTTTTTTTGGCCACGCTGCGTGGCTTGTGGGGTCACAGTTCCCCGACCAGGGATTGAACCCGGGGCACGGTAGTGAAAGCCTAGAATCCTAACCACTAGGCCACCAGGAAACTCCCCTGACACTTTGCATTTCCAGTTGTTTCTCCAATTTGCTCCACCCCGAGTGCTGCACCTGGATCTGCGGAGGCCCGCTCAGCTCTGTCTCCAGGCCAGCATGCCCTCCTGAGCCCAGCCTAGTGCCCACCAGCCTCCTGTGCCCCCCCCCACTCTAGACGCCGCTCCTCAGACCTCCTCTTCCACTGCACCCCATCTCCTCAGTCCCCCATCCCGACCCCGATCAGATCACTGGGCCCTGTCGCTCTCCAACCCTGCTTGCCTCCCAGCAGCGCCTGCTCAACCCAGAGCCGATGACTGAACCCTGAGAGGTGCCAGCATCTTCCATCGCTGTCGCCCCAATCCAGGCTCGGAAGCTGCCACAGGATTCTTTGAAATGTACCTGTCTGACCACAGCCCTCCCTGCTACCTCAAACTGGAGTGTCTGGGTTCAGAGGGGACCCCAGACCCCTGCCCCACGCTGACCAGATGGCCAAGGCTCCTTGGGGGGCTGGGTCCCAGGCTGATGCCGGCCCCTGTGGTTGATGCTAGCCCTGAATGGACCAGCTCTCTCCTGACTCTTAGCCTCTGCACATGCTGTTCCTCCCACCTGGAACTCTCTTCCCCTTACTCCATCTGCTTTGTCCCCAAGTCTCAGCTTCGACAGAGCCTCCCCCAAGTGCCCAACCCCCAGAGTCACTAAGCCCCAAAGGCCCCTCTGTGATCATCAGATGACGTGATGAGATGCTAGTGGAAGGCCTTGGGGCACCAGACCTGGGGTCACATCTCACAGCCACCATGTAATGGCCGGGTGTCCCTGGGCCAATCCCCTAACTTCAGTTTCCTCATCTGTCAGATGCAGACAACAGTGCTGATCTCACAAGGCTGCATCGGGAAAAGCAAAAAAGGTTATAAAAGTAGACAGTCCAGAGCCGTGCTGGGTGCTCAGTCAGCACCATTCCCACGCTGGCTACTGTCATTACTGTCTGTCCAAGGGGACAATCTGTCTCTCTCTGGGGACTGTACTGGGGCTCAAACAAGAAAATGTACTTCAAGTGTTTAGCTCGATATCCAGTAAATGCTTATAACTGGTAACTGGGAGCAGTTGTTACTGCATCATCAGAGCAGCCCAGCTCCACCACTTACTGGTGATGTGACCTTGGCCAAGTCTCCTGTCTCTCCCTGCCTTGGTGTCCCCCTCTATGAAATGGGACCTCACAGCATTGTTGTGAGGACTAAATGAGTTACTCCCAGGAAACTGCTTGCAACACGGCACTCGGTATACGTGTCCTCAACTGTCATCACCGTCGTCACGGTCATGGCCACGGCCACCACAATGGTCTGCTAACTTGCTTCTGTGCTTTACTAGAGGCCGTATCTCCAGGTTCTAGCACAGGGCCAGGAAGACAGCAGGTGAGAATCGGGAGACCTGAATCCTTCTCTAACGCCCCATAGGACCGACATGGTCAACCCTGAGCTTCACTTTTCCCACTCGGATAAGGCCCTCGCCTTGCAGAGGACACCTTGCGGCCTCTGCCTCCTCTCTTTTTCCATGATGGGCCTGTGTCACCTGGAGCCTTCCTGCTGCCTTATGAGGGTTACGGTTGGCATTATAGCTGGCCTTGGGTGGCAGCAGGAATCTACCACACTGCTGGTTTCTGCTGGACGGCCATCAAAATCTTCCCGGCATCCTCTGAGCAGCCGCCAGGGAGGCCAAAGCTAAATAAAGGCCTTCTGGAGCTGCTGGGGGTGGCAGCCTGCCCGGCCTGAGCTTTACGCCTCCAGGAGGGACTGTAGCAGGCTGGGCAGGGCAGAATCCTTGGCAGCGAGAAGGGGCCACAGGTATCACTGCCCTCGTTACAGACAGGGGACCCGAGGCTCACAGAACCTGGATGGCACACAGCTCACTGGGAGGAGCCACAAGAAACTAGTACTGGTGGCTGTTTCTGGGCAAGGGAGCCAGGGAGCTGGAGCTGGAGCTGGGAAGACTCGCTGGTCCCCTTCTGGAACCTTTGGATTATTTTTTTACCATGAGCGTGAATTACCTGAGTAATAATGATAGTGGCTAAGGTTTCTACACAGTTTATTGCATGCCAGGTGCTGTCCTGAGAGCATTACACACATTAAATACAAAAGGCAACCCTCACAACAACCCTATGAGGCAGACACTAATAAGATCCCCAGCTGGAGAAACTGAGGCACAGAGAGATCAAAACTCACTGGGGGCAATGCAGCAGGTCAGTGATTCAGCAGGAGCCAGCATCTGAACCCGGGTGGGTAGGCCTATGCTCAGAAGCACACCAGGCTACCTTTTCTCTAATCCCCCTTTCCCCTCTGGTCCTGCTTACTCCCTCCCAGGCCCTGAGCCAAATTCTTTCCAGATCTCATTTCATGTTGTCCTTACGATGGTCTCATGGAGGCGGGGTTTCGCTCCCCCTAAAGCAGCAATGGCCCTGTGGCAGGGCTGGGGTGAGAACCCAGGCTTGGTGGCCGCTGAACCGGGTGCTGGAGACACCAGGCTCCCCGCCTCCACTCCAGCCCTGGGGCTCCCAGCGGCAGGCCAGGAAAAGCTTTTGTGCCAGGAGGGAGAAGGGTGTGGTGGGAGGAGGACGCTGCAGGAGAGGGGGCATCGGCCTCCCAACTCAGCAGGACCAAACCGTCCTCCCCACGGTGATATAGATTAACTACGTGACAGAAATAGGTGTTCCCAAGAATCGCCTTGAGAGCTTGCAGAGATCTTCAATATTTCATAATAAAATGTTACACATGGCAAGAAAGAGAAGTGCTAGAACTTTCTCCTTACACTCCAGGGGCCCACCCGGCAGGTACACTACCCAGGAGGCTGCTGCTTTAAGGAATGCGTTGGAACTGGGACTGGGAACCAGATGTAGGGACTAATGCTGGGTCTTGGCAGGATGGGGAAGGGCCCTTCTAGAAGCTTCTAGATAAACGACTGGGAGCTGATATATGGGAAGGTGGGGTGAGGAATTCCTAACTGGAAGGTTCTGAGAGATATATGCCCTCAGTTTGAGAATACAACAAGCATAGGAATGTGGGTGCAGGAGCTCTGATTTGGTGGAGCAGGAGATTAGAACATTAGGTCTCATGAGAGCCATTCTGTTGGGCCTGAGAGCGCTGCTGGTCAGGGAGAGGGGTGAGAGAACACACAGACTTGGGATTCTGGGGTCTGGATTTGGGGGAAAATAAATAAAAGAAGGGGCAGGGAATTTGGAATCAGACTGGGAGGGTTCCTGGTAAAAGCAGGGTCAGTGTGGGTGTCTGAGAACAGCAGACCAAATAGGGGTCAGAAGGAAGCTGGGGTGGGTTTAGGTCCTGGACTTGGGCTTGAATGAGGCATTTCAATGCTGGCGGAGGTTCCTACAGGAAGCCTGTCTTGGGGGTGGGCGGTGACTGGGCCTGCAGTACCAAGTAGGGGCAGGGGCTCTGGCTGGGCAGGACGCCACGTGGGTAGGGTTTCCTGATGCAATGGGAAATTGGGTCTACAGTACATGAGGCTGAAGGAGAGTGGCCGGAATTGGAGGCTCCATCAGGGTGGAGCTGGTGGTTCAGTCTGAAGGGGAACCAGGTTTCAAAATTCCAGTCCTAGATGGGACTGAGGGCCCTGGTGGGGCACCGGTCTACGTTCTAGGGAAGGGGTCCTGGGTGTGGGTTGGAGTCCCAGGCCAGGAACAGAAATCTCAGGGGAGGACAGAATTCCTTGCTCTGTTGAGAGGAGCAGAACCTCTAGATCTAAATGGGAATCACCGTCAAGATTCCGAAAGGCAGGTCACAGACTAGACTTAAAGTATTGGGAACTCTAGGGGTTGGGAGAGGCCAGTGGGACATCCAAGATCATAAGTGGGTATTCAGGGTGCAGATTCTGAGGTAGAATTCTGGGTGTAAGTGGAAGGTCCCAAATGGATTGGGGGGGCACGTCCAAAGCTTGTCTTGGTAGTCTAAACTGTGAAGAAGGTGCCCTAGGGGTCAACTGGGAGTTCCAAGAAGAAATTGGAAGGGGAGGGGGGAGGGGGGGAGGGCCCGGGATCGCGGGCAAGGAACTCAAGGGTCTCGACAGTTCTGTTGCCCCGGAGTTGAATCAAGGGACCCCGGGCGATCCGGAAAGTCCAGACTGTAGGGCGGGAAACCCAGGTGTCAATGGAGGGCCCCCGGCAGTATCAGGGGTCAGAACTCTGAAGCGGAGTCTCGGGAGTGGGGGAAGGCGCTGGGCGCGCGCGCTCTACCTGATGCCGCCAGCGGAAGAGGCTGGCTGTGTCGATGTTGGGGTGCGTCTCGTCTTCATCGTCAGACACCTCGATGTGGTCCCACACGCTGTAGTCCACCATCTTGCCTCCGCGGCCCAGCCCGCTCCGGCTCTGGCAGCAGCAGCGGCGGCAGCAGCAGCGGCGGCGGCGGCTGCAGCAGCGGCTACGGCGGCAGCAGCGCACAGACTGTGCCCGCAGAGTCCCGCCCCTTCCGTTTCCGCCCGGGCGCGGACGCCCCCGCCCGCGCGTGACGTCACATCCCTAGTAACCGCGGCAGCGGCACTGGCGACCGAGGTCTTAAAGACCCCCGCGCACGTGTTCCGGCTCCCGGGAGTCTTCGCTGAGACCTCACCCTATCGGGCTCGGGGCCTCCGCTAGGCACCTCCTAGGGGTATACGGGTGGATTCTCCATCCTCGAGCTCCCCTTATCTCCCGCTGCCCCACGGTGGGCGTTTACGGCGGCCGTGAGGGGGGCAGTTGGCGAGACTGAGGGAGAGGATTGTCCCCTTAGCCACGCCGCAGTGACGTCAGCCCGAACCCACTGCTGGGGCCGGGCCTCGGCGAGAAGACCTCGCTCCCGCCCCTTGTGAAGAGGAACTTAACTTTGTGCCTGATAGGAAAGGACATTCCCAGTCCGAGGGGTACAGGGCCCTGCCCTGGGAGGGTCTAAGTGAAGGAAGGATATGGCCCTGCCCTTGAGGAGTCGGAGGTGGGGGCGATGTGGCTCTGCCTTAAGGGCTGGTGTTTCCCCGGCTCGGACCACAGCCTACCCCTCGCGCCCGCATCTTCTGCCTCTTTAGCGGGGATTCGCGCATACACGCCCCCTCTGGAATCACCCGGACCGCACTAACGGGCCTCGGGAGCCTGTCCACTGCGTCTCCCCCGTGCAGCCGCTGGGTGTCGCTAGTGTCTAACTAGCGGCCCGTGCTCTTGGCCTCGCGCCGGGTGGGGGTGGGGGAATCGTGGCAGCACGGCGGGGGGTCTTGACCCGTTGATGTACTCTAGGACTGCTCGCAGCGCCTGCCCCCTTCCTCGTCCCGGGCGCTAAGGACTCCATTACACTGAGCTTGGGCGACCCCAGCCACACATTTTCATACATCCCTATCCACGCTGTGACACCGGGATAAAAGGCTTCGTTGCAGCCTAGGGCCAGGATTATCTCAGATTAAAGGGCGCTGGGGGGACGGGGTGGACGGGAGGAGCTTCAACCACTCTGGTGAAGGGAGCCTCTTCCAGACTCCCCCAGAGCGGGCGTTGGAGGGAGGGGCTGGAGCAACTGGAGTAAAGGTCTCTAAAAGGGTGGGGGTGTAGGGGATTCCCCTGCCCACGGAAGGGGAGGGGCCATCCGGACAAAAGCGCCCGCCTGCTGCCGCCCCTCCCCCTCGCGCTCCATTCAAACCCGCGAGTAGGCGGGCGGGGGCGGGGGAGTCCCCCTCTCCTCCTCCTCCCCCTCCAGCCCCGGCAGTCCAGCATCACAGCGGCAGTCAAGTCCCGGGCACGCGCGCGCAAGGACCCACACCTCAGCGGGTCTCACAATCTCTCTCTCTCTCTCTCTCTCTCTCTCTCTCGCACACACACACACACACACACACACCAGCAAACAAAGGGTCTGGACACCCCCGTCCCCTCCCGCCCACCAGGCCGGAGAGGGCGGGGCATCCCCTGCCCAGCCCCCCTGCAAGGTAAGCTTTGGACCACAAGCTGCGGTGGGGAGGGGGACAGGCGCCGGGAGGGAGGGGGTCTGGACGGGGGGGGACTTCCCTCGCCCCCCAAGAAAGTCAGGGGCCCCCTGTACGCCCTTTGAGGGCTTCAGGCCGGCCTCCAGGCTGAGGGTGTGTAGGGAGGACACCGGATGCCGGATTCCCGGGTAGGCGCGGGGGTCTCTACCTGGCTTCGGAGACCGGAGCTGCCTGGCCCCAGGGAAACAGGGTCCCAGGAGCCCCAGCTCCCAGAATTGGGGACAGGGCACCGGAAGCTCCCCGATCAGCGCCAAGCATTTACTAATCTCCTGACAACACAGCATCTCCAGCCCGGGGGACTGAGACAGAGACCCCTGAGTTGCTTTGCACTGTCCCTCGGACTCCCAACCGCCCTCCCCCCATCAGCGCACCCCCTGCTGGGCGTCTTGTACCTGTGGGGTGGGGGTGGGGGGCTGGGAATGCTCCTCTAGGCTCCCAAGCTTCCTCTGCTGCATCCCATAGCCACACACTGCTTAGCTGCGGCTGTGGGACTGGGCAAACGGCTTTGCCTTCCTGAGCCTCAATTTCCTCATCTGCAAAGTGGGTAATGACACACCCAGGATTCGGGGAGGTCATGCATGCGAGTCTGCCGTTACGCCATCATTTATTTTACAGTTCATTTCACACATATTTCCCAAGAGCCTACTGTGTGCAGGACACTGTGACCAGGCTGTCAGGCTACAGCAACCAACAAGACCAGCTGGGTCCCTGCTCTGCTGACCCTGGACACTGGTGAGGGAGCAAGATCAGTGGGTAAACAGAGAAATATCCACGGTGATTTCACACTGTGAAGACTAAAATTTCATGAGGCATAGAGAGTGACTGCAGGGAAGGATGTTCAAGATTAAATGAGATTTACAGTTTGTATCTGCCTTCCTCATTCACTTTCAGCTCCATGAGGGGAGGGCCAGGTCTAGAAGAGTGGCTGGTACACAATAGGTGCTCAATAAATGTTGAATGAGTTAAAGAGGGAATTAGATTAAGACTATTTTCATAGCACTTTAGAGCAGGTAGGAGGTTTATCATGAACCAATCCATCCTCTCTCCTATTTTACGGATGAGGCGAGTGAGTCCCTAAGACCAGAAAGGGGAAAGATGTCATCAAAGGCAATAAGGGAGTTGACGGGGTGTCATCATTCCCACACAAGTGAGGGTGGCTGAAGGAATGGTTTTCAACAGTGGGGAATGGAAGAGAGTAGAGACCAGACTTGAGCACAGGTCCCTCCAGGAACCCATGACACCCAGCCGGTGCCCATCTCTCTCCCCATACCACACAGACACAGCCCTGCACTCATCCATTCAACAAGTATTTACTCAGTGCCTACTATGTGCCAGGTGCTCAGGACACAACAGCAAACAGAAGAAAACCCCCTACGCCCATGGAGCTGACATTTAGTAGAGAAAACAGAGAAGAAACAACATAAACGAATAAATATATATCAACAAACTGTGGTTAGGACGGTGATAGAAATAGCTTGTGACAAGAGAGAAAAATGGAGGGATCCACTTTGGGTTGGGTATCCAGGAAGACCTCCCAGAGGAGTTGCATTACTCTTCAAACACACACACACACACACACACACTTTGATCCAGACAAACGTAATCCCACAAACACCACAGACAGGCTGGAGCCTGAGAACCTTAATAGTGTGCCTGAGGCCCCATAACTACTGGGTGGCCGTGCAGAGATTTGAACCCAGAATCCACCTTTCTAACCAGTGTACTTCCTGCTGCACCCACATGCATATACCCTCCCCGCCTCCACACACACACATACTCAGAGTCACACAGAGACACAGCCAGCCTCATGCCCACATAGACTGATATGGTGTCACTTTGTCACATACACACACTCCTGCGGGTATGGTCTAGTCTCAACTACACAACACTCAGACTCCCAGAGAGTTCTACCCGTCCGGTTGCATGTGGGCAGCTGTGTTCAAAGTCACGTTCACACACGCGCACGCGCACACACACACACACGCATGCCCCGTGGGGAGGGGGGCTGAGAGTCCTTCCCAGCTCCAAGTCATGGAGCTTGGGTAGTCATTGTTCCTCCTCAGGCCTGAATGACCTGGGGCAAGCTGTGGACAAGGGTATTCATCCTCATTTCCATCCCTCTTTGGCTGTCCATCAGACAGTGGCCCATCACCCTGTCCTTCTGAAGGCGGTGGAAGTTGGGTGAAGCCAGTGCTCCTCTGTCAGGCCAGGCCAGGGACGCTGACAAGCTGGATGAGGGAAGAGGCCTCTTCTCAGCTTGAGCCTGGCGCCTGCTCTGCCATCTGGACCCCACTCGCCAGCTGGCTGCTGCGCAGGGGAGGGGAAGGCAGGCTTAGCGGCTCCCTTCCACCTGGGCACTCAGGCCAGTTTCTGAGGCCTTGTGTCCCATGCCCAGGTTTCTGCCAGAGATGATTTCTGAAAATGTGCACAGGTGTCCAGACAGTGGTGGCATGTGTGTCTCCACCTCTCTCCCCTGGCCTCCTCCATTCCTTCCTTCATTCCACGAATCCTTGAGCACCTACCATGGGCTGTTCTGGACGCTGAGGATACAGCCAGGACCGGCTAAAGAATTCTGCAGAGCCCAGGGCCAGATAAAAATGCAAGGCCCCTGTTTAAAATTATTAAGAATTTCAAGACGACGACAGCAGTGCATTAAACCTTCTAAGCATGGGGCCCAGTGGGACTGCTCAGGTCACGTGTCCATGAAGTTGGCCCTAGAACAAGACAGAAAAATCTCCTGCCCTCATGGAACTAAGGGGTGGGGCAAGCAGAAACAAACATATGATACCTCAGGGGTGATGAGTGCTGAGAACAGAAATAAAGATGAGTGAGAAACAGAGGGTGATGGGGTGGGGGGAGGCATCCATGCCAGGGAAGGCCTCTAAAAGGAGGTGACTTTGAGCAGAGAGGTGAAGGAGGTGAGGGAGTCAAGTGGATTTATTCATTCACTCGAGACATTTGTTGAGCACCTACTGTATACCAGCATTGTCCTAGGTCCTGGAGATCCAGCAGGGGACAAAACAGACCAACATCCTGACCTCATGTCCTAATCAAAGGACAGGCAATAGATAATAAAATAGGTAAATTATATATCTTGTTAGAATGTTGTAAGTCTAAAACAAACAAAATGAAAGCAGAGCCAGGGAGATCGGCGGTGGGAGGAGCACAGGATATCTGAGGCTGGTTTTCCAGGGGAGGGAAAAGCAAGTGCAAAGGCCCTGAGGTCTAAATATGCTTGAAGTGTTTGAGGAACAGCGAGGAGGCCAGCGGGATGAGCGGGGAGGACGGGAGGAATTGAGGTCTCTGTGAATGTGTAGCTGTCTCCCATGTTATGTCCATAGCTCCACTGAGTCAACAACAGTGATAATTGTTAGTATTATTAAGATAGTGGCTACTGTTTCATGAGCACCTACTATGAACCAGGCACTGTGCTCAGAACCTTACATGCATTATTTCATTTCATCCTCACAACAACCTCCTCAGGTAGGTATGAATATTATCCCCATTTTACAGATAAGGAAACTGAAGCTCAAAGAGGCTGGGCAACTTGCCCCCAAATATACAGCTAATAAGTGGCACAGTCAGGATTTGAATGCATGTCTGTCAATGTAATACTGGAGCCTAAGCATGGTCCTTACTACATGGCTGTTTCTCTGCCTGTCTGAGCATATGTGTCTGTCTCCATACAGAGGAGAGGGTGCCTCTTTCTCTGTATGTCTAACTCATTTCTTCATTTATTCATTCAGCATTCATTGAGACTATGTGTGGGGGACCATGATGAATGGGTACCATTTCTTGCCCTCACAGAGCTCTAGTGGGGAATACAAATAATTACAACCCCTAATGATGAGTGCTTTAATAAGGGCAGAACAAACAGCAGTGGGAGCCCAGAACATGGACTGGCTCAGTCCAGCTGAGAAGTGGAGGTGACTTTTAAGCTATCTTTATACATTCATCCATTTGTTCAACAATTGTCTGTCATAGACTTGCCTGGTGCTAAGCACTACGTGGGTGAGATGACGTTTACATTCACTTCTACTAGTTCATATTGAACTGAAGTGCTAGTTAGAGCTATAAGGCAAGAAAAAGAAATAAGAGCCAAGGTAGAGGGTAAAGTAGCTAGTAGCTAGTAGACCTTCTAGGAACATTATTAATATGCTCTTGAGTCCTCAAAACAGTAGCTAGACATTGAATAAATACTTATTAAGAGCCTATGATGTTCCAGATTCAGTTCTAGGCACTGGAGATATATTAATAAAATAGATAAAATATTTTGTCCTTCTGCAGCTGATATTCTAGCATGGGACAAGACAGACAATACATGTAATAAGTAAATTACATAGTATGTTATGAGGTGATAAATGCTGTGAAAAAATAGAGCACGATAAGGGAGTTTAAGAATCCTGAGGGGCTAGCAACTTTAAACAGGGGTGGGGTGGAGAGAAACACCAGGAGAAATGCTGAAAAGGTGAGATGTGATTAAAGACCTGAAGGATGTGAGGGACCTACAGATGTTTATGGGGAAAAAGTTCCAGGCAGGGGGAACAGAAAGTGCAAAAGCCCTGAGGCTAGAGTTTGCCTGGTGTGTCCAGAAACAGCCGAGAGGCCAGTGTAGATGGAGCAGAGTGAGCCTGGGGGAGGGTGGGAGGAGGATGAGGACAGCAGGACTGTGTAAGCCTCTTGTTGAAGACTTTGACGTCTCCTCTGAGGGAGGTGAAAGCCATGGAGGGCTCTGAGCAGAAGAGGGACATGATCTGACTTGGGTTCTAACAGGCTCCCACAGGCTCAGATGGTAATAGCATTTATTAAGCACTTACTGCGTGCCAGACGCTGTCCTTCGAGAATTCAATATGGTCTGATCTCATTTCATTCTCATATAGAACCTGCAAGGATTATCATTCCATTTCACAGAGGTGAAACTGAGGCTTAGACAGTTTAAGTCACTGACCTACGGCCACACAGCAATAATTTGCAGCGCCTGGGTGTGACGGTGCAGCGAGCCGGCCTTCCCCTCCCGCAAGCTTTTAGATAGGGATTGCCGGCAGCAGAGCGCACTCATAATCGGGAGTTGCGTCTGTGTCCCTGTCTGTTTCTATTTCCACGCGTCCCTGTCTGTCTCTGCGCGCCTCTGCCTGCGCGTCCCCCATCTGTGCCCAAGCCGCCGTCTCGCTGCGCCCGGCCCCCGCACATCGGAGCTATTTCGGGTTTAGGCATAAAAGCCCAACAGCTCGGAGAAGACGCTTCCTCCTGCCCCCGACTCGGACCACGCGCCACACGCGGCCGGCTCTGGGAGCTCCCTGTCTTCTCTGAGGGATCCCCAAGCTGGAGAAGCCCCCGCAAGAGGACAGGTGGGGGCTGGGGCGACCCGGGCCGGAGGCTCTCGGCCCCCCAGTGGCCAATCCAGGCATTGACGCTGTTCAGAGCCCAGTCGCGCATCAGCTGTCGCTCTGGCAACAGACGGGTGACGTCACCGACAGGCAGTGCGTCAGCCACCTGCTGACGTCACGCCCCAGGAGAGGCAGTTGGCGAGGGGCGGGTGCGGATTCCATGCTCAACCGGCAGGGGGAGCCCCAGGGAGCTAACGGCGGATGCCTTCGGCCTGGTCCTGCAGGAGGCACTGGCCGGGGCCGACATGGCCCCTGAAGCCCCCAAGGCGCGCTAGTCTGGCGGGATGAAGAGGAGTCGCAGCGTCCTGTCGGTGGCCCGGACCAGTGACGAGGTGCGAGGGGCGGGGCCCTGGCTGGGGGCGGGGCTTGGGCTGCGACGGGGAGTAGGGAGCCCTCTACAGACCAAAACTGACTGCTCACTAAGCCTGGCTTCACTTCCCCCCCAGGCAGCAAGGAGTCTTGTCCCCTTGTGCCTCAGTTTACTCCCTTGACTTCATTATTCTCCTGCTGCCCAAATTAAGGGCTCTCAGCCCAGGGATAGAAGGCAGGGTCTTCCAAGGGGCTTTCCAAATAGGGAGAGGATTGTAGGGTGGAGGGGAGGGTGCCGGGGGTGAGGCCTTAAGGGTCTCAGATATGAGGAGAGGGGGCCACAGACGTTTAGGCCAGGAGGGGGCTTCCTGGACGTGGAGAGTGGTGATGTGTTAGAGGGGTTTCACAGTGAAGGGCAGAGTACAGGCATGAGGGTCCAGAGCCCTGGCCGTCCAGTGGTTAAGAATCCGCGCTTCCACTGTAGGGGGCACGGGTTCGATCCCTGGTCAGGGAACTAAGATCCGGCATGCCGCGTGGTGCGCCCACACACACAAAAAGAGAGGAAAAAAGGGAGTCCCACAAAAATTATGGCTGAGAACGGGCACCCTTCAGATGTAAGAGCTGAGAAGGGACCCTCTGTGGGAGGGATTAGTGAGTGGCTAAGACGTGAGAGGGGCACAGGAGCCTATATCCCCATCGGCCACTATCTCAGATGGTTAGGGAGGGACGTTACTGCAGGGAGGGGCTCAGAGCTGCCTGACCAGGCTGCACCCCTATCCCGCCCTTGTCACACCTCAGAGGCCGCGAGAGACCCCCGAGCCCGGCCGAGCCAACATGCTCGGGGCTGCCCTCCGACGCCCTCGCCGACGCCTCTCCACAGGCCCAGGCCTGGGCTGGGCTGAGCCTGAGCCCTTGGACACTGGGGTCCCTCTGCCATCACGGCCCACCACGCTGCCACTGCTGATCCCCCCGCGGATTTCCATCACCAAAGCTGACAGGTAGGCAGGAGGTGGACCAGGCTGGGAGGTGGGGTGGAGGAACAGGGCCACCTGGGCTAAGTCCAGCCACCAACCCTTTCCCGTGCTCTAGGCTCCTGGCTCCCTGTGTTTTGCAAAAGCAGCTGAAACTTCTCCTGGAGCCTGGTGGGTCAGGTTGTGACATAACCCCGCCCCCACAAGAGGCACCTCTTGCAGCCTCTAGGAACCCCTTCTTCCATTTTGCAGCTGCCTGAGTCAGCAAGGGGCAGGATTTCAGAAAGGGTTTCAACCCTCCAGTCCCCAACGATGCTCCCATAATCAGAGAGCTGGGACAGGCTAGGGAGTGAGCCTCCCACCAATCCGCTGTGCACCTCTATTTCCCTTTCTGAGAGGATGCAGTTTCTTCAAGGCCTTAAAAGGAGATGGTGGGACCCTGGAGGAGGTCTGGACTGGCATTATTCTTTCTCCTGAGCTCAGCTTCACACTGCACTTCCTTGCTCTTTCTCATCTGGGGTCCTCGGAGGGCACTTCAACCCCCATCTTGGCCCAAGGATGAATTTGAAAGCCAGACAGCTGCCACTGTTCTCTGCAGCCTCAATCTCCCCACCCACCCCTTTGTCTACTCAATCGGAGGGCCCCAGGGTTTCTGCTTGGGTCATGGTACAATGGTTCATTTCCAAATGGGGGAGGAATTGACTGTCATTCCCCTCTCCAGTGGTCTAATGTACCCCACCCCCAAAAAAAAAAACAACAAAAAGAAAATTCCTCTAGTGTCTACCTGGTTCAGGCCACAGATCCAACTACCAGCTCTGGCCCACTGCCTTGGGCTTTCCTTTTTGTGCAGCCCCCGCTGTGACCTGACCCCACCCTCAACCCCACCCTGTGTTACCCCACCCAGAGCTTTGACAAGACAACAGCAACCCCCGCCCCCCGCCAAGAATTTGGTCCAGCCCAAGACCCTCAAGTGATCTGGGGAGGACTTCCAGCCCTTACCGATCCCCTAGAAGCCTTTTTGAGTATTCACTTGTGGGGAGGGTCCCTGAGAGAAGTTGGGGGACACAGTTCTGGCCTCTGGGACATCCAGCCGCTGCTAATGGGAGGGCGTTTCTGGCTCTGCGTTCGCCCACGCCTGGAGCCCCCTCTGGCGGGGAGAAAAGCGGCTGTGAGGGTTGGAGACGGGCTTTGTTTTTTTTGTTTGTTTGTTTGTTTTTTCCAATAAGAACAGTGCGGAGGGAGGGCGGTGGCAGACGGCAAGGCTTGCCCGGGGGGAGCCCTTGAGGGGGGCGCGCGGGGGCGGGCCTGGTTGCGCGTACTTGCACCCAAGCTGGTTAATCCGAGCGCGCAACGGCCGGGGGCGGGCCACTGGTGTGTGTGCTCTCCCCGTGCCCGGCAGCCACCGACACCAGGGCTCGGCCCGGGCCGGGGCGGGGGAAAGGGAGGGCGCTCGGATCCCGCTAGCTCTCTGCTCGCTCGCGCTCAGCGCGGCGCTGGGGGAGGCGGGAGCGTGAGTCACGGCGACTCCCGATTTAGGTGCCGGAAGGGGGGCTCTGCCCGCGGGGGCAGCGGGGAGGAGGCGCGGCTGTTTACTCGCCTGAAAAGGGCACGGGGATGCGTCCCGCGGCTGCCCGGGACCTGCCTCAGTTTACCTGCTGCAGAAGCGCTTTAGAAGGAGCAGCGATACACAGAGCGGTGGGCGGGCAGTCGGGGTATCAGAGCCGGGGTGTCCTCCTGGAGCCACACAGGAGCCAAAGGGACACACCCCAGTAACACCTCAGAGTGGCCCCAGGCCGACCACACACACACACCAACACACACTGACTCCCTCAGACACCACAGTCAAACAACAGAGGCTGAATCGAGTGCACAGCTCCGCGAGCGCGGACCCACCACAGTACACACCCAATCGCGGGGGAACACAAGCACAGACCCCAGGCCACCAGAACAGACCCTGTAAGAGGCACACACCCTCCAAACAGGCAGCACACGTGCACACACTTCCTCCAGCCACAGACACGCAGATACACGCACAGCGAAATCCAGGTAAACAGGCAGACCGCAGCAGCCAACCACGTGCGCACACACACTTCGAGGAGACACCGAAAACACAGACATCCCTCGGAAGAGGCCACGTGCGCGCACCTCCCGCCCCGGGCACACACCATCACCGTCCTCCGACCCACCAACAGGAGATTCCCCGAACACCGTCGCCGCCCGCTGCAGGGACCGCATCCGTGTTACCGGGACCACTTCTCACAAGCTCCCCCTGGCCAGGGGTAGCGAAGAGGACAAGCCAGCACTGGGCTCCGCCCCCACCATGATGGACGGACTGACTGACACACCGGCAACCAGTCGGGTGTCTCCTTCACGATCGGATTAACCGTTTAACTCCTTCGTGGCCGTGCGCGCCGCGGCTGAGGCAGGGCGCTCTGGAGAGAGCTGAGTTCCGGCGCCCCCTCCCCGCCGGGAGCGGGGCTCTGCGTGGGCGGGAAGGGCCCCCTCCTTGGGTGGCTGCCCCCCACTGGCCCGGACGGAGGAGGAGGGGGGCGGTGCTGACAGCCGCGGCGGGCGGGGGGCGGGGAGAGGCGGGACGGGGCGGGGGAGCCGGGGCTGCCTCCGAGCGGGACGCCGAGCGCGGAGAGCGCTGCCCCGCGTCAAGCAGAGCGCCAGGCGCTGACAGGAAGCCTCCACGCCCGGCCCGGGGGCGATCGGCCCGTAGCGCCCCCGGGTCTCTCCCCGGGGCGCCATGGCCCCACCGAGGCCAGGCGCACTTGAGGGGCCCCGGGCGCGTCAGCTCGCGCGCAGCTGAACGGGGTGCAGCTTGGAGAGGGCCGGGGCCCCCTGGGTTGCAGGTGGGGGCTGCGGCCATGGAGCCCCCGGCCGTCCCCTCAGAGAGGAGCCTATCTCTGTCTCTGCCCGGGCCCCGGGATGGCCAGGCCACCCTGAAGCCGCCCCCCCAGCACCTGTGGCGGCAGCCGCGGACCCCCATCCGTATCCAGCAGCGCGGCTACTCGGACAGCGCGGAGCGCGCCGAGCCCGAGCGGCCGCCACACCGGCCCATAGAGCGCGCCGACGCCGTGGACACCGGCGACCGGCCCGGCCTGCGCACGTCCCGTATGTCCTGGCCCTCGTCATTTCACGGCTCCGGCACCGGCAGCGGCAGCGCGGGCGGAGGCAGCTGCAGGCGGTAAGACTCCGCGGCGGACGCGCGCGGAGCGGATAGGCGCGCAGAGAGGACGCAACTCGCCCCGCTGACCGCAGGGGGGCGCTGTGATGCGGGTGGGATCAGTGTGACTGACGGGGCTGGGGGGAGGAGTTCTACTGCGGGGGCGTCTGGGACCTGACCCCCGGTGGTGCACTGTACCCGAGACTTCCTACTGAAGATGATCTTGAGATCGATTTATGGGGGCGCCATGCTGCGTGTGCTATTAACGGGGTCTTGGTTGAGGGTTGCAGCTTTAGGGGTCTGTAGCCTTCGTCGGTGACAGTGCAGGACAGTGACTAGGCTGGGTGCCACTTGACGGGGCTGGATTCACTGTGTTTGGGGATGGCCTAGGGGTCAGTCTGTAGGGAGTGCCTGCGAGAACCACAGTGCTTCTTGCAGGCTGGGGGGTTCCCAGGGTCCTTCTAGAGTGGGGAGGACTGTTTTGGGAGCGGGATTCATGGACTTGCCCTGCAGCTGGGGTCAGTAATCTAAAGGGGGCCTCTTGGGGGAGCCCTGTGTCGGGGGCCTGTGTGCTATGTCAGAGCCCCCGCTCAGGGCAGGAGTGTTAGGGTTCAGTAGCTGCCCAGAGGGAGAGAGAACAGTGTTCAGGGGGTGCACAGTCCCAGCACAGGGTGAGGGAGTCCCTGGCTCGCTAGGTAACAGTGTTAGTGATGAAGTGTGAGTTGGGTACCCTCTCACTGACCTGAGTTTTCTCCAGCTGTTGGGGATGGCCAGCTGTGGCCGCCTTGGCTGCATGCTCTGCCTGGGGTTCTGGGGTCCTATGATTGTGACAGCATAACTGTGTGTGTGGCCAGGATAGTATAGTTTGTGACATGTTGACTGTGTGCTCCCAGGACAGTGATTGTGCCAGTGTGACTTGTGTGCTTCAGGGACATGGTGATTGTGACAGTGACATCGAGTGCTCCTGGGACACAGTGATTTTGCTGGGTGACTGAGTGTGCCCCTGGGATGCTGTGATTGTGATGGGATGACTGTGTGTGCTACTGGAATACTATGATTGTGACAGCGTGGCCGTATGTGCTCCCAGGACATTGTGATTGTGTCCCTGACTGTAGGATGTGGTGATTGTCACAGAGTGACTGTGTCTGCTCCCAGGACAGTGATTGTGACAGAGTGACTATGCGTGCTCCTAGGACAGTGATTGTGACAGCGTGTGTTTCTGGGATGCAGTGATGGTGGCACTGTGATGTGTATATTCCTGGGGACACTGTGATTGAGACACTGTGAAATGTTCTCGGCTGCTTGTGTGCCCCGTGTCTGAGAGTTGGTGCTCTCACTTTCAGGGCGTGCACCAACTCCCTGGCATGCTGTCCTCTAACCAGCTAGTGTTCCGATGGGGTCTGACTTTGTGTCCTGGTGACATGTGTGACTGATGGCTTTGACTGAGCGCTTCACCTGACTCCCATGGGTGCCCCTCTACTTGGAACACCACTGGGACAGTCAGATTCAGGCCTCTCCTGGAGTTCCTGAGGGAGGCCCCTCTAGGCTGGGACCCTACTATTTTAGCTCTCTCTGGAGATCTCCAGCAGGCACCACAGCCTCCAGGTCACCCACCCCCCTCCATTCGGGGCACTCCAGCACCCCTGCCCACCCCCAGGATGCAAGTGTCATGGATCCAGCACTCACAGCCTGCTGTTTCCCACAGGGAACTGGAGAGAGGCTGAAGGAAAACAAAGCTGGAATCAACAG
Organism: Balaenoptera ricei; assembly: GCF_028023285.1. Lineage (NCBI taxonomy): Eukaryota > Metazoa > Chordata > Mammalia > Artiodactyla > Balaenopteridae > Balaenoptera > Balaenoptera ricei. The sequence continues at coordinate 175,294,739 of NC_082641.1, read as the reverse complement.
GAAATGCCAAGACCAGGGGCAGTGCACCAAACTGGCGCAGGTCACTGTCCTGAGAGACCCAAGAGGGGGCGGGGTGCAATAGGAACTGGGCATTAGTCCCTTTTTAGGCCCCAGGGACTACCCCTACCCTGGTCTCTGTGGTGCTGACTCTCTGGGTACAGTGGCTGAGTGACAATCATCATCATTATCTTAGTGAGATCCATCTCATAATGGCTCACTCTTGGGCTCCATGCCAGGGACTTTTCCACACATCTTCATCCCTAGTGACCTGTGAGATAAACTGAGGCCCAGAGGGGCAAAGCCCTTTCTCCTTCTTTTTTTTTTTTTTTTTGGCCGCGCCACATAGCATGCAGGATCTTAGTTCCCCTTAACCAGGGATTGAACCGTGCTCCCTGCAGTGGAAGTGCAGAGTCTTAACCACTGGACTGCCAGTGAAGTCCCCCCTTCTCCTTCTTACCCAAGTTCACACAACCAGGAAATGGCAGAGCTGAGATTCCAGCACAGGTCCCATCTGATGCCTGTGTGTCCTGGCACAAGTGTCTTGCCCTCTCTGAGCCCCAGTTTTCCCATCCGTAAAGTGAGGTTGTTGTTGTCACTGCCCTGTGGGGGTCATTTCGAGAGTTCTGCGAGCTTGGGGATGTGTGTAAAGGACTTCACACAGCGAGTGCTTGGTAGTCACTCAGGGACCCGAATTTGGGAGAGGAGGTGGGGCCTCCGTAGACCCTGCTCCTGTAGGGTGGGAAGGAAAAACAGGAACCTCAACCACATCCCAGCAGGGGCTCAGGTTTCTGTTTCACTGTGGGCCTGCGTAGCCTCCAGTGGCTGTGGCCGGAGGGAGGGCACTGGTGCCAGCATCCTCCCCCCACCCCCAGGCAGAAGGAGGAAGGAGAAACTGAAAGGCCTCTAATGGGAACTCACTTCTTAGGAATGAGCATTCTGCCAGCCCAGTTCTCCAGAAAGGGTGCACACACAGGGGGTTCCAGTGCTATCCACGTTAGAGTTCATGCAGCCACCAGAAAGGGGATCCAGAGAGCCCTCCAGACTTGAATCAAAGGAACCTCCAAAGAGAGGGCACTGTCCCCCGGTCTGAGATGGCATCTGAACCCCCCCTCCAGACCTGGGGATGTAAGAGCCTGCGCTCCCGGCTCCCTGTGGGGCTGAGTCACGGCACCGCCACAATCTGTCAAAAGGCAGATGGAGCGGGAGGAAGAGAAGGACTCTGGTGGTGAGGTGGGGAGACTTGCCTGAACTGGGGGGCGAGGCCAACGTACCGACCCCTTTTGAACCCCCACACTCTCCCCACCGAGGGAGGCTCTGCCTGGCCCCAGGAGGAGGTGGATACCGGACTGGGGTCTCTCTCTGGCCCGTGGTCTCCACTGGGGTCTTCGCCTCCCCCAGTCCCTGGCGCTCCCACATCCCTGCGTGTGTATCGGGAGTAGGTCTCTCCTCACGCCCCTCCCTCCGCACGCCCTCTGCTGGGTGACAAGAAAGGCACAGGCTGAGTGTGCGCTCGGAGTCCGGACCTGCCTCCGGAACTCTCGTCCCCTAGCAAAGTCGCCGCCGCCAGTCACTGCCGCGGCGCCCCGTATTATTCATGTTTATTGAGCGCCCCGGACAGCGGGTGCCAGGTCGGCCGACCGCAGGCTGCGGATGAGGTCCTCGCCCACCCGGGGTTGGTACCAGGCCGCTACCTCCATCCTCCACCTTCAGCCGAGCGTGGTGGAGACGGCCGCCTGGCGGATGGAGAGGAACTTGGCGGAAAAGTTGAGGACGCGGAGTTCCCCTCTCGCCTCCGCGCGCGCTTGCCCAAGCCAATGCCCATGCCAGGGCCTCCCAACACCAACCTGCGTTTTAACTCCCGGCATCTTTGGCTTTCCATTCCTGCCGAGGAAACCGAGACACAAGTGATTTGCCTAAGGTCACACAGCGAGGAAGGAATTGGGATTAAAAACCAGGTCTCCTCGACTGCAGACCAGTGGGTGAGATTCAGATTGTAGCCCTGTCCGCTGACTTGCTGTGTGACCTGGGGCCAGCATCATGCCTCTCTGGGCCTCAGTTTCCTGGTCAGTAAGCCGGGCTGAATAAGATCTGCCCACCCCCCCGGGCTGCGGTAAGGCTGAGATAGCCGACATTGGGGCTGGGCAGCAAGGAGCTGGTGTTTTGAGAACTGCACTTCCTCAAAATGCACTTCCTCAGCAGAGAGAAAGGGGGCGTCCCCCAAACCACAAACCCGGGTTCTGGCTGCCAGCGTGCCCCCTCTTTCAGCAGTAACAGATGGACTGCAAGCTCCTCTGAGTTGCAGGAAACTAGGGCTTTGGGCCTGGGAGAACTGCAGATCGGCAGGGTGAGGGCAGAGTTTTGGGGGGCATCTGAGCCCAGTGTTTTCACTCCTGAGTAAGAGCCCAAATCCAGCCTTTGCCCTTGACTTGCTGTGTCACCTTGGGAAAGGAATTCACCTGTCTGAGCCTCAGTTTCCTCTTCTGCAACAGGGCCATTCATTCCAAAAACATTGACTGAGTGGGACTTCCCTGGCAGTCCAGCGGTTAAGACTCGGCGCTTCCACTGCAGGGGGCGTGGGTTCGATCCCTGGTCGGGGAGCTAAGATCCTGCATGCCCTACATCGCGGCCAAAAAAATCCAAAAATAAAACAAAAAACAAAAAACATTGATTGAGCATCTTCAAGCTGTGGTGAAGACTGAAATGGACCCAGTTCCCGCCGTCCTGGAGTTCTCAGACTAGTGAGTGAGGAAGAAATAAGGAAAGGCATTCAATAATTATAGATGGTGACACATGGGACGTGAAGAAAAGAGGGACCTTGAGGTCAGGGAATGCCTCTCTGAGGAGGTGACATTTGAGCAGAGACCTAAATGAAGCGAGAGAAGATGCTATGTGGGTGTCTGAAGGATGAGGTTGACAAGCAGAGGGAATAGCAGGTGCAGAGGTTCTGAGGTGGGACCTGTCTCATATGTTGGAGGAAAAGCAGGGAGGCAAGTGTGACTGGGGCAGAGTGAGCAAGGGGTGCTGGGAGGAAATGGGGCACAGAGGTGATAGGGCAGCTCATGTAGGGCCTTGTAGATCATGGTCAGGGTTGGCTTTAGACATGAGTTTATATCTGACTTCAGGGGGCCAGAAGGAAACTGAACCGTGAAGGCCCTTTTGGCCAGAATTCCAGTCTCTGTAGTCAGACAACTCAACTTGTAATCGAGGGAATTCCCTGGTGGTCCAGTGGTTAGGACTCGGCGCTCTCACTGCCGGGGTTCAATCCCTGGTTGGGGAATTAAGATCCTGCAAGCCACGTGTCGTGGAAAATAATAATAATAATAATAATCAACTCATAGTCGAGCTGTGCTCCTTCCAGGCTGAGTGACCCTGGCCAAGTCACTTCCCTCTCTGGGCCTCAGCTTCCCCGTCTCTGAAATGGGTCTAGTATGAACCCTATTCCCAAAGTCTGATGTGAGGAATCAGCAAAACAATGCAGGGAACCCTGAGAGCAGGTAAATACAAATGCCCTTCCTTTCTGTTTGTACCTGACTGAGGGGTACCAGTGGCCAGGGCATGGGTCTTAGTGGGTTTAGAGCAACAGTTCTCAACCAGGGGCAATTCTGCCCCCCAGGGAACATGTGGCAATTGCTGGAGACTTTTTTTTTTTTTTAATTAATTTATGGCTGTGTTGTGTCTTTGTTTCTGTGCAAGGGCTTTCTCTAGTTGTGGCAAGCGGGGGCCACTCTTCATCGCGGTGCACGGGCCTCTCACTATCGCGGCCTCTCTTGTTGCGGAGCACAGGCTCCAGATGCGCAGGCTCAGTAATTGTGGCTCACGGGCCCAGTTGCTCTGCAGCATGTGGGATCTTCCCAGACCAGAGCTCGAACCCGTGTCCCCTACATTGGCAGGCGGATTCTTAACCACTGCGCCACCAGGGAAGCCCCGCTGGAGATATTTTAGTCGTCGTGACTGAGGGGGTGCTACTGGCATCTAGTGGAGAGGAGCCAGGGATTCTGCCACTGCTACTATCTCACAGGACTGCCCCCCAGGACAAAGGATCATCTGGTGCTAAATGTCAATGGTGCCAAGGTTGGGAAGCCCTGCATTCCCAACAAGGCGACATCACCTCCAACGGGGTGAAATTTGGTTCTTGGGATGGAGGTGTGAAAAAAAGCTTACTTGTATGTATAAAGCCCAGATAAACACCCAGTACATAAATAGATATACAACATGTCTATGGCATTAACATTTCATGGAGGAGGCAACTTGGGGGTGGGTGGGGAAGGGAGCGTCTAAAAAAGCACTTGGGGGGATGATTGTGAAATAAAGGGAGACAACCACTGGTCTAGAGCCTGGCTCAGCCACTCATTGGCTCTGTAACCTTGAGCAGATTGTTTCTCTCCAAGACTCAGTTTTCCCATCTGTAAAATGGGACAATAGTGTCACTTGATGGGCATTTTGTGAGAATTAAATGAGATCATAGGCAGAGGCGGTAAATGCACAGGAAGCATTCTGAAGGTTAGCTGCTATGTCATCATTATCATCATCACCATCATCTGTATCCTCTGTCTAGTGCATGGCTTGCACATTATAAGCTCTCCATAAATGTTTTGTCCAATAATAATAATCGTAGGTAGATAGTTCTTTGGGGCATGAGTCCACCATCTTCTCGGTCTGCTGGCTTTCCGAATAAAGTCACGATTCCTTGCCCCAACATCTTGGCACTCAATTTATTAGCCTGTCGTGTGGCAAGCAGTACGAGCTTGGACTTGGTAACAAATTTTGGTGCAGCCAGCCAGGAGCCTTGCTGCCCTGGTTGGGGAATTTTCAGGTAAGGCCCTAGCAGCTGCTAGGACCACTTGTCCTGAGAATTAGTCCTTCAAAATTCCTCAAAGCAGCACCAGCTGCCTCAGCGCTTGGTGGTTGGAGCAAACTAAAAAAAAAAAAATCGTAACTAACATTCAGTGAGCGCTTACTATGTACAGACACTTTTCTGAGCCTTTTACGTGTCCATCCATGAGGTATGTAGTGTTATTTTACCCATTTTACAGGTAGGAAAACTGAGGCTCAGTGAAATGAAGTGACTGGGTCAAGGTCAAATGGATAAGAAGCGCCGGAGGCCGGACTCAAGCCTAGGTCATCCAACTTTGGGCCCCTTGACATGGGAGCCAACAGGTAGAGAGGGAAAGATATTCACAGAGGCAATTTAGATTTAAAGTAGAGATTTGCCCCATTTTCTTAGTTTAAACAATTTTCTCCCCCTTCCCTAACCCCAAAGAGCTGTAGACAGGAGGGATAGGCTCTGGAATTATAACTAGCTAGCTGACTTTATTCAAGAATCTTCATCTCTCTGAGTCTCAGTTTCCCCATCTGTGAGAGGGGATAATATGCCCCTCACAAAGTCACAGTGGCTGGGCATGCAGTCACCACCACTGGGCCCCACAGAAGTCAGTGCCGAGGGAAGGTTGGGTTCTTGGAGCCACCTCATGAGCTGTGGGGCCCCCAATTCTAAGAGGTGCCTCAGAGAGGTGCCTCATGCTAAGGAGTGGGAGGACTGGGGGATTCTTAGGAGTGTCTAGGGGCTGTGAGCACACTCCAAGCTTCTAGGGGTGTCTAAGACTTATAAGGCATGTCTCAGAGCCTGTGGGGGGGGCATTCTGGGGATGCCCCAAGGATTGTGAGTACATCTTGGATTCTGGGGGTAGCCTAGGGTTGTAGGCCTGTCTTAGGAGCTGTGGAGGAATCTAGTTGTGCCCCTGGGATCTATGGGGGGCACCCCAGGATTTTGGTGGCATCCCCATGGTTATGGGAATATCCCCTGAGTCCTAAGGCACCCCTGAGGTAATGTTGGGTTCTCTGCACTTCTGGGGGCATCTCAGGAATGCTGTGGAGCTACTGGGGGAGGGGATCTGAGGGATTGTGGAAGCATTCCTGAGGTCTGTAAGGGACCCCAGGATTTGGGGGGGCCCTCACGGAGATCTGTGGGAATGCTCTGTGGCTGTGGGGGATTCTTGGGGTGTTTGGAGGGTCTCTGCATGACTCAGAGATGGTGGGAGTGCCCCAGGAGATTTGGGGGACATCTGAGGAAACATAGTGGTTGTCCTGGGATCTGAAGGGGTTTCTCGTGGACTCTCAGAGCACCTCTGGCATTTGTGGGTACATCCTGGGATTATTGGGGTGCCCCTGGAGTTTGTGGGCATGTTTCAGTAACAATGAGGGGACATCTGGGGAGCTGTGAGAGTGTCCGGTGTCTATGGGAGCCTCTCAGAGCACCTTTGGATTTTGTGGGGGAACCCAGGGATTTGGGGGTACCTCTGGGTTGTGTGAGGACAGCTCAGGGATAGTAGGGGCACTCCTTGGGATTGTGGAGATCTCAGTCTGAGGGACTCTGGGGATGCCCCTGAGGTCTGTGGGACGTCTCAACATCGTGGAAGCTGTGTGTGTGTGAGAGCACCCCAGAGATCTGGGGGCATCCCAGGTGTTTGTAGAGATGCTTCCGGCGATTGTGAGGACGTCAGAGGGACTGCGGGGGGCCCCTGGCGTCTGTGGGGTGTCCCCGCCGCGGCCGCTTGGGGGCCCCTGGCCCGCCCCGCCCCAGGGGCGGCCCCAGCGCGTAGCCGGAAGGGCCGAGGCGGCCGGGAGGGGTGGGGCCCGTGGTCCCGCGGGTAGGGCGGCCGGCCTGCGTGGGCCGCGCGGGGCGGGCGGCGCTGTTCCCCAGCGCCCGCCGAGGCCGGGCCGCTCTGCGGCCCCCCCCCCGCCCCCCGCCAAAGCCATGGCGCGGCCGCGCGGCCTGGGCCGCATACCCGAACTGCAGCTGGAGGTCTTCCCGGCGGCGGCAGCGGCGGCCACCGAGGACGAGGCGTTCCTACCCGAGCCCCCGGCCCCGCGCGCGCCCCGCCGCCCACGATCGCCACCTTCCTCGCCTGTCTTCTTTGCCAGCCCGTCCCCAACTTTCCGCAGGCGCCTTCGGCTTCTCCGCGGCTTTCAGGATTTCGGTCGCCAGGCGTGGGCCGGGTAAGTGCGCGCTGGTGTCTGTGGGTTCGAGTCCCCCCTGGCCATCAGGCGCGCGCCAGGGTCTGGGGTTCGTAGCTGGCTCTGTCAGCCTCACTTTTTTTCTTCCGTCACAGGGCAGCGATAAAAATCAAGTCTGCTCGCCAGGGTTGCCGTGGAGACATCTGATAAGGCATGCAGTAGGCGCTCAATAAACGCTATGTTCCTCCCACTTTCTGTGCAGACCTGAAGCTGCGGTCAGGCTTTGGGGGAGTGAAGCCAACCTGCCATCCAGGGTGATCTGGGGACGTGTGTTCAGTTGTGTTATCCTTAGTCTACAGGCCTGTGAAATGGGGCCAGCGCTGCCCTCTGGGGGTTGCCTTGCCAGGAGGCGCTGGAATATTACCGCGTGCACCGAGCAAGGAGGGCAAATGGAAGTTCCCTTCCTGGCCAGACCCGGGGTGGGCCGCGGGGGCGGGCAGCCTGGGGGTGAGGAGCCTGGAGGCCACATCCGGTCTGGCTTTCCAGTGTCCGTTTATCTTGGAAACAGAGGTTGGCGGTCCGGAGGTAGGCACGGGCTGGCTTCGGGGGCTTCTCCGGAGCCCGGAGAGGTCCTCTGGTTGCCCTTCTCCTCGCTACTCTCCGCGTGCACTTGTTTAGAACCTGAGTCCGGAGACACAGGCTGAGAGAGGGCACTGCAGGGACAGTACGCGGGCCCGCGTCCGGATTTGGGGACGAGATCGGGGCGGGAAGACATAAGGAGGAGGGGTCGAGGCCTCCAATTCTGGGAGGCCCGCGTGGGGTCGGGAAGGGTGTGTGTGGGGGGGGAAATCAGTGCCTGTCTCCGGTTTCTCTCTGTGTCTCTGTCTTCACCTCTGCCTCTCCTGTCTCTGTTACGCCGCCCCCACGCCCCCAACTCCACCTCCGCCGCATCCATCGTCCCTCCCCCGGGTTTTTGTCACCGGACCCCGCACTGCGCCCGCGGGCAAGTCGTTCCCCCCCAGGACGCACGGCGTTCGGAGACCTCCAGCGGGCCCAGCTCGACGTCAGGGAAGGGGTGGAAAAGGCGGGGCCAGGGGAGGGCTCGGAACCCGGGAAACCGGAGCCCGGGGCACCCTCCGAGGCCCGGGGGAAGGGAGGCAGGCGGGAAGTATGCGCAGAGTTCCGCAGGGCCCCCGCAGGAGGAGGCAGGCGCGGAGCCCGCCCAGGCGCTGCGGACGAGGGGACGCCCGAACGCCCGGGGCCGTCCCTGGGGGGAGTCACCGGGAGGGCGGGTGTGGAGGCGGCGCCGGCGGCGGCCGCAGACACCTAGGGCCTGGAGAGCAGTGCGCGCCGCACCACCGTGCAGCCGTCCCCATGCGCGCCCCGACGGTGCTTGGCACTCATGCGCTCCAGTGCAGCACCCCGGGCCCGACCCCGGCCCCCTGCCCTGGCACTGCCCCCCGCGGGCCCTGAGTCCCTGGTCCACTTCTCCTTCAGCGACGAGGACACCTGTTGGTACCCTCCAGGCAGATCTGTCAGGTGGGTGGCCTCCGGCCAGTCCCCTCCTTTGCCACCGGAGGGCTCTGGCTGCTTTGTGTGTGTGTGTGTGTGTGTGTGTGTGTGTGTGTGTGTGTAGGGTGGGGGAGCAATCTGCCTTGCGGGGAGTCCCCAGTGTCTGGTCTGGAGCCTCACCCCCTTCCCTGGCCCTAAACTGTCTGGATGCCACTGAGGGCTTCCTGCAGGTGGTGCCCCCCCAGAATGGGTGCTGGGTCCTGCCCCCTTCCTGCTTACCCAAGATGGGATCCCTTCACCCTCTTTGTGCCCCAAATCTGGGCTTCTGGCATTCACCGTAGCAGCAAATATGGGTGTCCCGCATCACCCGGGCTCCACTCCCGGGCTACTGGCCTCAAGCCACGTCCCTCCGGCCCTGCTCTGCTCAGTGCCTCCAGCCTTACCCTCCCTTCTTCCTTGCTGGGGCTGCCAGGATGAAAACCAAGCTGGGGTGGGGGTGGGGAGGAGGTTCCTGCTGGAACTCCTGGGGGTATTTAGAATCAGCTGGACCGCGCTGAGGCAAAGAAGTGGTCTTTAGGTTCTCAGAATTCTCAGGGTGCTCCAGCCTTGTACCTGCTCCCCTGCACCAGTCCCTTCAGACACCCAGACACGCACATGCTCTCCCACATGGATACACACACTCCACATATGCAGCTACATAGGACACAAACACAGACACACCCACACCCAGGGTAATCGAGGTCACCTGGTGTGTACTGTGCTAGGCATGGGTCTTCTGGCTGATGGGGCCAAAAAGAGAACCCCACAGGTGACCCATGGCCATGGTGACAAACACCACAGAAACCCTGGTCTCACACAGCCTCGCATACACTGCGCTGACCCCAGGAACACACTGTCACTGCAACACACACCCAGGCCCGATTCCCACCTGCACATGGCCACACACAGGAGCTTTCATACCTCATACCCACTGAGGAGTCAGGGCCGCCCACGTGCAGCACAAAGGTACCCTCTCCCAAGGTCATACAGACCACAGACACAGAGATACACAGATTCACACAGGCACCACCAACACCCAGACCCCGCTCACACACACACACGCGTACAAATCCACACAGACAACTCTATGCACACAGGGGCTCCTGAGCGTGCACACACACCCCGACTCACACATACACAGACCCTCCTTGCACACCCAGCCCCAAAAACTGCCGTGTCACCTGGCACCACGCGCCCTCCTGGCAGACACACACCAGCGCCCGCCCCCAACCTCCGTGTGACCTTCACAAAGCAAATGCCAGGCCTTTCCATGAAGCCTGCCTGGCACCTCCTACAAGGCAGTCAGGTGGAGTGGGGCAGGGAGCCCAGGGAGATGCCAGGCCTGCCTGGGGGAGACAGACACCCAGTGATTTACTGGGCAGCCTTGTAGCCTGGCTGCGCTGGTTCAAATCCTTGCTTTACCACTAGCCAAGTTACTCATCCTGTTTGTGCCTCGGTTTCTTTCTCTGGAAAATGGGGCATCAGTACACACCCAGGCATAGCAGAGTGCCTAGCATGTGACATTCAGTAGCAGTTGGCTACTTTCATTGTTATGATCTTTACCAACTGGGATGTGTCCCCTTTCCTGGCCACCCCCCTCCCCTGCTTGTTTCTTTCCCATCGGCCCCTGCAGCAGAACTCACTGAAGCCTGGATCTGCCCCTGGGCTGCACAGTCCTGCAGAGGCCCAATTTGATGCTCTGGGAGCCCAGGTGGGCAGGCCTCGGGGCCCCAGGGGGGTGGAGGCAGGTAGCAACTTCAACTGAGAATGCCATCAAGTGGTCAGCCTGTCCAAAGGGGAGTCTTGGGCAAGTCGTTTCCTTTGTGATGAAGTGTCTGGGTGTGTGGCTGTGATGTCAGTGCCTGTCGACTGCCCTTGACTCTGGTTTGTGGCTTCAGGTCCCATTGGGACATTGCTGGAACAGCCTCTAGCCTGACTTTGGCCACCCTGAGCAGTGGCAGGTCAGGGAGGGGTGAGTCCCCACAGCTCTGGAGTTTGGTTCTGAGGGGTAGCTGAGACCCCCCCCCATACACACACACACACACACACACACACACACACACACAAACACACACACTCAGGCTGCAGTTCAACAGGCCCGATTCTCTCTCCTCTGCCCTTCCACAGCCCAGGGGACATTCGCTCCTGGAAGCACAAACAGCAGGGCCCCAGGGAGCCTCTTCTTCCCATCCTGGCCTCTGGGCTCCTGCTTACGTGAGCTGAGTCCCCTGGGGCTGCAGGATCTGCCCACAAGGCTAGTCGGGCGCCCTCTGGACTTGGGTCTCACCTTCCCCCAACGAACTGTGGCTTCAGTTCCTGGGGCGGGGTTGAGGTCCTCAGTATGGAGCTATGTTCCTCTCCCCTCCACAGGGCCTCTCAGCAGAGCCATAACGTCCACGCTGGGCCTTGGGAGACAGGACATGGTCCGCAGGCAGCAAGGCCACCAACCCCTCGCTGCCTCTCTGCACCTCAGCCTCCTCATTGACCCAGGACGTTAACAGAACCCAACTCACAGAGTTAGTGGGAGACCTCATTGGGTTCACGTGTACAAAGCACTTCGATAGTGCCAGGCACATGGCAGATACTGAATAAGTATCTTGTTATTATTACTATAAACTTAAAGGATCTAACCTGGCACCCAGTACACAGCAGGTGCTCAATAAATGGGCATTATCACCAAAGGCCCAAGCTCATGATCTAAGAGTATTTTCATTCCTGAGTGTTTTTTTTTTTTTTTTGGCTGCGTTTGGTCCTTGTTGCTGCGTGCGGGCTTTCTCTCTAGTTGCGGCGAGCGGGGGCTACTCTTCATTGCAGTGCAGGGGCTTCTCACTGCGGTGGCTTCTCTTGTTGTGGCGCATGGGCTCTAGAGCGCAGGCTCAGTAGTTGTGGCGCACGGGCTTAGTTGCTCCGCGGCATGTGGGATCTTCCCGGACCAGGGCTCGAACCCGTGTCCCCTGCATTGGCAGGCGGATTCTTAACCACTGTGCCACCAGGGAAGTCCCTGAGTGTTTTTTTTTTTTTTTTTAATTTACTTAAAAAAATTAACATAAAGTAAAATTCACCTTGTTTTTGGCTGCGCTGCACAGCTTGTGGGATCTTAGTTCTGTGACCAGGGATCGAACCAGGGCCCTGGCAGTGTAAGCGCAGAGTCCTAACCACTGGACTGCCAGGGAATTCCCAAAATTCAGCCTTTTTAGTATATATTGCATAAGGGTTTTTTTTTAATTGTGGTAAAATATGCATAATAAAATTTACCATTTTAACTTGAGTGTGCAATTCAGTGTCATTAAGTACAACCACATTGTTGTGCAACCATCACCACCATCCATCTCCAGGATTTTTTCATCTTCCTAAGCTGAAACTCTGTCCCCATTAAACACTAACTCCCCATTCCCACTCCCTCAGCCCCTGGCACCCACCATTATACTTTCTGTTTCTATGAATTTGACTCCTCTAGAGACCTCATGTAAGTGGAATTGTACAATATTTGTCCTTTTGTGTCTGGCGTATTTCTTTTAGCGTAATGTTTTCAAGGTTCATTCATGTTGAAACATGCGTCAGAATTTCCTTTCTTTTTAAGGCTGAGTAATATTTTGTTGTATATATATATACCACATTTTCTTTATTCACCCATTAATGGGCATTTGAGTTGTTTCTACCTTTTGGCTGTTGTAAATAATGCTGCTATGAACATTGGTGTACAAGTATCTGTTTGAGTCCTGCCATTCAATTCTTTGGGGTGTATATACTTAGGAGTAGCTTTGCTGGATCACATAGTAATTCTGTATTCAAGTTTTTGAGGAGCTGCCAAACTCTTTTCCGCACTGGCTTCACCATTTTGTATTCCCACCAGCAGTGCACAAGTATTCCAATTCCTCCACATGCTCCCCAATTTTCTTTTTCTTTTTTTAAATAATAGCTATCCTAATGGGTATGCAGTGGTATCTCATTGGGATTTCTTTTTATATAAATTTATTTATATTTGGCTGCGTTGGGTCTTCATTGCTGTGCGCAGGCTTTCTCTAGTTGTGGTGATCGGGGGCTACTCTTCGTTGCAGTGCGCGGGCCTCTCATTGCGGTGGCTTCTCTTATTGTGCAGCATGGGTTCTAGGCGCGTAGGCTTCAGTAGTTGTGGCATGTGGGCTCAGTAGTTGTGGCACACAGGCTTAGTTGCTCTGCGGCATGTGGGATCTTCCCGGATCAGGGATCGAACCCGTGTCTGCTGCACTGGCAGGCGGATTCTTAACCACTGAGCCACCAGGGAAGTCCCTCTCATTGGGGTTTTGATTTGCATTTCCCTAATGACCAATGGTGTTGAGCATCTTCTCATGTGTTTATTGTCCATCTGTATATCTTCTGTGAAGAAACGTTTATTTAAGTGCTTTTCCCACTTTTTTTTTTTTTTTTGGCCACGCACGTGGCTTGTGGGATCTTAGTTCCCCAATAAGGGATCAAACCCAGGCCCTCAGCAGTGAGAGTACGGAGTTCTAACCACTGGACCACCAGGGAATTCCCTCCCACTTTTTAATTGGGTTGTTTGTTTTGTTGTTGTTGTTGTTGTTGAGTTTTAAGAGTTCTTTATATAGTCTAGAACATTAATCCCTTGTCAAATATGTGATTGGCAAAAACATTCTCCCAGGACTTCCCTGGTGGTCCAGTGGTTAAGACTCCACGCTTCCACTGAAGGGTGCACAGGTTCAATCCCTGGTCGGGGAACTAAGATCCTGCATGCCCCGTGGTGCAGGCAAAAACAAGCAAACAAACAAAAACACTATTTAAAAAAATGTTCTCCCATTCTGTGGATTGCCTTTTCACTCCCCGAATAGTGTCTTTTTTTTTTTTTTTAATTTATTCTTTCTTTTTTTTTTTGGCTGCATTGGGTCTTCGTTGCTGCACGCCAGCTTTCTCTAGTTGCGGTGAGCAGGGGCTACTCTTCATTGCGGTGCACGGGCTTCTCACTGCAGTGGCTTCTCATTGCGAAGCACGGGCTCTAGGTGCGCAGGCTTCGGTAGTTGTGGCACGCGGGCTCAGCAGTTGTGGCTCACGGGCTCTAGAGCACAGGCTCAGTAGTTGTGGTGCATGGGCTTAGTTGCTCCGAGGCATGTGGGATCTTCCCAGACCAGGGCTCGAACCCGCGTCCCCTGCATTGGCAGGCGGATCCTTAACCACTGCGCCGCTAGGGAAGCCCCTAAATAGTGTCTTTTGATGCACAAAGGTTTTTAACTTTGATGAATTCCAATTCATTCTTTTGTTGCCTGTACTTTTGATGTCATATCCAAGAAATCACTGCCAAATCCAATGTCATGAAGCTTCTAAGAGTTTTATAGTTTTAGCCCTTATGTTTAGGTCTTTGATCTAGTTGGGGTTAATTTTTGTATATGGTGTAAGCTAAGGTTCCAACTTCATTCTTTTGTAAGTGGATAACCAGTTTTCCCAGCACCATTTGTTAAAAAGACTGTCCTTTCTCCATTGAATGGTCTTGGCTCCCTTGTTGAAAATCATTTGACCGCACGTATGTGAGGGTTTATTTCTGGGCTCTCTGTTCTATTTCATTGGTCTATACATCTGTCTTATACAGTACCACACTGTTTTGATTACTGTGCTTTGTAATAAGTTTTGAAATCAGGAAGTGTGAGTCCCCCAACTTTGTTCTTCTTTTCCAGGGTTGTTTTGGCTCTTCAGGTTCCTTGAGATTTTTTTTTTTTCCTACAAAGAACATTGTTGGGATTTTTTTATTATTATTTTTCATTTATTTATTTATTTTTTGGCTGCATTGGGTCTTCGTTGCTGCACGCGGGCTTTCTTTAGTTGCAGCAAGTGGGGGCTACTCTTCATTGTGGTGTGAGGGCTTCTCATTGCGGTGGCTTCTCTTGTGGTGGAGCACGGGCTCTAGGTGCATGGGCTTCAGTAGTTGTGGTGCTCGGGCTCAGTAGTTGTGGTGCATGGCCTTAGTTGCTCCACGGCATGTGGGATCTTCCCAGACCAGAGATCGAACCTGTGTCCCCTGCATTGGCAGGTGGATTCTTAACCACTGCATCACCTGGGAAGTCCTGAACATTGTTGGGATTTTGATAGAGATGGCATTGAATCTGTAGATTGCTTTGGGTAGTATGGACATCTTGACATTATTAAGTCTTCCAATCCATGAATATGGTATGTCTTTCCATTTATTTGTGTTTTTACTTTCTTTCAGCAATATTTTGTAGTTTTCAGTATACAAAGCTTTTGCCTCCTTGGTTAAGTTTATTCCTAAGTATCTTAATCATTCTGATGCTATGGTAAGTGGAATTGTTTTCATAATATCCTTTTTGGTTTGTTCATTGTTAAGGGCATAGAAAAGCAACTGACTTTTGTGTGTTGATTTTATATCCTGCAACGTTGCTAAATTCATTTATTAGTTGTATGAGTTTTGACACATGTAATCCCCACCACTGGCTTCTTTCTCTTAGCAAAATTCATTTGAGAGTCATCCAAATTATTTTGTGTTTGAGTAGTTAAAAAGGAAACTAGGGCTTCCCTGGTGGCGCAGTGGTTGAGAATCTGCCTGCTAGTGCAGGGGACACGGGTTCGAGCCCTGGTCTGGGAAGATCCCACATGCCACGGAGCAGCTGGGCCCGTGAGCCACAACTACTGAGCCTGCGCATCTGGAGCCTGTGCCCCGCAACGGGAGGGGCCGCGATAGTGAAAGGCCCGCGCACCGCGATGAAGAGCGGTCCCCGCACCGCGATGAAGAGTGGCCCCCGCTTGCCGCAACTAGAGAAAGCCCTCGCACGAACTGAAGACCCAACACAGCCAAAAATAAATAAATAAATAAAGTAGCTATAAAAAAAAAAAAAAAAAAAAAAAAAAAATCCTTTAAAAAGGAAACTGTTTCTTTCTACTTTTGCAGAAAACTTCTGACACGAAATATGTTTGGTTGTTTTCCCCACACCAACCCATTCTCCAATATTCTATGGACACTAACTGGGTGAACTACAGTTTAATTCAATTCTGACACTAACTGGAGTTCGTGCAGATCCCACAGGTTAAGGGCTCAGTCCCACAAGACCTCCCCCACTTCAGATGTCAGTCTCAAATCCAGGTTGTCGCCTGTGCTTTTGGGCGACCAGCTATAAATCAGAGGTACCTACAACCCCCTCCTCTGGTTCGATAATTTGCTAGAACAGTTCACAGAACTCAGGAAACCAGTTTACTTACTAGATTGCTGGGTTGTTTTTTTTTAAATTTATTTTTTGTATTCCCCTCCTGGTTTATTTTAAAAGATACAACTCAGGAACAGCCAGATGGAAGCGATACATAGAAAAAGGAATTGGGGGAGGGACTTGGTGCTTCCCCAGGTACGCCACCTTCCCAGCACCTTGATATGTTCAGCAACCCAGCAGCTCTCCAAACCATGTCATTCAGGGATTTTGATGGTGGCTTCATTATGTAGCCACGATTGACTAAACCATTGGCCATTCCACTGGTGATTAACCCAACCTCCAGTCCTGGTCCCTGAACTGGTCCAGCCCCTCTAATCACATGGTTGGCTCTCCTGGCAACCAGCCCCCATCCGGAGGCTGTCCAGTAGTCCCTAGCAGTCAGTCATCTCGTTAGCATACAAAAAGATACCTATTACTGTGGAGATTTCCAGGGTTTTAGGAACTGTGTGCCAGGAAACCAAGGCTGAGACCAAATATATATATTTATTCTTTCACAGTACTTATGGTCCCCGACTTAATGATAGTTCGACTTATGATTTTTCAACTTCATAATGATGTGAAAGCAATACACATTCAGTAGAAACCGTACCTCAAATTTTTTTTTTTTTCGTACCTCAAATTTTGATATTTTCCTGGGTTAGTAACATGTGGTCTGATTCTCTCTTGTGATCCTGGGCAGTGGCAGCAAGCCGCAGCTCCCAGCCAGCCACGCAATCATGAGGGTAAACAATTGATATACTTAACAACCGTTCTAGACCCATACAACCACTCTGTTTTTCAGTTTCAGTACAGTACTCCATAAATTACATGAGATATTCGGCACTTTATTATAAAATACGCTTTGTGTTAGATGATTTTGCCCAACCGTAGGCTAATGTAAGTGTTCTGAGCATGTTTCAGGTAGGCTAGGCTACACTGCGATGTAGGTAGTTTAGGTGTATTAAATGCGTTTTCAGCTATCGATATTTTCAATTTATGGTGGGTTTATCAGGACATAACCCTGTCATAAGTCAAGGAAGATCTGTAGTTCATGTTTGTGTTTTTGAAATTGCTGAATAGTATTCCATGGCATGGATCTGCTACAGTTTATCCATTCACCAATTGACGCACACTTGATTTGGTTGTTTCTAGTTCTTGGTGACTATGAACAGAACTGCTATAAACATCAGTCAGCAGGTTTTTGAGTAGACGTATGTTTTTATTTACCTTGGGTAAATTTATAGGAGCGGATTTGTTGGCTTGTACAATAAGCGTGTGTTTAATTTCATAAGAAACTGACCAACTGTCTTCCAGAGTGGCCATACCACTTTGCATTCCCATCAGCAATGAATGGGAGTTCCAGTTGCTCTGAATCCTTATCACCACTTGATTTTGTTGTCAGTTTTTGTTTGTTTAGCATCCTAGTAGATGTGAAGTGATAGTCCATGGTTTTAATTTGCATTTGCCTAAGGAGGAATGATGTTTCCTCTGCTGATTTGCCATCTGTTTATCTTCTTTGGTGAACTGACCATACTTTTGCTCATTTTTTCACTGAGTTATTTGTCTTCTTATTACTGAGTTTTCAGAGTTCATTTGTACGCTGGCTACAAGTCCTTTGTCAGATATTTTCTTCCAGTCTATAGCTTGTCTTTTTATTCTCTTGACAGTGTCTTCTGCAGAGCAGTTTTCAATGTTTTTAAAACGTTTTTTGAAGTTTGTTTCTAAAAGAAGTTTGAATTTTTGACTATTTAAAATTTCTGGTTTCTTTCCTAAAATTGGAACATCTGGTTGGTCAGTGTCCCCAGCTCCACTCTGCTTTTTATGTTGGCCGCCTGACCCCTGGAAACATTTGCTCTAATGGGAGGAATGTGCTCTGATGGGGGTCAAGTCAGCAGAGGGCAGCAGTTAACATTTTGGTCTGAGGAATCACAAGACTTTGGTTTGAATTCTGACCCCACCATGACCTTGCTGGGTGACATAGAGCCAATCATTCTCCTCTCTGAACCTTAGTTTCTTCATCTGTAAAATGGAAGCAATAAAGTCCTTCCCCATTCCCTCACCCCAGGACTGGCCTGGAAAAAAGGCTCAATGTATGGAAGTTGATATCACTGTCCTGGCCTAGGAGATTTCGGATTTATTTCTTGGCAGAGGGAACATTCAAATAAAATCTTAGGCTGACATTCAGTAGTAGGACCAGAAAGTGTGTGTGTGTGGGGGGGGGTTCTATTTCTTCCCCCTACCCCCTTGTACCCACCAGAGCATTGCCTGAAGTCGGCTGACCAGTCTACTAACCCCCTCACTTTAAGGGTAACAGACCAGAGAAGGCAGTGACCTGCTTGAAGTCACACAGCATGTCACAAGCACACAGCTCCCCACTCTCATCCTCAAATCTTCATACTGATTGCCTTGCTGAGTTCACTCCCCAAGTGGCATATATGGGACTGATAGACTTACAGTTGCCAATGTTTTTTGAGCTCTTTGTTAGGCACCATTCTGAGCGTTTTGCCTGTGTTAACGCTGGTCACCTGGATGACCTGAGGCAGATGGTGGTTGTTCCCATTTTGTAGGTGAGGAAACTGACATTCCATCTTTCCCTCAAGTTACACAGCTGGGAAGTGGCACAGCCAGCTTTTCCCTGACTCATCCTGAGGGTCTGTCTTGCCAGTGCCACCAGGCTGTGTCCTGTCCTTATGTAGCTGTGTCTATGTCATCTGTCTGTATTTCTGCTCCAGCCACACCAGTTTCCTTGCTGGTCCTCCAACAAAAACCAAATCCTGCCACCGGGCCTTTGCACTTGCTGTTTCCTCACCCTGGAGTACTTTCTCCTACCTCCTGACCTGTGGCCTACTCCTTCTCATCTTTCAGGCCCTGCTCCTGAAAGATATCCTGGAGATATCACTTCCTCAGAGAGGCCTGCCTCAACCATATCAGCAAAAATCACCTCTCCAGTCACCCACCTAGTTTTAATTCTCTGCATGGCAGTCCGTATATTCATTCATTCACTCATACATTGATTCATACGATAGACAGCTGTTGGACATCCACTGCGTGCCAGGCCATGTTCTTGGCCCAAAGTATACAGTAGTGAACAAAGCAGACAAAAGCCCTTGCCCTGCAGAACTTAGTTCTAGAAGGGAAGGCAAACAGTGAAGAGTAAAATATAGAATGTGTCAGGTAAGTAGTATTTATTTTAAGGAAGGGAAATGTGAAATATAAGGGCAGGGGCTGACATTTTAGATGGGTTGGTCAAGAGAGGCCTTCCTGAGGAGGCGACATTTGAGAAGGGGCCTGAAGGAAGTGAAGGAGGAGCCAATGGAGATCTGGGCAAGGGATCTTGCAAAGGCCCTGAGGCAGGAATGTATCTGGAATGTTAAGGAACAGTAAGGAGGCCATTATGGCTAGAGCAGAGTACGTGAGGGGTAGACTGGGAGGTCGTGGGGCAGGGTCTGTGGGCACAGCAAGGACTTTGGCTTTTGCTTTGAGTGAGCTGGGAGCCATAGAAGGTTCTGAGCAGAGGAGCGATGTGACCTGACTCAGGTGTTCACAGGCTCCCTCTGGCCGCTGTAGGAGAGCAGACTGAGGGGCAAAGACAGGAGCCTGGGGACCAGGGCAGAGGCGAATGTACTGGTCCAGGCAAGTGATAAGGTGGGGCTGGCCGAGGAAGGGGTGCAAAGCGGACAGATTCTGAACAAATTTGGTTGATTTGAGGTGCAAAGGAAAGAACAGAGCCAAGGAGGACCCCACGACTTTTGGGGTGTGCGTTGCTGCTAGGTTAACCTGTTGATAGTCTAGCCCTCCCCGTGTCATCTCTGTGAGGGCAGATCATGGTCTGTCTTAGTCCCTGCTGTGTCTCCAGCTCCTGCAACAGGACCTGGCCCACAAAGGCGCTCAGTCACTCATCTCTGTCATTTCCTGTCTCCCATCTCTTCTGGGGTGTCTGTCTCTCTGCCAGGAATTTCCTTGGTCCCCTTATTCCTCTTGACCCACCCCCCAATGCCATCTCAGCCCCCCTGACCCCTCTTCCTGCCCGCCCCTTGCAGCTTGGAGGCGGAGAATGGGCCGACGCCATCGCCAGGCCGCAGCCCCCTGGACTCGCAGGCGAGCCCGGGCCTCGTGCTACACGCTGGGGCGGCCACCAGCCAGCGCCGAGAATCCTTTCTTTACCGCTCAGACAGCGACTATGACATGTCACCCAAGACCATGTCCCGGAACTCGTCGGTCACCAGCGAGGCGTGAGCACCCCCAATCCCTACCCGCCAGCTCTTCCAGGCCTGGCCCCAGCACAAGCTGCCCTTCCCAGCAAGGAGGGGGACACTGCCCAAGTCCCCGTCCACTCGCACACCCGTCCTCCCTAGTGAAAAGTAAACAGCACCCTTCTCCCCTGTCGAGGGCTCAGTCCCTCTGTAGCATGTCCACCCAGTGGCGTATGAGCGCCCACCCTATCTCTGCCCCCTGCCCAGCCACGCTGAACCCCTCCCTCAGGCCCAGCCCGGACTCAAGTCCATATAGTACCCGCCCACCCGACCTGCCCAAGCCCACTCCTACCCCTTGGTTTTTGGGGACCTGGCCCACCTCATCCCGTCTCTCCAGCAAGAAGGGAGCCCCCCCCTGGCCACCACTTCCTTCCAGAGTGTCCACCTTGGCTGACCCCCTTCTTCCTCCCCCACTCCGGGCTTCCCAAAGCCAGCCCCCCTTATCATGACCACCTGTGGAGGTGTGCGCACTCCCGATCTCTTCAGCCCCCTTCGCTCTCACCCGGTCCTCCAGCCCTGCCCCTACCCATCAGGCATCCAGCTCACCTCCCCGCGGCTCCTTCCGGCCCTCCGCGCCCTCCCCGCCGCTGGTCTCCCCAAGCCCAGCCCCTATGGTGTGTTCATCGCCCTCCTTTTGTCTCTGCGCCCACCCACACCCCTGAGCCCTTCTCCCTGCCCGGCCCCCCGCAGCGTGGCCACCCTTGTGAGGTGTAAATGTCCTCCCCCCATCGACCCACAGAGCCCCCTTCGTGCCCACCAGCCTCCCCGGGCCCAGTCCCCCCAGAGTGACCCCCCCCGCAGAGACTTGCTTCCCTGCACCCCAGCCCCTTTCCACCCCAGGCCCTTGGGGGTCCCACTGTGAGGACTCCTGACCTGCCCCTGTCCTTGTAGGCATGCAGAGGACCTCATCGTGACACCGTTCGCCCAGGTAAGACCCCTCCCCTAAGGAGGGAAGGGGCTCTAACCTTACCCCACACTTGGGGACAGGGGCCCAGCCCCCGCTGCCCCTCTGGGTGGACCACTTTCCTCACTGTGGCTCCCCAACCCAGGTGCTGGCCAGTCTCCGGAGCGTTCGCAGCAACTTCTCCCTCCTGACCAATGTACCCATTCCCAGCAACAAGTAAGTGGAGGCTGGGCCCCAATGCCCCATGATCATGAGGCTCAGCACACCTGGGTTCGACTCTCCGTGCTGCTGTGTGACCTCAGGCAGGCACTTGACCTCTCTGAGCCTCTGTTCAGGTGACAGCTCCCTCTGAGCCAGTAAATCATTGTGATTCGAATGCCTAAGACGCAGAAACTTTTATAAATAAAGATGGGGGGGTCTGGACAGAATTCTTGGGTGGCCAGCCGCCCCAGCCTCTGGGCCACTCCTGGCCCTGATGCCAACTTGCTGGGCAAATAGCATCCTGTGGTGCCTCGGTTTCCCCTCCGTAATACGGGAATTTAATAGTGTCTCCATTAGAGAGCTGCTATGAGGAGTTCAGAAGGTGATATATAGAAAGTGCTAGAATATTGCCCAGCACATAGTAAGTGCTCACTAAATAGAAGTAGTTGTTATTATTTGGGGGCAGGGGTGTGGCTGAGAGCTGCTGGTCCCTCTGGGAGTGGGGGGGCAGAGCCATCCTCAAGTTCAAGGAGCTGGGGGGAGGGATGATCAGGGAAGCAGGGACTTCGGAGACACAGGACCTGACCCTACCAGCCGTGTAGTCTTGAGGAAGCCAGTTCACCTCCTGGAGCGTCAGTTTCCTCATCTGTAAAATGGGTTCTTGTGGGGCTCTGTGAGAGGCTGTGGGCAGAGTACATGGCAGCACAGAGAGGGCTCAGAAAAAGGAAAATCAGCACTCTTCACGGACAGGGGGAAGCAGAGATGGGGGAGGACCAGGCTGTTGTTGGAGCCCCATTTCTTTGCAGGCGGTCCCCGCTGGGCGGCCCAAACCCCGTCTGCAAGGCCACACTATCAGGTAACTAAGCCCCGGCGGATGGGAAAGGCCCCTCTTGCTGCCCCAGTGGGGGGCGTCCCTCACCCGGGGAGCCTGTCTCACCCCCCTCTCCCTGCACCCTACTCACCTGGGGGGGCCCCATCACCTCTGGGGGTCTGCATGTGGACCCTCTCAGTCACTGCCCCGGCTGCCCCTTCTCCAGAAGAGACGTGTCAGCAGTTGGCCCGGGAGACGCTGGAGGAGCTCGACTGGTGTCTGGAGCAGCTGGAGACCATGCAGACCTACCGCTCTGTCAGCGAGATGGCGTCCCACAAGGTGTGCAAGGCCTGTGGGGTGGGGCCAACTGCGGGGGCGGGGTTAACTGTGGGGCGTGGCTGGTGGGCGGGGTCAGCCTGTGGCTAGAGCCTATGGGGTGGGGTCAATCCCTGGGCGGACTTTGTAGCGCCTATAGATTCTGACTTTTCCCAGGGCTGGGGGGCCCTGGGGTGTATGTGTGTGCGTGTTTGTATGTGTGCGTGTCCGTAGGCGACCATCTCTCCTGGGGGGTGGGTTGTATGTTTGTATGGTTTATGAATGTGCATCTGTGGCTTTGGGTCTATGTGGCTGTTGATTTGTTGGCTACACATTTGCAGCGCGGGAAGGTGTGTTCCACTAGGATCCAGCAGGAGTGGCGTGCACCTGTGTATCTATGGAGTGTGTATAGGTGTGCACAGCTGATTACACGGGGCTGTAAGTGTGGGGGGCTGTGGCAGAGGGGTGTGTATGTCTAGAGGTGTGAGTTGGTCCAGATGTGAATCTGAGTGTATATCTCCATGTGTTTGTAACTCTGTGTGTGTGTGTGCGCGCTTGCAGGGCTGCGGGAGAGGGTGCAAGGCTTCCATGTACAGCTGTGCAGACTGTGCACTGCACAACTCCAGGGGACACCATTCAGAAAGCAGGCAATGTGAATGACACTTCCTGGAGTTGTGCAGCATGATAGCAGCCCTTGTGGGGGGATGCCTATCAGGAAGTGAATGTGCAGGTAGAGGTGTCTGTGTTGGGGGGTGCATACACCCATGGGTGGAGGTTTGTCTGTGAACATGTGAGTCTGAGGGCGCTTGTGTCCCTGAGGGTGTGTTGAGCATCCGAGAATGTGACCGTGTCTCTGAATGTAGGTCTGTGGGTGTATTTCTGCGATGGGGTGTGTGCGTGTGTGTCTGTGGGTGTGAGTGTGAGTATCCCCTTATGGATTTGTCAGGGCACATATGTGTCTAAGGCCACATGGGTATTTGTGTTTGTTTACAAGTGTGTCTGTGGGTGTGTTGAGTGTGTCTGTAAGTGTGTCCAGTATCTGGGTGTTTATCCCTTAGTGTGTGTCTCCACATCTGAGTGTGAGTCTGCGTTCTTGGAAGGGGTGTGTCTGAAGGCATTTGTATCTCTGTGAGGTCAACTATATACCTATAAATGTGTTGAACAACAGAGTTGGGACTCTGTGTGTGTGTGTGTGTGTGTGTGTGTGTGTGGTCAGCAAAGGACGGAGAGCATTTGGGTGTTGGAGTGTATTCAAGTGCATGAGTGTGTCAAGTGTCTGGCTGTATTGGCGTGGAAGGTGTGTCTGAGTGTGGGTGTGTCTGTGTGGGGAGCATGTGGGTGTGTGTCTTTGTCTCTGGGTGTGTCCCCGGAGGGGGCACGTCCTCTCCAGGGTATGCGTGCCTCCCTGCCTCTGCCCAGCAGCTCCAGCCGGGTCCTGCCCGAGGCCCGTGGGCTCCAATGCCCCTTTAACGCCCCCCCCACCTCCAGCACCACCTGACATCGAGTGCAGCCTGCCAGCGCTGCAGTGAGCACGCACACGCACACACACAGGCGAACACACGGAGCCCAGAGCCTCCGAGGCCTCCTCCTGGGACCCTTACCCTGCCCCCCCACCCCATGGGCAGGGGTCCCTGGCCGCCTCCAGCCGCCACCGCCGGAGTGCCCATCGGGGCCAGGGGCTGGCGGACCATGTAACCAGGTCTGCTGCCGGGAGCGCGGAGGGGAAGGGAGCCCCCAGCCCTGCTGGGCCGGCCCAGGCCCCTCCGCGGCTCCCCCTTCCACTGCCCACCTGCCCAGCACCCTGCCCCCCCGCCCCCCCGCACAGTAGCTGCTAATCCCGGGACTCCCCAAGCCCAGCCTCTGTGTGCGGCAGCCCTGAGCAGGGCTAAGACTCCAAGATGCCCTTGGTGGATTTCTTCTGCGAGACCTGCTCCAAGCCATGGCTGGTGGGCTGGTGGGACCAGGTAGGGGAACTCGGGGTGGAGGATGGGCAGGAGACCCGGCTCTGGTCCTCCCACCTCAGACCCTCCAGCCCCCAGTCTAGGCTTGTGTGTGCAGCTGTGCACGTGTGCGGCCTGGACATGAAGCCTTGTGACTGGGTCTCTGTGTGTGGCCCAGGGCTGGGCGTGGATGGCGGGTGGCTGGGGGTGTGGGTCTTTCTCTGGGTGTGACTGTCAGTGCACACACGTGTGTGTCTGCAGTGGTGGGGGGCTGCCTGACTATATGCTTGTTTGCCTGGGTCAGGGACCAGGGGGTGGCCCTGGCTGAAATCACGTGGCTCCGATTGTGGTGTTGTGTTTGGGGCCATGTTTATGAGCCCAGAGCGGCGTGATTTTTCTGGGGCATGTGACCCTGAGTGTCAGCGACTGCCTTATTGTGTATGCTCCTTGGTTTGTGCGTCTGGGGCTGTGTAGAACTGTGTAATATGGGAGTCTGTGACTCTGTGTGCGGTTGTGTGACTTTGTGGGTCCATCTTGTGTGTATGTGTGTGAGTGTGTGTTTGTGTGTGTGTGTGTGTGTGTGTGTGTGTGTCTGACTCTCTATGTGTGTCCAGGCCTCTGGCAGCACTGGGAGGAAGGAGCGCTCGTCCTGATGTGGGCCATGCGGGCTCACCCTTCCTGCTGAATGTCCCTCTTGCCTCTCTGGACAGAGTCTGCTCCTGCTTTGGGGGTGCTTTGGTGGAGCTTGGGGGTGGGGAGCCGATGCCCTTTCTCCTCATGCACAATGTCACAGCAGATGCTTGTGTGAAGTGCTATGGGGGGACCAGAAGGAGCCCCCAGCCTGGTTCTGGGTATACTCCGTCCATCTGTGCATCTGTCCACCACTCTGAGGTTGGGGGAGAGGGGGCTATGATGGGAACCCCCTCCCCTGGGTGACTGAACTAGGGTTTCCTCAGCTCACTATTCTCCCTGCCCTGGTCAAACCTCTCCACCCAGAACTTCAGGACTACATTCCCTCCTTCCAAACCAGGCTGGGGGCTGGGGGCTGGGACCCCAGGGAGTAGGGTCCCTGTCTGGGAAGACCTGGGCCAGGGGTTGCTCTGGGAAGGCAGGGGTTAAAGGGCCTGCCGGCTGCCCCCCCTTTCCCCAGCTCAGCAGCTGGTTGGAGGGGGAGTTGCTAAGGAGACTCCCATCACCATGGTGATGGGATTCTCCTGACACCCCATTGGCTCCCTGTTAGGTAGGAGCCCCTCCCTTCCACAGGTGCCCCTCTGGCTCCTCCTTGGGGGGAGAAGGAGGGAGTATGGTGAGAGGAGCCCCGCTTCCTCAGACAGGGAGGGGTATGCTGAGTCCTGACTCCCCAAGCCTGGGGACCCCCATCCAGAGCTGGGAGGAGAGGAAGGACTGACCCCTCCCCTCTAGCAGCCTGCTAAGGACTCTGTTGGCTGAGCAGAGAAGTGAGAGGGACTCATGGGTTCTTCAGAAGTTTCTTGAGAGGGCCTGGCCTCACCCCCCCACCCACACCTGCCATGACCCCATCATTCCTTCCTTCTTGCGTCCTTCCCCTTAGTTCAAGAGGATGCTAAACCGTGAACTCACACACCTGTCAGAGATGAGCAGGTCAGGAAACCAGGTCTCAGAGTACATCTCCACCACATTCCTAGGTGAGTGAAGGGCGGCACTTGTGTGTGGGTTATGGGGGGGGGGGGGAAGGCATTGCATAACTGGACTGCAGGGGGCCACCCCAGACCCTGGGTCCTGTTGCCCACATTTGCCCAGGGGACCCTGACTCAACTCCCCAAAGGTCAAAGTCACCACGCTCAAGAGCTCCTATATCGCGATGCCCCCAAATTTAGTGGGACCCCAACTTCTATAGAACACACACATTTAAAAATCTCTCCAAGCTGCAAAGCTCCTCCAAACTCAGGGGAACCCCATTGGAACTCTTAATCTCAAGACCCCAAGAAACTCCCAAACTCAAATAGAATTCCTAAACTTTAAAATGCCTCCAGGCTGAAAAGTCTCCCAAAATTCACTAGAATCTCCAAACTTGGATTTCCGCCCCCCCAAATTCAGAAGACCCCTCAAACTTGAGAGATGTCCGAACTCAGTAGGGTTCTCAAACTTAAGGGAACCCCTGCCCTTAAGAGCCCATAAAAGACCCCTAAACCTTTCCACCAAGCTGAAAAGTCTCCCAAATTCAGTAGAATCCCCAAACTTGGTATGACCCCCCAAATTCAGTAGACCCCCCCAAACTTTAGATACCCAAATTTAATAGGATTCTCCCGCTTAAGAACCTGTAAGTGATTCCCCAAACTTAGGAGAATTTCCTAACTCAGTGGAACCCTGAAGACAGTAGAATACCCCAAATTCATTGGAACCCTCAAGCTCATGGGGATCTCCAACTCATCCTAACCTCATCCTGAACCCAAGAGACCTAGCTGAGGATATCCCCCACAAACTCAGGATAATTTCACCCTCAGAATTTATCACCAAAGGTCCCGGAATTCAGGGTACCCCCCCACCAAGCTGGAAAGAAGGTTTCAGAGTTTCAAACACTCCCGCCAATGGGGGTGTGGTGTGCCTGAGATCCAGCCAATAAGAGCACGGCATGCAAATGAGCTCTCTTAGGCCCTGTCATTGACTGGCGGGCCCCAGGTCACAATGAGTGGCCCTGGCTGGGCTCTGGAAACCCTAAAGAGCTCAGGAAAGGGGCTTCTGGGGCTGGCCCCCAGGCAGGCTGGTGTCCAGGGGGTGGGGGTGGGGGTCCATGGAGCCAGAGACCACCCTTCCCTCCCGCCTCCCAGCGCTGTCCACCTCCACCCGCCTCTGGGTCACCATGGGGGTGTCTTCCCTGCCTGCTGGATAAGGTTCCCTGCCTATCCGAGGCAGGCGGTGGCTCTCTCTAGCATCCCCACCCTGCTTCCTGACTTCCCACGCCACCCCCATGCCAAACTTGGTGATTGGACTGGGGCTACCCCATAGCTCTGGGCTGGCCCCAGGGTCCCCACTCCAGCCCACCACCTCCCAGAAGAGTTCCTACCTCCTCTCTGGTTTCCAGTCCATAAGTAACCAACAGCATGACACCCGGAATAGGTCTGCCCTCCTGGGTGAGACTTCCCAGGGCTTGAGGGGTTGAGGGGGGCGTCTAAGAGCCAGATGAGGGAGCCTCTGTGAGGTTCTCATGCTGGCTTCTCCTCTATCTTCTGCAGACAAGCAGAATGAAGTGGAGATCCCATCACCCGCAATGAAGGATCGAGAAAAACAGCAAGTGCCACGGCAGAGACCTTCCCAGCAGCCTCCGCCGCCTGGGCCACAGTTCCAGCCGATGTCTCAGATCACCGGGGTGAAGAAGCTGATGCATAGCAGCAGCCTGAACGATTCCAGCATCCCCCGCTTTGGGGTGAAGACCGATCAAGAGGAACTCCTGGCCCAAGTGGGTGGGGCCTCAGCGGGGGCTGGGCTGGAGAGGGGCAGGGTTCTCCTGGGGCCCAAAGAAGGACTGGGCTTTGGATCAGCCTGAGATGAGTATTCGGGTGTACCTGCTTTATGAGACTCTCAGGAGAGAGGGCGTGGTCTCAGCTGGTGTCCACAGGGGGCTCTGGAGTATGAACAACAGCACTGAGTTGAGCCCACCTTGAGGCAAGTGTGCTGGCATTTTATACCCTTGTGTCAGTCATGGGCTGGGGGCTGTCCCCAGGGTGGATGGCATCACCCCCTTCACATAGCTCCTGTGGGGGAAGAGCAGATTTTTGACAAGGGGCAGCTGTGAGTCTTTGTAAGCAACAGCCCCAGCAGCTGGGTGATGGGTGCATTGACCAGTGAAGGGAATCTGGGCAGAACCCAAACAGCATCCACTACAGACCAGACCCGGATTTGCCTCCTGGCTTTTCCATGAAATCTTAAGCCAAGGGGCTCCCACATTGATTTGTACAGTGGACTTGATGCAAGCTCAGTGGCTCCCTCAGCTGACATTTATTGTAACCCTCTGCGTGCCAGTACTGGCCAGGGCTATATTCAGTCATTCAGTGTTTATTGAGCACCTACTATGTGGTGGTGCTGTTCTGAATTCTGGGGAGACAGGGAAAATAAGCCCATGTTCCTTTCCTCTCAGCGCCCAAGAGCAGTTTAACTGAGGCTGAGCTGTGCTTTGGGGTCAGCCACGCTGGGTTCACATCCTAGCTTTGCCACTTGTAAGATGCAGGGTCTCGGGTAAGTCATGTCACTGCTCTGAGTTTTAGTTCCGTCACCTGCTATGTGAAATCAAGCGCTTAGTGCAGTGCTTGGTGGATAATACACACTCAGTAGACTCTGGGGTTGCTTTGTTATTTTCTGGCCCAGTAGGACCTGGGCAGTAAATTCTGTACTGCTGAACATGCCACCTACTGGGTGAGCGATAATGGTGCCACTATTCAGACCAGGGTTCTGAACTCCTAGAAAAGAGTCTAGAGGGCCCTGGGCCTTGGGGGCTCCTGACCTCTGGCCTCCATCTCCACCAGGAATTGGAAAATCTGAACAAGTGGGGCCTGAACATCTTTTGCGTGTCGGACTATGCGGGGGGCCGTTCCCTCAGCTGCATCATGTACACGATATTCCAGGTAGGGCGGGCTGAGTGGGGCTGGATGCAAGGGAGGGGGCGGGGCAGGGAGCGGAGGGCCGGTGTGAGGGTCACCGCCCCCTACTCTTGCCCTCAGGAGCGGGACCTGCTGAAAAAGTTCCGCATCCCGGTGGACACGATGGTTACATACATGCTGACCCTGGAGGACCACTACCACCCCGATGTGGCCTACCACAACAGCCTGCACGCGGCTGACGTGCTGCAGTCCACCCACGTGCTGCTGGCCACACCTGCGCTGGATGTGAGCATCGCCTGGCCCCCATGTCTCCCCAGCTGCCCCCCACACTATCCATCTCCAGTCTTCTGTTTACCTCCTCTCTGACCCTGAGTCTCTGACGTCCATCTCTCTCTGACCCCGTTCCTCTCTCTCCTGACTCCCCATCTTTCTCTTTTTTTTTTTTTTCTTATAAATTTATTTATTTATTTTTGGCTGCACTGGGTCTTTGTTGCGCGCAGGCTTTCTCTAGTTGCAGCGAGCGGGGGCTACCCTTCGTTGCGGTGCGCGGGCTTCTCATTGCGGTGGCTTCTCTTGTGGAGCACGGGCTCTAGGCGTGCGGGCTTCAGTAGTTGTGGCTCGCGGGCTCTAGAGCGCAGCCGCAGTAGTTGTGGCGCAAGGGCTTAGTTGCTCCGCGGCATGTGGGATCTTCCCGGACCAGGGCTCGAACCCGTGTCCCCTGCACTGGCAGGCGGATTCTTAACCACTGCGCCACCAGGGAAGCCCTCCCCATCTTTCTTGACTCCCCATCTCTCTCTCATCCAGTCTCTCTGACTCCCCATCTTTCTAACCCGTCTCCCTCTGCCCCCAGGCCGTGTTCACGGACCTGGAGATTCTCGCCGCCCTCTTCGCAGCTTCCATCCATGATGTGGACCACCCTGGCGTCTCCAACCAGTTCCTCATCAACACCAGTGAGTGGCCCGCCACGGGGGCGGGGCCTGCTGGGCTGGAGGCGGGGCCTGCGGTTCCCCTCTTAGCGGGGGCGCGCCCTGGGTGGGTCCTCCCCTCCCCTGACTGCCCGACCCTGCCTGGGCTACAGATTCTGAACTGGCGCTCATGTACAATGACGAGTCGGTGCTGGAGAATCACCACCTGGCCGTGGGCTTCAAGCTGCTGCAGGAAGACAACTGCGACATTTTCCAGAACCTCAGCAAGCGCCAGCGGCAAAGCCTGCGCAAGATGGTCATCGACATGGTGGGCGGGGCGAGGGGCGGGGACAGAGCGGGAATGGTCACCTTTGGGGCAAGGGGGCATTGGGGAGGGCCAGGTCTGAGTCTGGGATAGAAGGGCCCCTAGTGGGGGAGACGGCCTTTGGGAGTGGGTCGTGGCGGCTGATTGTGCGGAGTGAAAACTCCAGAGGCCCTGCCCAGGTCAGTACAGCGGGCGGCCAGGCTTCGACGGCCCCTGTGACAACTTCTTGCCCACAGGTGCTGGCCACGGACATGTCCAAGCACATGACCCTCCTGGCTGACCTGAAGACCATGGTGGAGACCAAGAAAGTGACCAGCTCGGGGGTGCTCTTGCTGGATAACTATGCCGACCGCATCCAGGTGCCCCCCTCCCCACACCGTATAGCGAGATTGGACCCTCCCCTCCCCCCTTAGGTCTGGGTTGCTGCCCTTCCCTCTGCTCCAGCTTCCAGGTTGCCCATCTTCCTGTCTCTTTTTCTCTCCTCTCCCATCTAACCCTTTCCAACTCCCACCTCTCCATCCCATCTCCCGCCATCTCCTCCAGTTCCCTCTTCCCTTTCCTCATCAACCCGTTTCCATGTCCCCCACACCCCTGTCTCCCCACCGCCTCTTTTCCCTTCCCTCCCTCTGCCCTTTGCTCATCAACCTCGTCTCATCTCTCCCCTTCTCTCCACCACTCATCGACCCTCTTCCCTCACCTCTTCTACCTTTCTCCATCTCCCCGCTACCCCTTCTCCCCTACTCTCCTTCCAAAGGGGAAGTAAGGAAGCCTGAGGCCTCAGACTAGGAGGGGGACACGGCCTCTGAAGGTCCCCCACCCCATACAGGTCCTACGGAACATGGTGCACTGTGCAGATCTCAGCAACCCCACCAAGCCGCTGGAGCTGTACCGCCAGTGGACCGACCGCATCATGGCCGAGTTCTTCCAGCAGGGCGACCGTGAACGCGAACGTGGCATGGAGATCAGCCCCATGTGCGACAAGCACACGGCCTCGGTGGAGAAGTCTCAGGTACAGTCTCCGCACCACTGGCAGAGAGCAGGGCGGGCCTCCTCACCCCACACCGGCCTGGAGCTCCAAAGGCCCAAGAGGGCCTAACCTGCCCGTACACAGTGTGAAGTTTGCCTTTGTCTGTTTTTTCCTTCTCTATCCTGATGGGAAATAGGCAACACTTTCTCCTCCACAAAACAATTGAACTGAGCCTCTGGACTCATAAGTTGTAGATTTGCACCCAGACAGTTGTAACTCATTTGTAGCAACTGCCATAACATCAGTAATAACACTTACCTGGCCCTTAGTTACAGACTTCATGTCCTTTCAGCCTCTCGGTTTCCCTATAACCTGGCCACTCATTTTGTGCCTGAGTTTTGGTGGATTTTGTTGTTGTTGTTGTTGTTGTTTTTTGGCCACGCCACGTGGCATGCGGGATCTTAGTTCCCTGACCAGGGATTGAACCCGTGCCCCCCTGCACTGGAAGTGCGGAGTCTTAACCACAGGACCACCAGGGAAGTCGCTTGGTGGATTTTGAAATGAAGTTAAGTGACTCGTCTTCATCACATGCCTTTTTAATTTAACGAAAGGGACAGAAACACAGTCTCGTAAAAGACAACACTGAAGTGTGACTATGAGAGCTTCTCACTCTTCCTGCTTCCAGCCTCCTCCCTGGTGAGACCTCCTCTTCCCGGTTCGGTGTGTATGCCCTTCCCATCCAGGGTTATGCACCCTCAACACTGCTGGCGTTTGGCGCTGGATCATTCTTTGTGGTGGGACCGTCCTGTGCATTGTAGGGTGTTGAGCAGCGTCACTGGCCTCCACTCACCAGATGCCAGGAACACCCTCCCCTTCCTGCGGTAACAACCAAAAATGTCTCCAAACACTTCCAAATGTTCCCAGGGCATGCACATAGCCCCAAACCCCTGATGAAAACCAGTTTTGCTTGTTTTATTATGTATTTATGTTCACAAGCAACTTAATAGCAATAGTTTGTGGGTTTAGCTTTTTTAAAAAATATAAACTGTATCAATATATACCTTTTTTGGGGGGTGGGGCAGCACCGCATGGCTTGCAGGATCTTAGTTCCCCGACCAGGGATTGAACCTGGGCCCTTGGCAGTGAAAGTGCGGAGTCCTAACTACTGGACCGCCAGGGAATCCCAATGTATACCTATTTTTATACAGCTTGCCTTTTCTTTCCAAAAATGACTTGGAGATCTGTCCACATTATTACACATAGATTAAGCTTATCCTTTTTCACTGCTATATAGTATTCCCACAGAGACAGATGGATAATGGTTTGTGTTGTGTAGTGATTGCTCTGTTGGTGGACATATAAGTGTTTAGTAGTTAGGAATTCACAGTGACTCAAACAGGATAAAGCTTTATTGATTTTTTTTTTTTCTCTTATGTAAGGAAAGTCTGGAGAAAGAGAATTTGGCTCTCTCTGGCTCCACATAGTTGGCAGGCACCCCAGAACTTTCAGTGTTTCTCTTCTATCATGCGAAGCTTGGGGCTTCTCTCCTCAGAGATGTCTCTTGTGGTCACAGATGCTGTTGAAGCTCCAGCCATTCCTCCCTGGAATGTCGGGGAACTAAGATCCCACATGCCGCACGGTGTGGCCAAAAAAAAAAAATAATAACTTAAAAAAATAAACTAATTCCCAACTGATGTATATATGGAGGTGTTACCAGTTTTTGTTTGCATCTCATACGCGTTTTTTTTTCTTTTTTTCTTATTTGTGCAAGAGTTTTTCCAGGGTGGCCCTGGAGAAGCAAGATTGCTGGGTCCAAGGGTATCAACATCTTTTATTTTTTTTATTTTTTGCCGCGCCACGCAGCATGCGGGATCTTTGGGACTTCCCTGGCGGCCCAGTGGTTGGGTCTTCACCTTTCAGTGTGGGGGTTGGTGTGGGTTCGATCCCTGGTCGGGGAGCTAGGATCCCACATGCCTCGTGGCCAAGGAACCAAGACATAGAACAGAGGCAGTATTGTAACAAATTCAATAAAGACTTTAAAAAAATTTTTTATTAGATCCCGCAGCATGGCGGTGCCATCTGCACCAGCAGATCCCTGGTTTATTCTTCCTTCTCCGTCCCTCAGGTGGGTTTCATCGACTACATTGTACACCCGCTGTGGGAGACGTGGGCTGACTTGGTTCACCCAGATGCCCAAGAGATCCTGGACACTTTGGAGGACAACCGGGACTGGTACTACAGCGCCATTCGGCAGAGTCCATCGCCACCACCCGAGGAGGAGCCCGGGGGACCAGGCCACCCCCCTCCACTGGATAAGTTCCAGTTTGAGCTGACGCTGGAGGAGGAAGAAGAGGAGGAGGTGTCCACTGCCCCAGGTGCAACTGAAGTGCAGGAATTGTCCACCGCCCAGGATGTGTTCCCAGCTGAGGAACCATTGGAGATCGATGGCCAGGACCAGTCTGCGGAGGCGGAGGTAGAGGAAATGTACTTGACCCAGCAAGCAGACTCAGCAGATAGTGTGGCTAAGGGTCAGGACGCGTCCACGCCCCCAGATGCATCTGTAGGCTGCAGCAGCCCCCCTGCCCTGTCTCCTGAGAGCCTCCCTCTGCCTGTCTTGAGGACCCCGCCCCCTCCAGAGGAGGACCCGGGCCTTCTGGGCCTCCCCTCCACGGCGGCCGAGGTGGGGGCCCAAAAAGAGGATCGGGCTGCCAAAAGGGCGTGCTGTGCCTGCACAGGAACATCGGGCGAGGATCCATCCACACTCCCAGCTCCTGGAGGGTGGGGGTCAGCTGGAGGCCCTACCTGAGCCTCGGCCTCTACACCCCGTTGGCCTCCCTGCCTCCCGCCACCACCATCACCCCCCCACCTCCTCCACTGCCTCAAAGACTCTTGGGCCTCCTGAGAAAAAAGAAAACAGAAAAGTGGGGTTTTTTCTCTTTTCTTTTTTTCCCCTTTCCCCCCACCCCCTCCCATGGGGCCTCTTTTTGGAGGTGGGGGCTGGGGAACAAGGGGCTGAGGTCCCGGAAGGGATTTTATTTTTGGAATTTTAATTGTTACATTTTTAGAAAAAAAAAACAAAAAAAACACAAAAAAACCCAGGATGAAACACAGCAACTGTAGATGCTCCCGTTCCCAGCTCCCCTCAGCCAGCTGCAACCCCCTCCCCCCGCTTCCCCCCCAGAGCCCCACGTTCCCCCTTCCCCCCCCCGCTTCCCCCCCCCTTCCCCCCTCCCGCCCCGCGCCCCAGGTTCCAGGCTCAGTCTTCCGGCCTCTTTGGTCTCTTCACCTGGTGTAGGGTCTCCCTCCAGACTTTTCTTCTGAATTTGGGAGGGTCTCTAGAACCCAGCCAGGAATAGCCATTCTGGGCGAGGCCTCTGGGGGCGGGGAGGGGGCGCCCCATGAGCTCTCTGACGTCCCCCCCAGAAGTCTTCAGCCTCATTTTGCACAAACCTGGCAATACTGACTTGGGGGACGGGCAGGGGGGAGACGGGGATTTTAAGGCTGCAGGGGTAGGGTGTTGGAGGGACATTCACACCACCCACCTGGGGTCTGAGGTTTGAGGAGGGCGTGATCCACCTCCCCCCTCCACTGGCCACCCCTTTCCCCTTCCAGTCTGGTTTCCGTTTGAATTTTCTCCGTTTGCGGGGGCGGGGGATGGCTTGGAGCCGCACCCCTCCTTCCAGCTGCTTCTCCTCTTGTTTCTGCCTTAACGATTCCCACGGCCATAGGAGAGGGGGTTGCAGTGGCTCCCACCTGCACCTTGGGTGGAGTAAGGCCAGGCCCAGAGTCCCCATCGTGGGCACAGCCCCCTCCCCAGCATCCTCCTGCCCCCCTCCCCGACTCTTTGCCCTAGGAGGAAGCAATAACGGTGTACCCCCACGCCCCCTTTCTGGGCAGCCCTTCCCACCCTGGCAGCCAAGGTCATCTCTCCTTTGCCCGCACCTTGCCAAGCCTCCCCCTCTACCCCTAGCTCCTCCCCCAAGCAATACGACAGACAGATGCAAGGCCGTTTTTCTCCAAGCCATGGGGGGCTGTTTGGAAAGAAAGACCCCCTCTTCCCCTTCCGCTCTGCCCCTCAGCCTGGCTCTGCAGCTGGGCAGGACCGGCCTCTCTCTCTCTCATTTCTCTCCCCTCCAGTTCGGAGCACACGGTACTGTAGCCCCCAGCTCCCCCGAGCCTTCCATCTGTCTGTCCTTCCCTGTGGGGAGTACCACCCGCTCCCACCCCCACGATGCTGTACAGGGTTCATTTTTGTAGTGAAAGTAGTTTCAGACCCAGCCGGCCACCGGAGTGGGCTTTTTTTTTTTTTTTTTGGTTTTCCTTCTTTCTTTGTTTTTTTCTTTCTTTCTTTCTTTTTTTTTGTACATACTGTAAGGTTGGTTTGTAAATTATTCTACAGAGGCAAAAAGGGAAAATAAACTTGCCCTTCCCCCGCTGACTCAGGGGAAGGAGGGGTTGGGGGTCTCCCGATGGGAGTCTCCATTCCTGCTGTATTATACAAACTGTACCATAGACCCCAGAAGTGTGGACTCAGCACTGTTGTTGAACGGCGAGTCATGTCATCAGAGAGGGTGAGGGAGGACTGGGCAGAACCTGCCCTTCCCCCGGCCCCAGGGCCAGTAGTGATCGGCAGCTGGGGACAGGGACCCCGGGGAGTGTGTGGGGGGGAGTCAGTACCCCCTTGAGCTGCTCCACTTTGATGATCAGTCAGTAGGTCTGCTGATCGATACTCAATCCTTCGATCTTGTCTCCAATTAAACCGAGGCTTTCACCCATCTTCCTGGCTGATGTGGCTTCCTTTCCCATCCTGTTTCTCAAGGTGTGTGTCTCTCTCGCTATCTGTCTGGGGAGGTGTGGGGAAAATGAACGGCCTCTGTCCCTGCCCCTTCCCAAGCAGATAGAACTTGAAGGGGGTGCAGACAGCTTGGCGGCAGGCAGCCCCCCGGCCTGGGCCAGGTCCAGGCACAGGGGCTGCAGGTTGTAAAGTGGAGGTTCAGACCACGCAGTTTTTAGAGGCCAGCAGACCCAGGTAAGCCTTGTTTGTCTCACGTGGAGCATATCTGATGCAACGCGGGTTCTCCTGGTACCACGAAGTCATTCCTGGAAACCTGACTGACCCCCACCTCCAACATCTGGTTGCCAGGTCATGATAAAAGCTCTTGGATCAAATTCTGCCCTGCAGACATTAAACTTGATTTATTAGCACAAGAGAATTTACATCTGTAAGTTCCATGAATTCTGGCCATGATAGTGTTGCAGCCCTCAGGCTGCATTAAAACAAAACCAAAACAAACAAACAAACAAACAAACTTGACTATCCTAAAGCCTGTGAACCTTATGATGTATATCAGGCAAGCTGAATCCTCCCAAGTTCACACAGGACCAGCTTGGGATTTTAGCTCTGTTTTTCCAACGAGTTCATACAAGATCGGGGAGCTAGTGAGTCTCAGATATTTTAACCAATCCACATATTTGAATACTGTTAACTCCACCCCTGGGTGCCCATTTTTCTAACCTTTATCAGCCTAATTAACAAGCCCCGATTTCACCAATAAAACGTTTCTGCCATTCATTATGCTAATTAGCAAAACTTCCCTTGTGAATAAAGATGAAGATGAAGGAAGTGTTTGTGACGCAGGTTTTCAGGTTAGAATACGAGCTGCCTCTGGTGTGTAATAAACAGAGATACACATGTACACACACAGTCCTTAAGTGGTTAAGCACAGTGGGACCGGTATATATTCACAGCATGTGTCTTCTGAAACAAAATGATGGCAGCTTGGGACTTCCCTAGTGGTCCAGTGGTTAAGAATCTGCCTTCCAATGCAGGGGATGCGGGTTCGATCCCTGGTCGGGGAACTAAGATCCCGTGTGCTGCGAGGCAACTAAACCCGCGTGCTTTAGGGCCCGAGAGCCACAACTAGAGAGCCCGCGTGCCGCAACGAAGAACCTGCACACCACAACTAAGACCCGACGGAGCCAAATAAAAAATATTGGAAAAAAAAAAAAAAAAAAAAAGATGGCAGCTTCCCTGGATCTGAGGATAGGCCGACCCACCTACTCTGCTATTTGTCTCTAGTGGCCAAGGACTGGTTTGGATCCCAGTTGTAGCTGTGTGACCTTGGGCGTGATCTCTCTGACCTGCAATTGTTTCATTTATAAAATGGGGTTAACAAAAGTTCCAGACTAGAGAGGGTGTCCAGTGAAACTTTCTATGACGATAAAAATGTTCTATGTCTGCGCTATCCAATAAGGCAGCCACTAGCCACACGTGGCTATTAAGCACCTGAAATGCGGCTAGTGCAATTGAACTGGAGTTTTAATTTTCCTTTACGTTAAGTAGCCACGTTTAGCCAATGGCTACTATATCTGACTGTGCAGTATTGGCACTTAAGCGAGAGAGTTAATGTAGAGGGTTTAATGTATACAAAGGTTCTCCTGCTTGACTTTGACTTAAAGATTCATAGTAGATATCCTGGGCCAGAGGAGCAGGGGCCAGCCTGGACCCAGGGGGGAGGAGCAAAGCTGAAAAACTAGGTAGAAGTTTCCAGGGTGGCTGGAATTCCAGGGTGAATTTTGCGCAAGAAGCAATGAGGAGACACAGTTGTTTTCCCGAGGGTGTTTCAAAGGGAAGCAGAGTCGGGGAAAGGGTGTTGGGCTGGGGGTCAGGAGGCGACAGTATCAATCCCAGCCTGCAGGGGTTAGGTGGGTGGCTCTGGGTGAGCCTTCTTGCTCTGGACCTCAGTTTTCCCAAGTGTAAAAGGGTAGGAGTGATGTCCCACATGCCTCCTGAGTTGGGACTTGGTGACAGTCTGAGAATGTGGGTCAAAGGATAGAGGTGGCATGTGACCGTCAACTGGCTCTTTAAAATTCTCCTGTTGGGGAGTTCATCTTTCCTCAGGGAAAGGTGGCCAAGGGCAGAGAAGCTGTGTAATCTGAACAGGACAGGGGGCCCTGGGAAGGGGTGGAGTCGGTTCATTCTTTGAAGTTGACATCAGCCACTTGCAGGCTTCAGGGGTCTGGGGCAAATGGCTCCACCTCGCCCAGCCTTTAGAGGGCTCTGCCCTATGCTAAACCCATTACTCAGATTATTTTATCAGCTTTCCAGCTGTTCTTGAGATATGTACTATCATTTTGCAGATGAGGAAACTGAGGCTGAGAAGTGATCTCACAGTGTTGAGAAAATTCAGGGAAATAAGGCAGGGATCTCACTTCACCCAATGACTGTTTGACAATGATAGCTGCCTGGTACTTTTATATTATTATCGCTATTTTAGTTCACATGCACAAAATCCTGAGATGTGGGTAATATTTCTCCCTCTTTTCTCAGCATAAAAATATATGGAAGTAAAATGAAAAGAAGACAGTTTTCTTTTTTCACCTATTGGCAAATAATGAAAAGATGGATCATCCAGGGGTAGGCAAAGCACTTTCATAGCTCGTTAGTGCTGGTAGAAATTAGCACATACAGCTTTCCAGGAGTGGTCTGACAATATTCATCAAAAACATAACTGTGCATGCATTTTGACACAAACGTTGCACTTGTAAAAATATTTATCCTAAAGAACCAGTTGGTGCTCGCTTCGGCAGCACATATACTAAAATTGGAACCATACAGAGAAGATTAGCATGGCCCCTGCCCAAGGATGACATGCAAATTCGTGAAGCATTCCATATTTTTGCAAATCAAAACTACAGTGAGGTATCACCTCACACCAGTCAGAATGGCCATTATCAAAAAATCTACGAACAACATATGCTGGAAAGGGTGTGGAGAAAAAGGAACCCTTTTGCACTGTTGGTGAGAATGTAAATTGATACAGCCACTATGGAGAACAGTACGGAGGTTCCTTAAAAAACTAAAAATAGAACTACCATATGACCCAGCAATCCCAATACTGGGCATATATGCTGAGAAAACCATAATTCAAAAGGACACATGTACCCCAATGTTCATTGCAGCACGATTTACAATAGCCAGGACATGGAAACAACCTAAATGTCCAGCGGGGCTTCCCTGGTGGCGCAGTGGTTAAGAATCCTCCTGCCAATGCAGGGGACACGGGTTCGAGCCCTGGCCCAGGAAGATCCCACATGACGCAAAGCAACGAAGCCCATGCACCACAACTACTGAGCCTGCGCTCTAGAGCCCATGCACCACAACTACTGAAGCTCGCGGGCCTAGAGCCCGTGCACTGCAACAAGTCACTGCAATGAGAAGCCCGCGCACTGCAACGAATAGTAGCCCCCGCCCTCTGCAACTAGAGAAAGCCCGCGCGCAGCAACGAAGACCCAACACAGCCAAAAATAAAAACAAATAAATAAATTTATTTTAAAAATGTCCAGGGACTTCCCTGGTGGCCCAGGGGTTAAGAATCCGCCTGCCAATTCAGGGGACACGGGTTCGAGCCCTAATCTGGGAAGATCCCACATGCCTTGGAGCAACTAAGCCCGTGTGCCACAACTACTGAGCCTGTGTGCTACAACTACTGAAGCCCACATGCCTAGAGCCCGTGCTTTTCAACAAGAGAAGCCACTGCAATGAGAAGCCCATGCACTACAACGAAGACCCAACACAGCCAAAAATAAATAAATAAATAACTTAAAAAAAAAATGTCCAACGATAGATGAATAAATAAAGATGTGGTACGTATATACAACGGAGTATTACTCAGCCATAAAAAGGAACGAAATTGGGTCATTTGTAGAGATGTGGATGGACTTGGAGTCTGTCATACTGAGTGAAGTAAGCCAGAAAGAGAAAAATATCGTATTTTAACGCATATATGTGGCATCTAGAAAAATGGTACAAATGAACCTATTTGTAGGGCAGGAATAGCGACGTAGACGTAGAGAACTGACATGTGGACACATTGGGCGAAGGGAAGGGTGGGATGAACTGGCAGATTAGGTTTGACATAAATACACTACCAGGAGTAAAATAGCTAGTAGGAACATGCTGTATAGCACAGGGAGCTCAGCTTAGTACTCTGTGATGACCTAGATGGATGGGATGGGGGGGGGGATGAGGAGGGAGGTCCAAGAGGGAGGGGATATAGATATATATACAGCTGATTCGCTTCATTGTACAGCAGAAACTAACACAACATTGTAAAGCAATTTTACTCCAATAAAAAAATTTGAAAAAAAAAAAGAACCAGTTGGATGAAAACCTAAAGTTGCAGGTACCAAATGCCCATTCTAGTGCTGGTCGGAATAGTGAAGAATTGTTAAGAACCCAGATGTCCAACACTAGGTAGTCATGAAATTATGCTTCCTGTATGATGGAGTAATATGCACTTACTAAAAACAATGAGGTGGGACTTCCCTGGTGGCGCAGTGGTTAAGAATCTGCCTGCCAATGCAGGGGACACAGGTTTGATCCCTGGCCCGGGAAGATCCCACATGCCGCAGAGCAACTAAGCCCATGCGCCACAACTACTGACCCTGCGCTCTAGAGCCTGTGAGCCACAACTACTGAGCCCTTGTGCCACAACTACTGAAGCCTGCACGCCTGGAGCCCATGCTCCACAAGAAGAGAAGCCACCACAATGAGAAGCCCACGCACCGCAACGAAGAGTAGCCCCCACTCGCTGCAACTAGAGAAAGCCCGTGCGCAGCAACAAAGACCCAACACAGCCCAAAATAAATAGATTAAAAAAATAATAATTAAAAAATAAAATATAATAAATATAAATAAATAAAAATAAAAACAATGAGGTGGGTCTATATTTATTGAAATGACAAGATGTTCACAATGAGAAGAGCAGGCTTCAAAATGTTCTGCATGGGTTTCCCTGGTGGCGCAGTGGTTAAGAATCCGTCTGCCAATGCAAGGGACACAGGTTCAAGCCCTGGTCGGGGAAGATCCCACATGCCAAGGAGCAACTAAGCCCAAGCGCCACAACTACTGAGCCTGCACTCTAGAGCCCACGAGCCACAACTACTGAAGCCCACGCGCCTAGAGCCCATGCTCCGCAACAAGAGAAGCCCCCGCTCTCAGCAACTAGAGAAAGCCCCTGCGCAGCAATGAAGACCCAAGGCAGCCAAAAATAAATAAATAAATAAAAATAAATTTTTTAAAAATGTTCTGCTTTATACCATCCTACATATGTGCATAGAAAAAGCAGTTTGTTCATCAAAATATTTACAGTCTCCAGCGAATGGATTAAAAGACACTGGTGTTTTCTGTTCTGTAGTCTTGGATGTTTTCTGAATTTTTGCAATGAACATGTATTACTTTCATAATCAAGGGGAAGTTATTTCATAATCAGAGGAAAGAAATAGCCAGTATTTGTTATCTGGGAGCCACAGAAGCATAGTAGATAAGCACACGGACTGTGGATTCTGGTCGCGACTCTGCCAGTTAATGACTGAGTTAGTTTGAGC
The DNA here is from genome assembly GCF_028023285.1 of Balaenoptera ricei. Taxonomy (NCBI): domain Eukaryota; kingdom Metazoa; phylum Chordata; class Mammalia; order Artiodactyla; family Balaenopteridae; genus Balaenoptera; species Balaenoptera ricei. Next base: position 175,253,469 of record NC_082641.1, on the reverse strand, counting down.
AGATCACTTACTCATGCTGTGCTTCAGTTTCCCTCGCTGTAAAATGCAAATAATAACAGCTCAGGTTTGCCAGGCGATTACCATGTGCCAGGCACTGTTTTACATAAATTACTGCACTTAACTCTCCTAACAGCCCTGCTAAGTAGGTACTATTCTATAAAATGGGTCACAGGCGAGGAAGGAGGTAGGACTAGGCGTTCGAACCCCTGTGCGCCCCCCAGAGTGGGTCTGAGGAAATACAGCAGGCAGGAAGGAGGTAGGACTAGGCGTTCGAACCCCTGTGCGCCCCCCAGAGTGGGTCTGAGGAACTACAGCAGGCAGGAAGGTGCGCGGCGCGTAGACTGGGAAGAAGGCGTGCCAAGGTCGCGCGGGATATTTTCTTCCCCGAGCTACGATTGGTTGTCGTAGCTGTCATTAGCCAAAAAAGCAGCCAATGAGAGGCGCGGCCGCTGCGCTTTTCGAACGAGATGACTGAGGGAGCCGAGGAACTTGGACCGAGGCAGGTGCGACGAACCCTGAGGCGGGTGAGGGGCCCTGGCATCACTCCCTTCTTGAGAGTGACCCCAGCGCCGTTCCCATTTTCTTAGGGAGACCCCGGCGTCATCCCCCTTTCCTGAGAGTTACCCTAGCGTCATTCCTGCCGTGCTGAGGGGGACCCCAGCATCCTCTCGCCCTCCTGAAGTGAACCCTAGCAGCGTCTCTTCTTTCTGAGAGCGACGCCAGAGTCGATCCCACTTCTTTAGGGAACCCTGGTGTCAGGCCCCTTGCTGATGGGGCCCCAGCATTATCCTTCCTGAGGGAGACCGACCCTGGCCTCAACCCCTCTTCTTGAGGGGTCCCCTCCTATGTCATCCTTTCCTAAGGGGACCCCCCCAGGGTCATACTCCCCCCCTTCCTCAAGGGTCCCCGTATTGCTCCTCCTTCCTGAGAAGGGGTCTGGCATTGTCCCCTCCCTTCCTGAGAGTTTGTCGTCATTGCCATCCCCATACCCTGAAAGAACCCCTCATCCCCCTTCTCTCTCTGAGGGTAATCTCTTCCTCCCTTGCAATTCGAGAAGGACCCCGGCAAGGGCTTCGGTGGTCCCCGTACATGAGAAGTCCCAAAGCCCCCTCCTGCGCTTTCCTATCCCCAGCTGGGGAGAGGGAGAAGGCAAGGCTCAAATCACCCTCAAAATGTTTGGGGGCGGGGGAGCGAAACTAGCTGATAAAGGAACTCACCATGTCACATGAGAAGTTGTTTAAGGAACTGGGGCTGTTTCTCCTAAAATGGGAGCTGGAGGAAGGATCTAAAGCTGCCTTAAAATATTTATCAAGTGCTTCTCACAGCTCCTGACATCATCAGTAGGTACTTATTCAGCAACTGGATATGTGCAGGCTGTTACCTGAAAGAGGGATTACTCTGTTCCATGAAGTTCCAAGGTATCTGATGATAACAGGTAAAGAAAGGTCAAAAGGGCTTCTTGGGTTGAACTAAAATCGTAACAGGCTAAGTAGCTCTACTCTTGCACAGAGCTGGCGAAATCCACACCGTTGGAGAAGCATCTGCATGACCTCACCAATTCCATTTAATCTCACAAATGTTTATCATACATCCACTGTGACCAAGAATTCGTCTACTCAACGTTCAAATATGGGTGAAGCTCCTATTGTGTGCCAGTAAATAAAATGGTGAACAAGACGAAGAATAGAGGAATAATTATGAATACAAGGCAAAAAATACATTGTTTATGACTTCTGCAAGCTACTTTTTCCTAGAGCACTTCTCAGGGTTTCTGGTTGTACATTAATAAAATACAAATAACTGTCCACCCCTCACTGCCCTTGACCATAGGCTACAGGAGGACAGAAACCATGTCTTCTGCTCCCAGTTGTATCTACACAGGGTCTGGAATATGGTAGGCACTGAAATATTTGTTGTTCCCGCCTCATCTGTTCACTTGGTGAATCCTCAGAGGAACTGGGAGATGGTCAGAGACGGTGAAATATGATCAGTAAGGGAAAGACATGGGCTAGAAATGAAAGAGAATCCACCTGCGATAGCTGAGACTTAAGAAACACCAACTCCTTGGCTAATGCTATTAATCTTTCCTGACCCTGAAGCTGAGGGCAAGTGAAGGCAAAGAGGGAGCTGACGTCAGCATCGGGCTGCAGTTTCGAATTTCCCACAAATGTTGTCTAAATCAACTGAATAAATCCCAGGGGATCCTGGGATGTGTAGTCTGAAAAGTGTTCCTGGGTGTCCGGCTTAAAATTTGGTGTAACAAAATCAAAGTTACAACCCTGAGGTGTGGATTTGGTGCCGGTGCTCACAGGAGGGAGAGTCCTTGTTTATTTATAAAAATATAATTTTCCCAGAAGTTCTGAAGAATGCTGATTTTTTAAAAAATAGGAACAAGCCAAAATCAGGGCCTTCTACACTCTGGGGCTTCTCCAATCTCGCTCCTTTTCTTTTCTGGAAATAGTTCCGTTTTTTACCCAAAGGCCCGCAAGAGGGTGCTGCACTCCTTTTAGGCCACACTTCCTGTATCAACCCTGAGGGTCTTGGAGAGCTACAAAACCATCATAAAATAAGACAGGTGGGTTGGTGGAAGCACTGATTTTTTCACAGGTAATGAGAGCCAGTGAGGAATTTTAAGTAATGCAGGTATAGTACTACGAGGTAATAAAATGTTATCATTATCATTCTGACTTTGAAAACCTTAATAATTCAGATTAATGTTAGCATTTCAGATTTTTAGTACTTACCTCGTTCCTAGTCAATAATACTACATTGGGCTTCCCTGGTGGTGCAGTGGTTAAGAATCCGCCTGCCAATGCAGGGGACACGGGTTCAAGCCCTGGTCCGCGAAGATCCCACATGCTGCGGAGCATCTAAGCCCGTGAGCCACAACTTCTGAGCCCACGTGCCGCATCTACTGAAGCCCATGCGCTCTACAGCCTGTGCTCCACAACAAGAGAAGCCACCGCAATAAGAAGCCCGCGCACTGCAATGAAGAGTAGCCCCTGCTCGCTGCAACTACAGAAAGCCCGCGCACAGCAACAAAGACCCAACACAGCCAAAAATAATAAATATTTTAAATAATAATAACAATAATACATTTATTGTATTCTTACTGTGTGCCAGGTGCTAGATACTGTTACTATTCCCCACTTTACAGAGGAGGAAAATGAGGCCCAGAGAGGATCTGCACCTAGTAAGTGACAGATATGGGTCTCAAACCTAGTCTGTTTTCTCTATTCTTTTTTCTTTTAAATTTAATTTTCTTAAATTCTATCTATCTTCTGCAATACTGTATATTCTATCTTCTGCAATACTGTATATTCCCACTAACATTTATATTTTAAAACCAGGATTCCCAGTGTTCTCCTTACTTGTTGCAAGTAATAAATACTTCCTTCGCCCAATTAAAAAACAAACGCACCAGAATACACTCCCAAGGGAGAAGATAGTCCTTGAATTGAAGGTATGTTGTATTGCACAGATATTCTAGCATCCAGAACTACAGTGGCCTTCACAGAGCTGAAAGTTATCTTAGACATTGTCCAGTTAATTGAGTGGGAAGTTACTTGCTCATCATCACTATGAGTTCATCCTGTCTTTCACCTTCATCTTTGTTTTCTCTTTCTATACTGGAACTTCCCCTTAGCTTATAAACATGCTTTATCTTCTCAATCAAAAGCAAAACCGTAAACCCTCCCTGAACCCTTCATTCCTCTCTAGCTGTCATGCGTACTTTCTTTGCCTCTTCTCACCCAAATGTCTCAAAAGAGATGTTCCTTCTTTCAGCATCCTTCACTGATTCAGTGTTTATCTCCTCGGCAACAGTGCCTGTTCTAAGGAGGCACTCAATAAACATCTGCAGAATCTATTGCTTTACCCTCACAATTCTACCAAAATGGTTCTTAGTAAGCTTACTTTCCAATCGCCAAATCCAGCGAGCATTTGAAGGTCTCTTTCTGAACCGCTTTGTATTTAATAGTGATTCTTTTAAACTTTTTGTGCTCAAATTTTTCACCACTTGGCTTCTGTGACACTGTACATTTCTTAGTTTTTCTCATAATTTTCTGCTGTTGTGTTTCTATCGGGCCTTCTCTTACTTCCCTCTACTCCTTAAATGTTGTTTCTCAGAATTTGCCTTTAACCCATTATTCTTGTTCGACGCCAGTGTCTCAAAATGTGGTCCCTGGATGAGCAGCTTCAGCATCAACTGGGAACTTGTTAGAAATGCAGTTTCTTGGGACCCACCTATTGAATGAGAGACATCTAGAAAATTCAACACCCATTTATGATTTTAAAAAAGATGTAGCAAACTAGGTATAGGAGGGAGCTTCCTGAACTTGATAAATTTTCCAGCAAAACTTAAGGCACAGATTACAGAAAATGTTTTGGCAAGTATCAGAATTAATGGTGGAACATTAGAAGCAGTCACCTTATAGTTAGAAGACAGCTATGCCCACTATTACCATTACTAATCAAAATTGTATATAATGTCTTAGCTACTGCTGTAAGACAAGAAAAAGAAATGAGTTGTAGAACTATTGGAAAGATGACATTACACTATCATTATTTGTAGATGACTATCTGCTAAAAAAAAAAAAGATACTGGAAAGAAGCTGGCAGAAGATCAATACATCTATATCAACAACTTCCCCATAACAGAAGTATCAATTTAAAAGGATCAGTGAGTAAAGATCTCATTGACAAGAGCAGCAAGGCCTATAAAACTCCCATAAAACCCACTGCAAGCCCTTTGTGGAGAAATTATAAAGCTTTCCTGAAGGACAGCAAAGTCTTCACTAAATAGACAGATATACCAAGTTCATGAACAGAGAGACCTAATATAAAAATTGTTTTCTCCCCAACTGGATACTTTAATATATTATTATTTTTATTGATATTAGTATAGTATTTTTAAATAAATTTATTTATTTTTATTTATTATTTTTGGCTGTGTTAGGTCTTCATTGCTGCGTGTGGGCTCTCTCTAGCTGCCGCGAGCGGGGGCTACTCTCCGTTGCGGTGCGCGGGCCTCTCATTGCGGTGGCTTCTCTTGTTGCTCCTGGCAGGGAAGGAATCAAATGTTTCCTCTAAGCTGTTTGGAAGATCTGTGAAATCCCCAATAGTTGAGACCATCCTTCATTCTTCTTTTCTCCACTCCCCCAGCACGAACAGAGTTGACTCGCAGAAGAAAAGATCCAGGCCACATACTCTGTTCACACATATAGTTCAGAAGGAACCAGGCTGTTGAACCCTTTGCCTAAGAACATTCTCAAGAACCCCTTTGTCCCAGGCACCTAAATAAAATAAAAGGCTCAGTCTACGTTACTGAAGTGTATAAAGACGACCAGATGGACTTTCACGGCATTTGGAAGGCGTGCTAGGGATAGTCTGCCTTAAAATATAAACTGTTCGCATGTGCAGTTAACCTCAGGGAGCCCTAGGAGATGAGTCAAGGAGTTGGGTCACTGTCTGCAAAGCAGCTAAAAGTGATAGACAAAGTGAGCCCTGTGTGGCTTGCCCATGGGGAGAAAGATAACCTACATATCAAAATTCAACGGGCCGAGATAACAAACTGGTTTCAAATCCAAGCCCTAAATCAAAGACTTGAGTGCATTTCAGGAGAAGAGTCCTTTCTGTCCCACTGGTTCGAGACCTCCAGCTGAGAGCCCGGGTGGAAGACACTAGTTAGTTTGTTCTTTATTTTCAATGGAAAGTTACAGGGTTACTTATCAACAAAATGACTGTCCAGGGCAGCGATACCCAGTGGTTTCTATGTACAGGCCCATCCCCGGGGTCCACACCTCTGGAGGGGCCTCAGCCCCTGAGGCCTCAGTTAGCTCCTTCCCAGGCCTCCAAGAACCAATCACGAAGATGCAGGGAACAAAAACCAGCCTGTCCTCGGCACCTGCTTTCATCCCAAAGGGAGGCAGTGGCTGCTGGTGTGGGACCCAGGCCTGGTCTCGGGGTCGCAGGTGTAGGGGCCTCTCCCCGGGGGGCCCGTGCTTCCCGCACCCACCTCCCGGGCAGGCTCTCTTGGACATTCCTGGGACTACTCTGATGGGCTCACGGGTTCCCATTCTGGCCTTCTTTTCTTTCGAGTTGTCATTTTAACAATGAGGCATCCCAGCCTCCCATCCTGGAGGACAAGCATTTGCTCTGTAGCCTTTTCTTTTGTCCCTGTTTTTGTACAAAGACGACAATACTCTGGATTGGAACATTTTTTTGCCCGAGAAACAAAAGTGGCTCAACAGGTACAGTTCTGCTGGTCGATCTGCTTCCGGCAGGGCTCCATGGTGACAGCGACGCCAACCCCACTCCGGCCAGATGTCATGCAGGTCACCTCGCTCCAGGTGTCCGTGTCTGGGTCGTAACACTCCACGCTGTCCAAGAACGTGTGACCGTCGTAGCCTCCTGCAGGGAGAGCAGAAGGGATGGTTGTTCCCTCCGAGGGCAGGGGGAAAAAGAGGAGAAGAAACCACAAGATGCCTTCCTGCCAGGATTGGAGCCTGCCCCTAAAAGATGGGGTTAGGTAGGCCTCTCCACCCAGGCCCCCAACCCCAGGGCCTCACCGAGAACGTAGATTCTTCCCTGGTGCACAGTAATTCCCAGGGCGCTTCTCCGATGCTTCATGGGGGCTACGAAAGTCCACGTTTCTGTCTCCACGTCGTAGCGTTCCACGCTGTTCAGCTGGTCCTGACCATCGTAGCCCCCCGCAGCATAGATGCAGTTGTGCAGGACGCAGACTCCTAAGTGGTACCACGCAGAGAGGGTGACTCCGGGGCCTGGCCCTGCGGGCCCCAGCCACCACCTTCTTGGGTGGGGGGACCCTCCCCTCCCCCTTCTCCCCTCTCCCGAGTGACCCTTTAGAAACAAAGCCGGGAGAGAAGAGCATGGACTCTATCAGAATCTAGCTCTCCCGTGTGTGCCACGGGGTTTAAGGCTGAAACAGGAGGCCTGGCCGAGTTTCACGCCCAGGGGTGGGAGGGTGTTCCTCTTCTCTCCCCTCCCCGCAGCCCCTGCGCACCTGCCCCACTTCGGATGGTGTTCATGGGTGTGATCATTCGCCACTCGTTTCTCTCTGGGTAGTAACACTCGGCTGAGTTAAGGCGGTTCGTCCCGTCAAAGCCCCCGACCGCGTAGAGTAGACGGTTGAGGACAGCCACTCCCACCCCGATCCTTCGCGTCAGCATTGGGGCCACCAAGTGCCACTCATCCCGCTCTGGCTCATACCTGCAACGACATAATAACAATGACAACAGCAACCACAGCTGACCTGGAACACTGACCCCCACTGATATTCTGCTACGTCTTTAGGCACTTGAACTCTTTAATTCTCACAAGGATTCCCCAAAACACAAGTTATCAGTAGGTCCATTTTCCAGATGAGGAAACTGAGGTTCACAGCCACCATCTGCTCAAGGTCACATGCACATCTGTTGGACCCCAATGGCTCCGTCATACCACTGCCTGTGCTGAGTGTTATGTGTGTTACCTCACCAAAGCCCCACGCAGCCTGGTGGGGAAAGGAGTCCTCGCTATCGTCCCCCACCTCACAGATGACAAGACGGAGGCACAGAGAGGTGAGGTGGCATGCCCATGGTCACCCAGGAAGTGGCAGACCTGGGGTCTGATCCAGCTCTCTTGGACACCAGAACCCCAGTCCTAACAACTAGGCTACCGCCTGGCATGGTTCTTCTCAAAGTATGATGCTCAAAGACGGAGTAACCACATGTCCCAGTTGGCCCAGGCACTTCCAGTTCAGGCCTGCGCTCTGGGAATAATTCATAGGGCCCCTTTTTTTCTCGAAAGTGGGCTGCTGAGGGTGATGCATCATCTCATCATCCTATTCACAGACCGTGTACATTAGAAGCCTCTGGGGTGTTTGTTTAAAATTCCTACTCCCCAGCCTCACTCCAAATCCACCAATGCCAGATCTCCAGCATCCCCTGTGGTGGGCCGGGGAGTTTGCTTTAACAAGTTCCAGGTGAGAACTGTATTCTGGCTCACACCTCTGGAAAACAAGAAGGCAGAGGACTAGGCTATAGGAGAGTCAAAAGCCCAAAATACTTGGCCTCTAAACACAGGGTCGCCACGCACAGTTGTGCAGACTGTGTACTGCACAAGGGCACCACATCTAAGGGGGGAACCTACCATGTAACAGGCCTCATACATATGTTTATTACAACAATTTGTTGACAGATGGCAGTGAGGTGTCACGTTTTAACAAAATTAGCATATTACAACAATTTCAAACTGATGGAACTTTTTCCAAAGCTGCACAAAGTTGCTGTGTGCATTTGTGGTGGCCCTGTAAACAGTTCCTAGGCCCAGACACATCATCCAAGGTCATGACCATAAATCTTCCAGGAGTTTAGCTTCACCTTGAGGCTTCCACTCCCTGAAGGCAAGGCACAGAGAAAAGCACTCAACAACAGGGGGAACCCCCAGATCCCAATGGCTTGGGAACCCTTGGAGCCCACCCCTCCAGACGCCGCCACTCACCTCTCCACACTGTTGTGGTGGATACAGCCATGGGAGCCGCCGACAGCATAGATGTGCCCATCGATGACCCCAACCCCGATTCGGTTTCGAGGTACGCTCATGGAGGCGCAGGGCGACCACTGGTTGGTCATGGGGTTGTAGCAGTCCAGGGCGCTGGAGTCGGTGTTGCCGTCGGGTGAGTTGTTCCGGCCACCCACGGCATACAGCAGCCCACCTACCACACAGCCTGCCAGCCCGCTCCTTGGCACCTGCAGGTCCGCCAACCGGAGCCAGGTGCCATCACTGGGGTTGTAGGCCTCCAAGTAGCTGAGTGACTGGCGGAAGTAACCGCCGGCCGTGTAGATGAGCCGGCCCACCTTGGGCGCCCGGCAGGGCATCACCTGTGTGGGCTTGTGCAGGGTGAGCTCCTGGAAGATCTTCACCAGGTAGTCCTTGCAGCGGGAGTCCGACTGCAGGATCTCGCACTTCTGCAGCTGCATCTGCAGGAAGTGGGGTGTGAGCGAGTGGCAGCGCACAGCCCGCAGCAGCGCCTGCACGTAGAAGCGCCGCTGCTCACAGTCGTACTTGACCCAGTTGATACAGGCGTGGAAGACCTCGGACTCGCAGCGCACGTTCAGATCGTCCCGGCTGATGAGGGTCACCAGCTGGCAGTGGGACAGGTTGAAGAACTCCTCTTGCTTGGCCACCTGCAGAGGGCATTTGTGTGACGGCCTGACTTACATGTCTCTCTCCACCTCCCCACCCCCCCAGCCCGCCCTTCAACAGTGCTATGACCTTGGACAAGTCACTCAACCTGCCTCTGACGATCTCAGTTTCCTCAGGTGTGAAACGGGGATTTGAACAGTATGAACCTCACAGTTTGTGAGGATCAAATGAGTTACATTACATGAGCCAAGCATGTAGTGCATAAGTACTCAGGTAAATGGGCAAAGACACAATGTATCATGTACGTTTTTGGATGATTTTGTATTTGAACTATAAGAACATTACCCTTTTCTTTTAAGGAAATTACTTTTCAAAATAGCAGACAGACTACAAAGGCAATAGCAATAGAATATTCTAGAAAGAAAAAAAAGTTCAGCCTCGAAGAAAACAGCCTGAGTTGCAATTTCAGCCCATTACTTTCTAACCGTGTGACTTTGGGCAAAGACCTGAAACATTCCAGGTCTTGGTTTTCTTCCTCTATAAAAAGGGGATTAAATTAGTAGCTATCTCATAGCAGGGCTACTCCTAGGGTAAATATTTCTTGCCAGGCACTGGTCTATATAAATAATTTCAGTCACTCCACATAAGCGGGTTACCAATTTTCTGGTACCCCCAAGCCCATGCAACCTCTTGAAACCAATGCTGTGCAGGTCAGTGGGAGAGCCTTGCTCTTGGACCACCTTCCTGGAAGCCACAGGCCTTAGGACTAACGCCAGAGCTTCTTGGGGCATCTGGTCAACCCCCAAGGTGGTAGAGAAGAAGAGGAGTGGCGATCAGGGTAGTGTCCACCCCAGCTGGTCCCAGCCACTGGAGGATGACTTTGAAAACTTCCAAGAAGACATTCCAAAGCATACCTCCTCCTAGGAGAGCTGGGAAGATTCAGTGATTTAAAGGATGAAAATCACTTAGAACAGGGGCTGGCTCACAGCAAGTGCTCAACAAGTACTTATTTTGTCTATTCACAACGTCCTCCACTTAAAAACGAAAATGAAACAAAGAATAGTGCAAGAACAACACTTCGTGGACCAAAGAAAACATGTGTAAGGGTCATACTTGCAGTCAACAGCATGTCATGGGTGTTCAATAAATACTGGCTGACTGACTGAAAGGTCAGGCCCTGCTCAGCACACCAGAGTGGAATTGGCAACATATTCACTGCACCCTATCCCCACCTTTAACCCCAGAGAGACCAGGGAGCCCAGAAACCCATGAAGCCCTCACTTTCCTCGTTGTTTCCCAGAGTTGCCCCAGATATGTAGACTAGGAAACCAGAACCCCATTTTTCTCCAGCTCCTTGCCTTGACCCTTCACATCTTAAGGAGAGACAGTGATGACCACCTGTCTGTTCCCAAGCCCTTGCTCCACGTCCCCTCCCTTTGCTCACCTCCCCAAAGTGCATGTAGATGTACTCTCGGGCACGCTGGTGCAGCTCGGTACAGCCGATCTGCTCGGCGAAGTTGGCGATGCCAATGGCGTTGCTGGGATCCAGCTGCTGCACCAGGAAGTCGCTGCAGGCGCGGACCACGCTGTCAATCTGGTACATGACGGCACCGTTCATGACATGGAGCACACACTTCTCACCCATGGAGATGGAGGCCGTGTAGGCGAACTCAATGAGGCGCTCCATGACCTTGGGGTGGATGCCCTCAATGGACACCACCTCCATGCCCTGCTCCCGCAGCCCATTGGTGAACATGGCCTTGAAGACGGGGCTGGATGAGGCCAGCACCACCTTGTGGGCCATGAACTGGGCGGCTGGTGCGTCCTGGTACTTGACCTGCAGTGTGACATCACACAGCTGCTGGCTGAGCCGCAGTTCGTTCATGATGCCGAAGGCCTGCTTGGTGTGATCCTCCAGGGTGTAGCTAAAGGTGCGGTTGCCGTGCTGGGAGGGCGTCACCTCGGCCTTGCACTCGGTGGAGGCGTACATCACCGTGTCCCCTGCCCCCTCAGGGCGCTGTGACCTCAGGGGCAGGAATTGGGTGTGGGCCCCAGCCCCACTAGGCCCGGGTTCCAGCTGCATGGGGTTCCAGGTGACAAGGGACAACACCACCACTGGCACTCAGGGGCCTGGAGGAGGGAGAGCACAGGGCTGGGGGGAGGGCCTGGGGCCAGGCCTTCTTTCCTAAGATAAAGTAACTCCTAGACCAGTTTTCCCTCCTAAGCACAGGTGAAGCATTGTGCATTTGTGCTCCCTAACTGCCCCATGGCCTCACCAGCCCAAGGGTCCATCCTAAATCATAGGTCAGATGGTGACCCTCCCCTGCTCAGAATCCCCCTACAACTCCCTGTGGCATGAAGAATAAAACCAAACTCGTCAATGGCTTGCAAAGCCCTTCACAGTCAGCTCCTGTCCACCTCTGCCCTTTGCTCATTCTGTTCCAGCTCTCTGGTGGCCCCTCCCTTCCTAGGACATGTTCAACTCACTCCTTCATTCACCTCACCAACATTTATTGAGCACCTACTGTGTGCCAGGCACTGTTCTAGGCACCGGGGACACAGCAGTGAGCAAGACAGGCATGCACTGTGTCCCGCTGGAGCTGACACTGAGGAGGGAAGGGCCATAAGTAAAATAAGCAAGACTGGAGCAGAAACTGGGGTTATGAAGAAAATGACAACAGCATTGGGACAGTGTGATGTGGGGGCAGTTTTTTTAAAATCAAGTAGTCCAGGCCTCTGTTGGAGCTGAGACCAGAAGGGTGAACGTATGAAGAAGCTGGGGGTGGGAGTCAGTTTTCCAGGCAGAGGGAACAGCAAGTGCAAAGGCTCAGAGGCAGAATGATGAGAGACAATCTAGAGAATCAGGGAGGAGTGTAATGAGAGAGACTGACTAGTGAAGGGAGGCTTTCGGTGAACCCTGTGGAGTCTGGAGGGCCAGAGCATGAGTTATGTTTTGAAAAGTCCTGCGGGGAGTGGGGGGGCTGGTGGTGGATCTGCAAGAGGCTCCCTGGGTTCTTCATCTTATCTTTCTCTGGGCGCGACTCAGAGTCACCTCCTCCCTGTTTTATTTCCATCACAGCACTTGTCAGCAATGGAAAGGAGCTCCTTTTCTTGCTTGTTGAAGGATGGCCTGTCCCTCTGGCCCTGAGCCCCAGGCTTCAGAGGGCAGGTAGACCTGTGTAGGTCAGGGTTATGCCCACCCTCTCATGTGCCTCCCCTGCATCCTGCCTGGGGCCTGGCACCCCGCAGGAGTCAGTAAGCTGTGGCTGGCTGACTGCCCACTCCACTGTCCCTGCCAGAGCACCCTCCTCCACCGGGCCCTGGATGCCGCTTGGCCGCCTCTCCCCAGCCGAGGCCCAAGCCTGCCTCTCGGTCTTTGGCCAATGGGTCAACGGTGCCCCCTGGGCACCGGGCACTTCCCCCCAAGAAGCGGTAAGTGGAGGACTGCGCATGTCACGCCTGAGCCGCCAAGGCCTGGAGAAGGGAGGAAGTAACCCCGCCGCGGCCTCTCCACTGCCAGCCCCGGGGCACAGACCAAGCCCCCCAACGCCCCGGGGTCCCCGGGCCTCCGTCCGAGGGACGCTCCCTGGGCCTCTCGCTCGGCTTGCGTCGCTCCCGGGCCACCCCGCGAGTCGCGCCGTCCAACAAAAGGATAGGACTCGAGCCGCGCCCTCCTGGCCCTCCGCGGAGCCGCGGAAACCCCGAGACCGGGCCCGCATCTCCCGGTTCTCCGGCCCCCGGGCACGGCCGCAGGGCGCTCACGGCCCGCGGCGCCCTCAGCCCGGGCGCAGGCCGCCCCACTCACCCCGCCATGGCCGCGCTCGGGCTCCGCCTCCGTCGCCCAGGCCCGGGCGCCTCCATCGCAGTGCGCAGGGGGGAGGCGCGGAACGCGCGCAGGTCACCATGACTAAGCAGAGCCGGGCGCCGGCCGTGTCAGAATAAAAGTCCCCGCGGCCCCAGGCCTCCCGCGGCGGGGCCGCTCCCCCTCCCCCGCCCACGCTAGCTGTCGCCCTGTTGCGCAGCCCCAGCGCGGCGACCACAGCGCCGGTCATTGCGGCGGGACCAAGGACCGCAGCGCAGCCAGCCGCGTGGTCGGAGCCGCGGAGAATCAGAGCCCCAGGTTCGAGGCCCAGCGCTTCCCCGCACCAGGGATCAGTGGACACCCCTCCCCGCCGCTGCCACCGCCGGCGCGCTCACCTGCGTCTCTGCGTAGCCTCCGCTGCTCTCGCCGCGGGGTGGGGATGCCAGGGGCGCGGCGGTGGCTCCGGGGACGGTGGTGCCACACGCGCACCGAGCTTCCGGGAAGCCCGAGGGGCCGTGGCCCGGTCGGGCGCGGCTCCCGCCTAACCTTCACTGTCAGGGTCCCGCGGGCGCTTCCGCCGTCTGGGGGGCCTCGGCTTCGGGGCGGCGGGGCCTGTGGGATTGCGGCCGTCGAATGGGGGGCAGCCTCGGGACGCCCGGGAAGGAGGCGGGGAGAGGGCGCAGCGGGGAAGGAGTCGCGATTCCCCGCCCTTCCCGCAGCTGCCCGGCGCTCGTGAGCGAGGAATGGGGCGTCGGGCGAGGGCGCACGGCCAAGCCCACCCGGCCCGTCCCTCCTTCGCAGCCCCTTCCATCCGCCGGGTTTCGTCGTGTCAGCGCAGGTCTGCTCTCCACGACCTGTTCTCCCTTTAACTCCACACAGTGCAGGCCTCACATTAAGGCGGCCTCAGGATCCAGCCAGAATTGTCTGCCTACTTGGATTTGCATCGTCTTTATTTTTTATCTCCAGTCTGGAGGCGCGTGGAGCTCGCGGTCGGGCATTCGAACAACGGCTCTGCCACTCTCTATCTCTGTGCTGGTGGGCCCATAATTTAACCTCTCCATGCTTCAGTTTCCTCCCTGTAAAATGTTAATACCTGCTAGGTTATCGGGAGAACTAAATGAGAACGCTAGGGCCTAATAAATATGGATTGTTATTTTTCATGGCAAGTGATACTGAGTTTGCTGTTTGTGATATAAAGTTAGTTTTTAAGTAAATGTATTTAAGTTTTTTAAAAAGAGTCCATCTATATGAAACACTAGGCTGAACAGATGTTGGTCTAAGAAAGGATTACACCCACTTCCGGGGTGAACCTGGAAGATTCAGCCTCCCTGCCCAGGGTCTGGGATTAATCCAGTGTCCGAGGCTGGAGTGGGGTTCTTCCCCCCTCCTCCCATTCCAGTTGCGTGAAGCTGCAGTTCTGGGTAGCTCCAGAGGGGGCGCAATAGCATAGCCGGCAAATACTGTATAGGGAGTGACTGAGACTGTGGGGAAACCCGCACCCTCCTCCACAGGCCGAAAGAAACCTCCGGTATCTCAAAATAACATCTACAAGCCCTGTGACCCAGCAGTGCCACGTGTAGAAATTTATCCAAGGTACACTGGCACAGGTGCAGGAGGATGTATGTACACAGATGTTTATTGCCACACTGTGTATAAAGGCAAGGTGTTGGACTCAACACGTGTCCCTCCCTAGGGCCCTGGTATAATAAGTGGTGGTATGTCTATGCTGTGAAATACCATGCAGCCAGTGAAAAGAAGCAAGACATGTTTACCTCAATTTTTTTTAATGTGGAAAAAAATAAGTTCTATGAACTGAATTGTGCCCCCCCCACCATCATCATATTTTGAAGCCCTAACCCCCAAGGTGATGGTATTTGGAGATGGGGATTTAGGAAGGTAATTAGGTTTAGATGAGGACATGAGGGTGGGGCCCTCATGATGGCATTAGTGCCCTTATCAGAGGAGACACCAGGGAGCTTGCTCTCTTTCTCCACCATGTGAGGACACAGCCAGAAGGCAGCTGTCTACAAGCCAGGAAGAGAGCTCTCACCAGAACCCAACCATGCTGACACCTTGATCTTGGACTTCCAGCCTCCAGAACTGTGAGAAATAAATTTTGGCTGTTTAAGCCACCTAGGCTATGGTATTTGTTATGGCAGCCAGAGCCAATTAACACAGTACAAAATCTAGATGTGCAACAGTTTCCAAGATATACTATTAAGTGATCAAAGCAAGGTGGAGAGCAGTGTTAAAGTGTAAAACGAGAGAAGATGTATTTACATTTCAGCTCATTTATCCACAGAATAGCTCTGGAAGTTTCCCAATAGTGTATGCATCCAGGAGGGGGAACTGGTGCTTTTTGAATTTTGTAAGATGTGAACAAGTGAATAACTCGTCTGCCATCACACCATCACACAACTGAACAATGGGGTGGGGTGTCTCAGGTTGCCCCGGAAGATTACAGGAGCCTGGGGATAGGGGAACCAGGCCAGGTGGGAGATTGGGTCCAGTTCTCGAAGTGCCCTGGGATGTGACCCCAGGTTTGAGTGTGTTTGTGTTCCAGGAAGTAGGTTGTTTCCCCGTGCGTACGGTCTGCAGGGATGGCCTGAGAGTGGCCCACGGAGACTCAGGTCCCCAGGCTGGGTCAGTGACCGCCTCCCCCCCCCCCCCCCCCCCCCCGCCGCAAAACACACCGCGATCTTTACGGCTGCCTG
Organism: Balaenoptera ricei; assembly: GCF_028023285.1. Classification (NCBI taxonomy): domain Eukaryota; kingdom Metazoa; phylum Chordata; class Mammalia; order Artiodactyla; family Balaenopteridae; genus Balaenoptera; species Balaenoptera ricei. The sequence continues at coordinate 175,237,806 of NC_082641.1, read as the reverse complement.
CAGTTCCGCTGTTTCCCGGCAGGCGGCGTGCCGCAATCTGAGCCCAAAGCCCCCAGTCCTTTCCCCACACCCACTCCGCCCCTCTCCCGCCAGCCCCTCTGCACTAGAGGTTAGGAATACGCCTGGGGACACCTGGGGGCCAGGGACAGCTGGGAGACGCGGCCTCCGCTCCTGGAGCCTTTTATGGGCACAAACGGGGCCCTAGGATCGCCCCTGGCCGAAAATGCAGACCGTTGAAGGAGGGAGTGTCTGCTTGGCCTTAACAGACCCCTCCAGAGGGGCCAGACATCAAGCCTGCGCCTCCTCGGACCTCGGAGCCTGACCACCTGGTCTAGTATCCTGGCTCAGACACTGGGACAAGGTACTTAGTTCTTGGAGTTTCCTCATCTGTCAAATGGGGGTGAGGAAACCTACCTTGAAAGGTTGCACTAAGGGTGAGAAAAAGGCCTGTCCTGGGCCTAGCACTATGGGGCAGCTATCCAGGCACAATAAACTGTAATCACTTTTATTATTCGATTGTATTTTTATTCTTTATGAAGGATCTGACACCACATTCAAAGAAATCTTGTTTCAGATAGGAATTGGCTGCGTCTCCTAGAGTCAAATTTTAGGGTGCCCTGTCTTTGGTTCCTCCTCTGAAGTGAAGAGCTGTCCTTGACTTCTTTCTCCCCCACACCCAATTTCCTCCGGAATTCTGTCCAATACCTCCCAAATCCATGGAGAATCCACACGGTCTGGTTCCTTATCATCACTCCCCTAGGCCAGTGCAGTCACCATCACCTTGTTCTCCTAGCTTCACCCTCCACAGAGACCAGAGGCATCTGTAAACACGTGAGCCAGATTAAGTCCCTCCTCTGCCTAGAACCCTCCATGAATCCCCCTTCACTCAGAGCAAAAGAAAGTCCTCCCCTGGGCTCATAAGTCCCTGCCCCATCTGTCCCATTATTTCCCTGCCTTTGTTTCCTCCCACTCTCCCTCTCCATTCTCCGCTCCAGCCACATTGACATATGTGCTTTTCAGAGAACACACAGGCATATTCTAGGCTCAGGGCCTTTGCAGCCCCACCCTGAAATGATCTTCCTTCAGAAGTTCCCAGGACAGTCCATCTCACATCACATGTCACCATCTCTACAGAGAGGCATCCCCTGACCACCATCGCATCACTGTATTGTCACTGGAATTATCTCCATACCTCTTCATTCCATTATTGTCTGTGTCCGCCACCAGAACATGAATTCCACAAGGGAAGGGATTTTTGTCTGTTTTGTTCATTGCCGTGGGGTTTAGCGTCAATAAAATACATTCTCCTGCGTCTTTTCTTCCTCCACCATCCTCAGCTGCTTTTCCTATAAATTCCTTTATTTAGCAAGAAAGTCTGCGAAAGACTCTTAGGGAGGCCAGTGGCGGACCAAAGGGCGTCACTCTGCGGCTGGCGGGGGTACCAGGGTCCAGGCGGCTGTGAGCGCGCCAGGGCTGCCGGTCGAGCCGCTGGCGTCCAGCCCGTCCCGCTGGGGTGACGAGCGCTCGGAGTGGCTGGAGCTGCCATCCAGGCCAGGAGGCAGCCAGCGCTGCAGGCCGCCCGAAGCCCCAGGGGCGCTCCCCGACGGCTGGGAGGCACCCGGGCCTAGGCTGCACCAGCAGCGGCCGCAGCAGAGGAGGCGCAGGAGCGCTTGGCGCATGTCGCGGTTGGTGAACGTGTAGATGATGGGGTTCAGAAGCGAGTTGGCCATGGCCAGGCCCAGGAAGGGGTCCGCCTGCAGGAGCACAGGACAGGCGCGCGCCGGGCATGCCACGTCCAGCAAAAGCAGCAGGAAGAGCGGTCCCCAACAAGCCACGAAGGCCAGGAGCACCACGCTGAGCGTGCGCAACAGCGCCAACGAGCGCGGCGTGCGGCGTGCGCGGGTCGAGGCGCCCTCGCCAGCCCCGGGGCGGGTTCCCAGGCGCCGCGCTTTGGAGCGCACTTGGCAGTAGATCCTCGCGTAGAGTGCGCAGATGGCAGCCAGGATGCCAACAAAGGCGAGCACGCAGAAGAGCACGTAGGCCTTGGCGTAGAGCGGCAGGACCGTGGAGCAGGCGTCCAGACGGCCCAGACAATTCCAGCCGAGCGCGGGCAGTAGCCCAAGGAGCAGCGACACGCCCCAGGCGGCGGCCGCCAGCGCCAGCGTGCGCCCCCGACGGGCGGCGGGAGCGGGTCCCCTGCGCTCCATGGTGAGGAGGCGCTCGAGCGCGATGGCCAAGAGGCTCAGCACGGACGCGGCGAGCGCCACGAAGACGCCACCCTCACGAGCGAACCAGAGCGCGGGCGACAGGCGCAGCGTGAGAGGCCCCGACAGCAGGATGTTGGCTGCATAGGCGGCGCCCGCCAGCAGGTCGGACAGCGTGAGGCTACCCAGGAGCAGGAACATGGGCGCATGGAAGCGCGGGTGGCGTCCGAGCACGATCAGCACGGCTAAGTTCTCGAGTACGATGAGCGCGCACACGGCCAGGCACACGACGGCGTCGGCGCGCAGCCCCGCGCCGGGCTGGTAGCGCGCACCGCGGAGCTTCCCGGTGTAGTTGTAATGCAGGACGATGACCTCGCTCACTGGCGCTGGCCGCAGCAGCCCCGGCTCCATGGGCTGCCCGCCCCAAGACTGCGGGGAGGTTGGGTGCAATGTCAGGCCTGGCGTGCACCATCCCCGCGGCCTGCGGAGGCGGGCACGGGCGGGGCCTCACCTGCGAAGGGGGCCCTAACCCCCTACTCCCTACCCCATACGCACTCCTGGGCCCAGAGGGAGTTTGGGATGGCAGGGGGGTGTCCATGGAGACAGGCCGACGCAAAGACACACAAATAACATCACAAGGGGACAGGGTAACACACAGTCCCACAGGAAAGGTACACTAATAATTCACACACAGCAGGGACATCCAGAGGCATATTAATCATAAACAGACAGAAATAGCCACACACAGAAAGTGACACACAAATACAGTGATACACCGACAAGGACATGTGCACAGATAGTCACAAACTAGGGCAAAATGCGCAGTTACACCCCATCAGGGAAACACGAATGCACATTCACACATGGACAGAGAGACACAGGCAAAGATATACAAATTCCGCCACACGCAGACGGGATCTTATGCCTAGTCTCACAGGCCACAATTTCACAAACTCCACCCACACGCAGCCTGGAACCCAGAGCCCCACAATCTGCACACCTCGCTGCACACAGGGCTTTTTCCTGCGAACCCCCCTTCATCCGCCACAAAACCTCAGGGAGAAAGCTGAGCCTATCCACGCACTTTGCAGAGGCAGAGCCTGAGGGCAGCAGACAGGATCCACATCTCACAGACTCTTGCAGAAATGCATATATGTCATTAAAGTATAATAATACCTCCCACCTGTGACTGCACGCTATAATCCCCTCATCCCCAATTTACAGACGAGGAAGCTGAGGCTCAAACAAAGTACCTCGCATAGAAGCAGGCACAAAGGTTTTCACGCTCCCACACAAACACATCCACGCAGAAGCAGTCACACAGTCACGGGAGTCCCACTTAACAGATGAGAAAACCAAGGCCTAGGGAGGGGAACGGACTTAGTTGGACATGGCAGAAACAAATGCATCCCAGACAGCTTCAGCTGCACACAGGGAACCAGGCACAAATACAGACTCACAGGGAGTCACGGACTCAGCCACGCTGGGGGGAAGGGGACATCAAATACACGCAGATACAGGTTACATTCGCTCCGCTGGGGACACTGCATAGAGGCTCACACCCTGTGCACCGCCCGCCTCGCCTCGTCTTGCCTGGAGGCAGGAGTGAGGTAGTGAAACTTGCAGTGGCGTGGCTGGGAGGGAGCGAGGCCAGGGGATTCCGGGCGCCCCCCACACACCCCCATCCCGGGTCCCGCATCCAGTCCTGAAGTCGCCGGTTTTCCCCTCCCGAGAGGCCTTCGGGAAAGGCCAAGGAACCCAAGCAAGGGGACAAGGGTAGTGACAAGGGCAACACCCTCTGGGCCAGGCCGAGCCCCGCACGCGAAAGGACCCTGTGCTGTACACTCACCCCTGCGCCCAGGTGGTGTGCGCTCAGCAGTCGAGCGGCCTGGAGCTGAGTGAGCTGCCTCTGTTCGGGGGGCGCGGCTGGAGCTGACAGGCGAGGGGGCGGGCCCGCAAGGCCGAGCGCCGGCGGTCGCAAGCAGTTGCCCCCTCCCCTTGGGGCCCGGGCTCCCAGCCCGTGTCTGCCAGCCTGTGCCACTCGCCGCGGCACCGGAACGCGCCCTGGTGGCGACTGGCACAGGCGAGCCCTCAGCTCCCCGCTCCGGGCCTGGGCTGCTCTCCCAGGGACGCTCCGTCGCGGTGGGAGGACCCGGAGACATGAGGAGGGGAGGGTTCTTCAGCCGGGGCGGCCGCAACCCGAGCCTCTCCCCCCGCCCCCGCCCCCACCGAAGTAAAGGGGTCCTCTCTGTCCTCTGGGCACTGGTCCCTCCCTATATTCCACCTACCTTCCAACTGACCCTCCTAGGCTGCACCCCAAGGACGTCCCGCCGGCGGAGGGACCCCGGCAACCCGGGTCAGGAGGGGTCTTCGGCAGCGGTAGCCTCAATCCCCTCCCCCCAGCAGCTAGGTCCCGTCGGCCTCCGGGCTCAGGCCCCACCCCGTTTCCCCGCTCCCACCCCCGGTCTGGGGCGAGTGGGGGAGGGGCAGGCGCGGTCAAGATTCTGGTGGGAACCTTTTCCTCCCCAGATAAGGAGAAGCTGGCTCGTAAGTCCCCCTGGTTCTCCCGCTTCCCCCACCCCGTCTCTCTCACCCTTATCACTCCCGACAACGTGATTTACGCGGTTGTCATGTTTCTGGACTGTGTCCCCTCCAGTCAGCCCCACAGGGGTAGGAATTCGCGTTCTGTCGTGGGCACTGCCTGGACACGGCCTGTGCTCAGTAAGCAGCCGCTGAGTGAGTGAATGAATGAATGACTGTCTCCCTCACTTTCTCTCTGTGTGTCTCTCTTCTCTTCTCTCAGGGTCTCTCCGTCTCTGTCTCTCCCCGTCTCTGTGTGTGTCTCTCTCAGTCGCGTCTCCGTCTTTCTCTGTTTGTGCCTCTCCCACGTCTCTCCCAGGCCTCCGCTCCTCTGACGGGCCAGTCCCAGCTGGCCCCGCAGCCCGCACCCCCAGTTCCCAGGAGCCTCCAGGCTGGGAAGCTCCGTCCTACCAGAGGCCACAGCCGGGAAGGGGGGCTGGGCCTGGCTGCCGCGACCTTCACCAGGACTGTGCCCTTTGCACCGGCTGCCTCAGGCTTTGCCGGTCACGGTCACGGGTGGGGGGAGGGCGTCCCAGGGACCATGAGCCAGAGGTTGGGGATGGATCGGAGGTGTGCCCCCAGGGAAGGGACCGCGTGGGACACCCAGGCCGGGTCGCATCCCCGTGTAGCCTCTTAGGGAATCCCCGTGGCTCCAAATAGAACCACTCCTGCCTGCTCCGACAGATCACACACAGGGACAGCGCAGCCAGTGGGGTCCGCGAAGGGGGGGGGGGCGCCTTAAGGTTTGGGTGCCAGAGCTCCACAGCCTCCCGCGACCAAGCCCGCTGGGATGAGCCCTGAAGATTCCCCAGACGTGGCAGGGCCATGCCTGGCACATATCATGTGCTCCATAGATGACCCCATTCTGCAAAGGGGAAGCCACACCCCAGGGTGGGAAAGTGGCTGCTTCTCACCTCCCAGGCGGCAATCTCACCTCCCACGGGGCCCGCAGGGTGGAGGGGGGCTCTTCCTGCCACGGGTCTCAGGCCCCAGCACCCCCAACTCATGCCACCTCGTACACAAGATCCCACGAGATCACAGCCCTCTCCTGCTCCAGGCCCTCCCATGGCTCCATATGTGGCTCAGAGTTAAGGTCCAAACCCTCACTACAGGGCCTTCAAAACCCACAAGGCCTTGCACAGTCTTTCCTCCTGACACCTCTGCTATTCCTCTGCCATACTCCCTTCCAGCCCCACTGACTTCCCCCCAGTTCCTCACACACTTCAAGACCTTGGCACTTGGGGATCAGCCTGCCTGGAACATCCTTCCTCCAGCCCTTCCAGCCGGTCACCTCCTCAGAGAGGCCTTCCCTGCTGTGTCCCCCTCCTCCCCAATCTCACATGGCAGTTGGCACCATCTGAAATTACCTTGAATATTTACTTATTCATCTGGCATACTGTGGGTCTCTGCCCTAGACTCCCAGCTCCAGGAAGCCAGGGACCCTGTCTGTCCCTCTGCCCAGTCACTGAGTAAAGGTTAAGAGCTTGTAGTGTGCAGCTGGGCTCAGCTACTTTGTAATCTAGGACCCTGGGCAAGTGACACCCACTCTGAGCCTTGGCGGCCTCTTTTGTAAAATGGATAATGACAGTTCCCACTCTGAGGGATGCTGTTGAGGAGGAGGGAGTGGAACAGAGCTGTGAGACACAGGTGAGAGTTCAGTAAATGTTAGCTCAGGTGCTACTGGTCACCACTGTATCCCAGAGGAGGGATTAGGAAGGGGTTCAGCTCAGGCCCCATCAACCCCAGGCACCACTACCACCCCAACTCGCCCCCTCCCCCTGCCCCCCAGCCATGCCTGGTCTCTTTCCCAGGGGAAGGGCACCCCTGGCCTCTGCGCTCCTGCCACAGCCCGCCGCCTGATGCAAGCCTGGGCCGGCACACCTGCCTGGCAGGTTCTGCTGCCAGGGCCCTCACCCATAGGGGCCGCCCCACCCAATCTGTGCCCACTCTCACTGAGCACAGTATCCTCATCTCTGACAGAGCAAAATGCCTCCCACAGTACCCTCACACCTCCGCCCATCCAGAGTCAGAGGGCTGCAGCAGGACTTCCCATTCCCCCCCTCTCCATCTCCCTGTGACCAGTCCTGAGGCATGAATGTGGCTGCAGGGAGGTGTGAACTGACAACTTTCCCACAGCCAGAGACCAGAGCATTCATGGTTTCGGCGGGGGTGGGGGGTGGGGGGTGGGGGGGATGGGGGGGTTGTCTCAAACTGGAGGTTGAAGGGCCAACTCTGGCTCACAACCTCAAGATTTGTTTGCTTGGCTCAAAGGTTTCCCGTTCAAACATCTGTCTGAACTGTACAGAAACACTAGTCTGGTTGGTATATTTGTTTCTCACAGGAGTACGGGTTAATTTTGGAACTGCTATGTACTAGCACTGAACAAATAAGTACATATGTTGTAGATACTGACAACCAGTTTCCATACCGTTGGAGAATGAAGCTACAAATAAGCAGTGTGGTGCTGGATGGGGTTATCATTATGAAATGTTTATTTTAACAGTAAGATATGAAAGTAAATATGGATGTGAGTGTACACACGGATTAGTACACACACATTTCCCAGCTCTGTCTGCCGAGGGCTCAGAGCAATGGCACCCCAGTAGCAATGAGTACACTCAGCACCCAGATCTTGGTTTCTAAATACCATTTTCCAGTGTGAGGAACCAGGGCTTCTCGGAGAAATGACCACTTCTAGGGCTGGGGCAGAGAAACTGCACAAGGACCCTGGAGCATCTTCTAGACAGAGTGCTTTAAAAAAAAAAAATGCCAAAAAGACACCAGAGCCAGTCTGAAAGAACTCCCACTGGCCAAAGCTGGAACAATTTGAACAAAATAAATAGCGATAGAATTGGATTATAACCCAAAGAATAAAATAAATGTCCACAAATCCATACCGATTTAAATACATAATTGAATCTATTTTAAAATGAGGGAGAAGGAACAAATCTTCCCGACAGAAGAATTCCAATTAATAAAAGTATAATGAGGGAATTCCCTGGCAGTCCAGTGGTTAGGACTCTGCACTTCTACTGCAGGGGGAATGAGTTCGATCCCTGGTCAAGGAACTAAGATCTCACAAGCTGCGTAATGCAGCCAAAAAAAAAAAAAAAAAGTATAATGAATGATGAAAATAGAAAATCACTGTTAGAATACCACTGTGATAATTGTTGCATGTAGAATCCACTGATGAATGAGAAAATTAATGGGTAAAACTTTAAGAAGAAAGACGACATTTGCATAGCCTCAAAGTTTCTCCTCCCAAATATTTATTAATCACCTAGGTGGTCTTAATCTTTGTCCAAAAATTCTTGGAAACTCCCTCTAAGGGGGAGAGCTAAGTTCCCCCCTCCTTGAGGGAAGGAGCTGGACTTGGAGACTTGTTTCCAAAGAATAGAGTGTTGTCCACACAAAAACCTGCACATGGATGTTACTAGCAGCCTTATCCATAATTGTCAAAACTTGGAAGCAACCAAGATGTCCTTCAGTAGGTGAACGGATAAATAAACTGGTACATCCAGACAATGGACTCAAACAGAGATGAGCTCAAAAAGAGATGAGCTATCAAGCCATGAAAAGACATGAAGGAAACGTAAATGCATATTCCTAAGTGAAAGAAACCAATGTGAAAAGGCTACATGATGTATAGTTCCAACCATGTGACATTCTGGAAAAGGCAAAACTACGGGGACAGATCAGTGGTTGGCAGGGATTATGGAGGAAGGAGGGATGAATAGGCAGAGTACAGGGGATTGTTAGGGCAGTGAAACCATTCTGTATGATATAGTAATGGTAGATACATGTCATTATCCATTTGTCCAAACCCATAGAATGTGTAACACAGGAGTGAACCTCAATGTAAAACATCTATGGACTTTTGGGACTCTGCGTGGTCCAGTGGTTAAGACCGTGCTTCCACTGCAGGGGCACAGTCTCGATCCCTGGTCTGGGAAATAAGATCCCGGCATGCCTCACAGTCTCGCAGTGCGGGGGGGACGGGGTGGGGAGCCACTATGGACCTATGGACTTTGGGTGATAATGATGTGTTCATGTAGGTTCATCAGTGGTACTAAATACACTACTGTGGTGTGGGGTGTCCATAGTGGGAGAGGTTGGGAATGGGGCACAGGGAGTATATGGGATATCTCTGTACTTTCTGCTCAATTTGCTGTGAACCTAAAACTGCTCTAAAAAATAGAGTTTATTAATCAAAAAAAAAAAGGGGGGGGGAGGGATAAACTAGGAGTTTGGGATTAACATACACACACTACTCTATATAAAATAGATAATCGACAAGGACCTACTGTATAGCACAGGGAACTCTACTCAATATTCTGTAATAACCTATATGGGAAAAGAATCTGAAAAAGAGTAGATATATGTATATGTATTACTGATTCACTTTGCTGTACACCTGAAACTAACACCACATTGTAAATCAACTATACTCCACTATAAAATAAAAATTAGGGACTTCCCTGGTGGCACAGTGGTTAAGAATCCGCCTGCCAATGCAGGGGACACAGGTTTGATCCCTGGTCCAGGAAGATCCCACATGCCGCGGAGCAACTAAGCCCGTGCACCACAACTACTGAAGCCCGCGTGCCTAGAGCCCGTGCTCTGCAACAAGAGAACCCACCATAATGAGAAGCCCACGAACCGCAACAGAGTAGCCCCTGCTCGCCACAACTAGAGAGAGCTTGCGTGCAGCAACGAAGACCCAACACAGCCAAAAAAATAAATTAAATTAAATTAAATTAAATTAAAATTTAAAAAAAAAAGATAAAAAGCCTGAGAGGTCCTCGAGAAGACATATGCTCCCAGGCCACGCCACCAGGAGGCTTTGGACATTTCTATTGCCAGCCTGGCCTCTCACAGTATCTGAGCTTGAAATCCCTGGCTGCAGTGCCAGGAGCATGGATTTTAGAGGAGACAGGTGGCAGGGCGACTTTCAGTTTCTAAACATCCCTGAGCCTCCACTTCCTCATCTGAAAATGGGAACACCATGGTCCTCTGCCCATAAGGGGCTCACATTTTTGTGGGGGACAAAAAAAATCATACACAAGTTATTAAGAGAATTCCACATAGTGACGTGTGCTATAAACAAATAAAATATAATGTTGTGTTACGGGAGTGAATGGGGAATTTTTTTTTTTTTTTTTTTTTTTTTTTTTTTGGCCGCGCAGCTTGTGGGCCACAACCAGGGATGGAACTCGCGCCCTCAGCAGTGAAAGTGTGCACTGGACCGCCAGGGAATTCCTGGAACAGGGACCATTTTAGATCCAAGAACAGGCAAGGCCTCTTTGTGGAGGTGAAGTGAGCTGAGGTCAGAATAACATGAAGGCAGAGGGAAGGGTGTTCCTGGAAGAGCAATCAGCATGAGCAAAGGCCTAGCTTACTGTACTTCCTTTTTTTTTTTTTAATTGAGGGAGTTCCCTGGTCGTCTAGGGGTTAGGACTCAGAGCTTTCTTTTTTTTTTTTTTAATAACTTTATTTATTTATTTTTGGCTGCGTTGGGTCTTCATTGTTGTGTGTGAGCTTTCTCTAGTTGCGGCCAGCAGGGGCTACTCTTCATTGCGGTGGCTTCTCTTGTCACAGAGCACGGGCTCTAGGCGCGTGGGCTTCTGTAGTTGTGGCACGTAGCCTCAGTAGTTGTAGCTCGTGGGCTCTAGAGCGCAGGCTCAGTAGTTGTGGCGCACGGACTTAGTTGCGCCGAGGCATGTGGCATCTTCCTGGATCAGGGCTTGAACCCGTTTCCCCTGCATTGGTAGGCGGATCTTAACCACCGCGCCACCAGGAAAGTCCGGACTCAGCGCTTTCACCGCAGTGGCCTGGGTTCAATCCCTGATTAGGGAACTGAGATCCTGCAGGCTGCGCAGCGCGGCCAAAAAAAAAAAAAAAAAAAAATGGAGGTGATAGTCACGTAACATAAAATTAATCCTCTTAAAGGAACAATTCAGTAGCATTGAGGACATTCACAATGGTATTCAACCACCACCTCTATCTAGTTTCAAAGCATTTTTATCACCCCAAAATGAAACCTCACACCCATTAAACAGTTGTTCCCCATCCCCATCCCCCAGCCCGAGGCAACCACTGATCTGCACTCTGTCTCTATGGATTTCTCTATTCTGAATACTTCATATAAATGGAATCATACAATATGTGGCCTTTTGCACCGGACTTCTTTCACTTAGCATAATGTTTTGAGGTTCTTCCACGTTGTCGCAGGCAGCAGGACTTCATTTCTTTTTACGACTGAATAATACTATTGTATTAATGTACTTATTAACAATTCTAAAAGGCTCCGAGAAGAGGCTTTGAGTTGGGAGGGTGAGGGGCTTGGTGGTGGGGGGGGGGAATCACCTTGTCCCAGGTGCTGCGCAGGAATTGGGCAGAGCCATGCTTTTCTCCCCTGCTCATTCCGGGCCTGGTGAACTGCCCATGGGAAAATCTGACCTCATCTTCCTGCACAGATGTCCCCAGATACAGCTTGAGTTAAACCCAGGCCAAGGGCTCCAAAAGCTGTAGAGATGGTTGGCAGACCAAGTCCTCAGAAGGCAGAGGAGGCAGGCCCTGATCTTTCCCACCCAGCAGCCCTCTTGGTGCCCCCCTCCCTGCATCCCTCACTTCCAAGTGAGGTTTGGAAACTTGGAGTCAGAGCCTCCTCTCTCTCTCTCTCTCTCTCTCTCTCTCTCTCTCTCTCTCTCTTCCCGCTCACACTTAGACATTCATTTCACAGACTAGGTGGGGGGGGAGGGGAAAGAACAACTGGGCAGAGGGATTGAATCAGCACATGCAAAAGTGTGGAGGCTGAAAAGAATGTGTGGGTAAAAGAAACAGAAATCAGGTCAGTAGGGCAGAGTTGTGGCTTAGGGGGAGGAAAGAGCAGGAGTGGGAGGTGAAACTGGGGGTGGGGCAAGGGCAGATCTGGTGGACCTCAAATATCAGGCCTATGATGTCGGTTCGCTATCTTGCTGTGTGACTTGCTTAACCTCTCTGACCTCAGTCTACTCATCTGTAAAATGAAGTCATGAAAGTCTTTTTCGTTCTCACAGTGATCTTGGGAGTATGAAGGCAATCATTGGCGTAAAGAGCTAACACACTGCTCGGCCCAGAGCTAACCACTTGACAAATGTCAGACTTTTTTTTTTTTGGCCATGCCGTGCAGCACGTAGGATCTTAGTTCCTGACCAGGGATCGAACCCAGGCCCCTGCTGTGAAAGCGTGAAGTCCTAACCACTGGACCATCAAGGAATTCTCAGACACTTGGATTGTTTCTATTCTTCTTCTTTTTTTTTTTTGGCTACCTTGAAAAATGCTATGAACCTTTGCGTACAGGTTTTTTGTTTTTGTTGTGGTTGTTTTGTTTTTTGGTTGCACCGGGTCTTAGTTGCAGCAGGCGGGCCCCTTAGTTGCGGCATGCATGTGCGATCTAGTTCCCTGATCAGGGATCGAACCTGGGCCCCCTGCACTGGGAGCGTGGAGTCTTATCCACAGCACCACCAGGGAAGTCCCTGTGTACAGGTTTTTTATGTGGACATATATTTTCATTTCTACTGGGAATATATCTAGGAGTGGAATGGTGGTGTCATGTGGTAATTCTATGCTGAACATCTTGAGGAACTGCCAAACTTTTCCAAAGTGATTGCCCTGTTTTACATTCCCACCAGCAATATATAGGGGTTCTGATTTCCCCACATCCTGCTAACACTTGTTATTTTCTGTCCTTTTTTTATTTTATTATTTATTTATTTATTTATTTTTGGCTGTGTTGGGTCTTCGTTGCTGCGTGCAGGCTTTCTCTAGTTGCGGGGAGCGAGGGCTGCTCTTCGTTGCGGTGCGCAGGCTTCTCATTGCGGTGGCTTCTCTTCTTGTGCAGCACAGGCTATAGGCACGCGGGCTTCAGTAGTTGTGGCGCACGGGCTCAGTAGTTGTGGTGCACGGGCTCAGTAGTTGTGGCACACGGGCTTAGTTGCTCCACGGCATGTGGGATCTTCCCGGACCAGGGATCGAACCCGTGTCCCCTGCAGGAGGATTCTTAACCACTGTGCCACCAGGGAAGTCCCTTCCATCCTTTTTTATTACAGCCATCCTGGTGGGCGTGAAGTGGCATCTCATTGTGGTTTGATAGTTATTACTTTTTGTTATTATTTTTATTGATCCCAATGCCCACACTGCAGTGCATCCTTCCTCCTGTCCTTCCCCACTCATGACCCTCCCGTAACTCCTTGGAGCCCTTTGAAGAAAGCTCAAGCAGAGGGGAGAAGGGATAAATTAGGAGTTTGGGATAAACATATACACACTACTATACGTAGAATAAATAACCAACAAGGACCTACTATATAGCACAGGGAACTATACTCAATAGTTTGTAATAACCTATAAGAGAAAAGAATCTGGAAAGAAAAGATATATATGCATGTATAACTGAATCACTTTTCTGTATATCTGAAACAAACACAACATTGTAAATAAACTATACTTCAATTAAAACAAATAATAAAAAAAGAAAGCAAGCTCAAGCAGCCCAGGCCATTGCCAACTGGCTCTTGCCCTGCTCCCCACCCCCTACCATACCATACCTCTTGTCTCTAAATCTCCAAATCTGGCAACTGTTCCTCATGGTCAGAGAAGCAGGATTTGGGGTCAGAGAGACGTGGGTTGGAATTCTGGCTCTGATCTTGAGCAGATGGATTGACATCTGTGAGCCTCAGTTTCCTCATCAGTTAAATGGGAATCATAATTATTCCCCCCTCATATGGTTCAATGAGACTGGTCATGTCAACTGTTTAGTGCAATGCCTGGCATTGAGTAGGGGCTGTATGAATCAGGATTTGTTTAGTTGAAAGTTCCAGAAAAAAAAAATTAAGTCCAACTTAAAAACAACTCAAACCGGTGTGGGGGCAGTGGTTAGGAATGAATTGACTCCCGTAGCTGAAAATCTAGGGATCTAGGAGTTGGGTTAACTTCAGGCATACCTGGATCAAGAAGCTCCAATGTCACCAGGAATCTAACTCTGTCTCTTGGTTCAGCTGGGCTTTCATCTCATCAAGCTCCCCTTTGGGTGGCAGAGATTCTTCCTGGCACTACAGATCCATCATTCCCACTCAGTAGCAACTTGGGAAAAGACATCCAGTCACCCCAAGGTTCCACCAGAAGTCCTAGTACTGAATTTCATTGGCCCAGCTAGGATCACATGTCATAACCAAACCAATCTCCTGGTCTGGGGAGTGGACTGCTCTGATTGGTCAGGTTGGAGAATGTGGGCGGAGTCAACCCAAAATTGGTCTGAGCATCTTCATGTGGGCCATTAGGAGTCCTCAAACCTTGGTGGGTTGCTTTTCAGGCATCTGAGATGGGAAGGGCATGGAACAACAGAAAGGGCAGAAGTTAAATTCAGAGAGTTCAGTTTAGGGCCAGTTGAGTTTGAGATGCCTCCCAGCCATCAGGTGGTGCCACTGAGTCATCAACTGAATATGAGACGTGCATTCACCTGGTGTCTTGGTGGCTCACATTCTTTTTATTGATTTTATGAAAATGTAATTTAATTTCCTTTTGAAGGATACAATTAAGAAATGTAATTATTATGATGTATAATTTATCCGCCTGGAGTTAATTACCTTCTTTTTTTCTTCAGTTGTCTTTCTTAGAAGTTCTGGCAATTTATCTCAATTCAACTTTCCAAATCATAAAATTCATCAGGTAATCTATAGGTAGCATTCTGCTTTCCTCCTGGGTTCTTTTTGCTGGGGTATTCCTCCTGCCGCCATCCCAGGAATTCTCTTCATCTCTTTCCTAAGCTGGAATCCCTGTTTCCTCAGTCTCATGTCTTCTTTTTTTCTTTGTTTACCCCTCTGTTTTTGTGGAGTGCATCCTGCAGTAAATTTCTGAGAACATAAGAGCATCAAAGAGAACATTTCTGAGTCCTTCCATGTTTTGAAATGTCTTTACTTGCTCCTCACACTTGATCAATATTTTGGCTGGAAATAGTGGTCTGGATTGAAAATCCTTTTCTGTCAGAATTTTGAATCCATATCCCCATTGTCTCTCTTTCTCTCTCTCTCTTTTTTTTTTTTTTGATGTATCGGTATTTATTGGAAAGAAACACGCTCCTCTCACACACCTGAGGGCAGGAAGCAAAGGCAGGTTCTCAGCAGGAGGGGGACGGGGAACCTCTCTCTTTTTCTTTAATAGATTTATTTATTTTATTTATTTATTTTTGACTGTGTTGGGTCTTCGTTGCTGCACGCGGGCTTTCTCTCATTGCGGCGAGCAGGGGCTACTCTTCGTTGTGGTGCACAGGCTTCTCATTGCAGTGGCTTCTCTTGTTGCGGAGCATGGCCTCTGGGTGCAGGGGCTTCAGTAGTTGTGGCACGCAGGCTCAGTAGTTATGGTGCATGGGCTTAGTTGCTCCATGGCATGTGAGATCTTCCTGGACCAGGGATCGAACCCGTGTCCCCTACATTGGCAAGCAGATTCTTAACCATTGCACCACCGGGGAAGCCCCAGGGAAGCCCCCATTGTCTCTTTGTTTCCCATGTCTTTGAATGTGCTGTTCTACCAGGAAGGCACTTCCTTCCTTCTTCTCTTTTTCTGACTAATTCTCACTCATCCTTTAGATGCTACGATAAACATTTCTGGGTATCACTATCTATTGAATGAAAAACTACTTCACTTAGGTGACTCTTTTGACTAATTTTGGCCATTGAAATATGAGATGTATGCAATGACATACATCACTTCTGCAAGTCAATCAATTCTGAGGAGGCATCAAAAAGCCCACACAAGGACTTCCCTGGTGGCATAGTGGTTAAGAATCCGCCTGCTTGGGCTTCCCTCGTGGCACAGTGGTTGAGAATCTGCCTGTCAATGCAGGGGGCACGGGTTCGAGCCCTGGTCTGGGAAGATCCCACATGCCGCGGAGCAACTAGGCCCGTGAGCCACAACTACTGAGCCTGCGCGTCTGGAGCCTGTGCTCCGCAACAAGAGAGGCCGCGATAGTGAGAGGCCTGCGCACCGCGATGAAGAGTGGCCCCCACTTGCCGCAACTAGAGAAAGCCCTCGCACAGAAACGAAGACCCAACACAGCCATAAATAAATAAAATAAAATAAGAAATTAAAAAAAAAAAGTGGACCAAATGGAATACCAAAATATTAAAAAAAAAAAAAAAAAAAAAAAAGAATCCGCCTGCCAATGCAGGGGACACAGGTTTGATCCCTGGTCCGGAAAGATCCCACATGCCACGGAGCAACTAAGCCCGTGCACCACAGCTACTGAGCCTGTACTCTAGAGCCCGAGAGCCACAACTACTGAGCTCGCATGCCACAACTACTGAAGCCCCAGCGCCTAGAGCCCATGCTCTGCAACAAGAGCAGCCACCACAATGAGAATCCTGCGCACCGCAGTGAAGAGTAGACCCCACTCGCCGCAACTGGAGAAAGCCCATGCATAGCAACGAGGACCCAACGCAGCCCAAAAATAAATAAATAAATAAATTAAATAATTAAATTAAAAAAAAAAAAAGCCCACACAAGCTTCTCCAGTCTCTCTCTTGTCCCTTTGTGGCAACTGAGGCAGTGAGTTCCTGATGGTACAGCCACAAGATGGTACGTACCTGGTCAGTTTGGACCCCTGCATGACTGTGTAGAGCTGAGCCTCTGCCAGCTCATGTAGGATGAGTAACATGAAGGGGGAATTAACTTTGGTTTTGTGTTAAACCATTGGACTTTGGTCTTGTTTGTTATTGCAGGGAAACTTGACCTATTCGGACTAATACAGAGCTCAACTTAAATGTGGCTTCCTCAGAAGTCCTCCTGGATCACAGCCCCCAAACTAGGTTACTTCCTGCTATTGTAAGCTTGCCTTTTCCTATGTGACCCTTATTGCAATCATAACTATGTAATTATTTGTGTAATGAATTCCACATTTATCTCTTTTATCCTACCTCCAAGACCCCAAGAGGAGACCGTGGTATTTGTCCTCTTTCTATAGCCTTCTATAGTCTCTTTCTGTAGCATAGAGCTTGGCACATAGTAGATGCTCAGGATAAATTTGTAGGGTTTTTTTGTTTGTTTGTTTGGTTGGTTTTTAGTAGCATTGTTTTTATTTTTTATTTTTACTTTTAAAAATTTTTATTGAGGGACTTCCCTGGTGGTCCAGTGGTTAAGACTCCGTGCTCCCAATGCAGGGGATGAGGGTTAGATCCCTGGTCGGGGAAATAAGATCCCACATGCCATGCAGTGTGGCCAAAAAAAAAAAAAAAAATTTATTGACATATAGTTGATTTACAATGTTGTGTTAGTTTAAGGTGTACAGCAAAGTGATTCAGTTATATATGTATATCTATATCTATCTATACTTTATCTATCTGTTAGATTCTTTTTCATTATAGGTTATTACAAGACATTGAATATAGTTTCCTGTGCTATACAGTAGGTCCTTGTTGGTTATCTATTTTATGTACAGTAGTGTGTATATTTTAATCCCAAACTCCTAATCTATCCCTCCCCCCAGGATACATTTGTTGAATGAAAGAAGAGTTTGGCATCCTTTCAGCCAAAAAGGCAGCCATAATGTGAGTTCATTTCTAGAGCATTCTCTCACACAACTCTGGGTGCAATAAAGGCATGAGAGGCAGGACGAGGTGGCTCTAAGGAAGCAAGGAAGTTTGACTAGGAAAGTGATCTATGTGAGAAAGCATCTTTATACATATTTGTGTTTCCTTCAAGAGTGTGTAATTTAGTCAGCTCAGCCTAGGAGGGATTATTTCGCTAAGGAGCATGGGAACTGGGTGGAGAAGCACAGAAACATTCTTTAAATTGCTGAGAGACCCAGGATGAAATTTAGGCACTGACGCCAAAATACAATCACCAGAATACAGTCACCAATCCTACCTCACTGGATTCCACTCAAATGCAATTTTGTGTCCGTGTCCTAATGTTACCATACTGATTTGTTTTTCCTAGTTTATTGGGGTATCATTGACATACAACAAACTGCATGCCCTTTAAATATTTGGTTCCTCTATATCTTCACCTTGGTAGGGTGAGTCTTTTTCATTTTAGCTGTTCTGGTGGGTTTGTGGTGGTATCTGATTGTCATGTTATTTTGCATTTTCCTGATGGTTTTTGATAAGAATCTTTTCATGTGCTTATTTGGCATCCATTTGTCTTTTGTGAAGAGACTGTACAGATCTTTTGCCTGTGCTTTTATTGGGTTGCTTTCTGAGTTTTAAATGTATGACGACTATGAAGATGACCACTGGGAATAACAGTAGTTCGCCCACTGTATGACCTCTATTTCTTTTGGGGTTTTTTTTTTGTTTTTTTTTTTTAAATAAATCTAACTTTTTTTTAAAATAAATTTATTCATTTATTTATTTATTTTGGCTGTGTTGGTTCTTCATTTCTGTGCGAGGGCTTTCTCTAGTTGCGGCGAGCGGGGGCCACTCTTCATCGCGGTGCACGGGCCTCTCACTATCGCGGCCTCTCTTGTTGCGGAGCACAGGCTCCAGACGCGCAGGCTCAGTAGTTGTGGCTCACGGGCCCAGTTGCTCCGCGGCATGTGGGATCTTCCCAGACCAGGGCTCGAACCCGTGTCCCCTGCATTGGCAGGCGGATTCTCAACCACTGCACCACCAGGGAAGCCCTGACCTCTATTTCTGATACTTTATTTCCTCATCTGTAAAATGGGTTTAATAACTGTATCTAGGGACTTCTCTGGTGGTGCAGTGGTTAAGAATACTCCTGCCAATGCAGGGGACCCGGGTTCGATCCCTGGTCCGGGAAGATGCCACATGCCATGGAGCAACTAAGCCGGTGTGCCACAACTACTGAGCCTGCGCTCTAGAGCCTGCTAGCCACAGCTACTGAGCCTGCGTGCCACAACTACTGAAGCCCGCGTGCCTAGAGCCTGTGCTCCGCAACAAGAGAAGCCACCGCGATGAGAAGCCCTCGCACTGCAACGAAGAGTAGCCCCTGCTCTCTGCAGCTAGAGAAAGCCCGTGTGCAGCAATGAAGACCCAATGCAGCCAAAAAATAAATAAATAAATAAATAAATTTATTTAAAAAATAATTATATCTAACTTCTAGGGTTGTACTGAGGGTTAAATGACTTAAGACAGGTAAAGCCAGTAGGGCAAGTCTTGAGAGAATTGATCTTGAACCCTGGAGAAGCCAGCTGAGGAGACTCAGAAAGAGCTGGGAATGCTAATTATTAGAGAAATGCAAGTCAAAACTACAATGAGGTACCACCTCACACTGGTCAGAATGGCCATCAATAAAACTCTACAAATAACAAATGCTAGAGAGGGTGTGGAGAAAAGGGAACCCTCCTACACTGTTGGTAAGAATGTAAATTGGTGGAGCCACGTTGGAAAACAGTATGGAGTTTCCTCAGAAAACTAAAAATAGAATTACCATGATAATCCCACTCCTGGGCATATATCCAGACAAAACTCTAATTCAAAAAGATACATGCGGGCTTCCCTGGTGGCGCAGTGGTTGAGAATCTGCCTGCCAATGCAGGGGACATGGGTTCGAGCCCTGGTCTGGGAAGATCCCACATGCTGCAGAGCAACTAGGCCCGTGAGCCACAACTACTGAGCCTGCGCGTCTGGAGCTTGTGCTCCGCAACAAGAGAGGCCGCGACAGTGAGAGGCTCGTGCACCGCGATGAAGAGTGGCCCTGCTCACCGCAACTAGAGAAAGCCCATGCACAGAAACGAAGACCCAACACAGCCAAAAATAAATAAATAAATAAATAAATAAATAAATAAATAAATAAATAAAAATAAAAAGATACATGCACCCTTATGTTCATAGCAGCACTATTCACAATAGCCAAGATATGGAAACAACCTAAATGTCCGTTGACATGTGCATGGATAATGAAGATGTGGTACATGTATACAATGGAATACTACTCAGCCATAGAAAAGAATGAAATAATGCCATTTGCAGCAACATGGATGCAACTAGAGATTGAAGTGAAGTAAGTCAGAAAGAGACAAATACCGTATGATATCACTTATATGTGGAATATAAAATATGACACAAATGAACCTATCTGTGAAATAGAAACAGACTCAGACATACAGAACAAACTTGTGGTTGCCAAGGGGGAGAGGGTGTGGGGGAGGGATGGAGTGGTTTGGGGTTAGCAGATGGAAGCTTTTATATATAGAATGGATGAACAACAAGGTCCTGGGACTTCCCTGGTGATCCAGTGGTTAAGAATCTGCCTTCCAATGCAGGGGACACGGGTTCTATCCCTGGTCGGGGAACTAAGATCCCACATGCATTCCGCAACTAAGAAGCCTGCATGCTGCAACTAAGAAGTCTGCATGCTTCCACGAAGAGCCCACGTGGCGCAACTAAGACCTGGTGCAGCCAAAATAAATAATAAATAAATATTGTTTAAAAAATCATTATAGGGCTTCCCTAGTGGCACAGTGGTTAACAATCCGCCTTCCAATGCAGGGGACACGGGTTCAAGCCCTGGTCCGGGAAGATCCCACATGCCGTGGAGCAACTAAGCCCGTGTGCCACAACTGCTGAGCCTGTGCTCTAGAGCCTGCGTGCCACAACTACTGAAGCCCGGGTGCCTAGAGCCCGTGCTGCACAATAAGAGAAGCCACTGCAATGGGAAGCCTGCGCACCGCAACAAAGAGTAGCCCCAGCTCCCCGCAACTAGAGAAAGCCCACACGCAGCAACAAAGACCCAGTGCAGCCAAAAATAAATAAATAAAATAAATAAATTTATTTTAAAAATCATCATAAAAAATTTTTTTAAAGATTGTATATATATGTATAACTGAATCACTTTGCTGTAAGCAGAAATTAACATACCACTGTAAATCAACTCTACTTAAATTAAAAAAAAAAAAAGCTGAGAGGAGGCTCTTAGGACAGCTAAGTTCCTTAATCGTTCATTTAGTCATTTAACAATTACTGTGTGTCTGTCATGTAACAACACAAGAGGCACCAGAGAGCCGGGATGGCTGGTTTTCTCTCCTTGTCATCGCTGGCCTGGTGCAGGACACTGAGGGTGACCATGGATGTTCTTCTTTTTTTTAACTGAAGTAAAGTTCATTTAAAATATTCTATTAGGGACTTCCTTGGTGGCGCAGTGGATAAGACTCTGCCTGCCAGTGCAGGGGACACGGGTTCAAGCCCTGGTCCGGGAAGATCCCACATGCTGCAAAGCAACTAAGCCCGTGCGCCACAACTACTGAGCCTGCGCTCTAGAGCCCGCGAGCCACAACTACTGAAGCCTGCGTGCCACAACTAGTGAAGCCTGTGCACCTAGAGCCCGTGCTCCACAACAAGAGAAGCCACCACAACGAAAAGCCCACGTGCCACAATGAAGACCCAACGCAGCCAAAAATAAATAAATAAAATAAATAAATTTATTTAAAAAAATAATAATAATAAATAAATAAAAGTAAAATATTCTATTAGTTTCGGGTGTACAACGTAGTGAATTGATATTTTTGTAGATTATATGCCATTTTAAGTCATTATAAAGTATTGGCTATATTCCCCGTGCAGTACAATGTAGCCTGTAGCTTATTTATTTTATACATATTAGTTTCTACCTTTTAATCTCCTCCCCCTATGTTGCCCCTTCCCTCCTTCCTCAGCCCACTGGTAACTACTAGTTTGTTCTCTGTGTCTGTGAGTTTGTTTCTGTTTTGTTATATTCATTTATTTGTATTATTTTTTAGATTCCACATATAAGTCAACATACAGTATTTG
Organism: Balaenoptera ricei; assembly: GCF_028023285.1. NCBI lineage: Eukaryota > Metazoa > Chordata > Mammalia > Artiodactyla > Balaenopteridae > Balaenoptera > Balaenoptera ricei. The sequence continues at coordinate 175,216,262 of NC_082641.1, read as the reverse complement.
TCTTTGTCTGACTTCTTTTTTAAAAATAATTTATTAATTAATTTATTTGCTTGTGCAGGGTCTTAGTTGTGGCAGGCGGGCGTGGCGTGCGAACTCTTAGTTGCGACATGCGAACTAAGTTGTGGCGTGCGAACTCTTAGTTGCGGCATGCATGTGGCATCTAGCGAAGTCCCACATTTGCCACCAGGGAAGTCCCTGTCTGACTTATTTCACTAAGCATAATACCCCCCAGGCCCATCCATGGTGTTGCAAATAGCAGAATTTCATTCTTTGAGAACTCCTTGGCAGTCCAGTGGTTAAGACTCTGCGCTTCCGCTGCAGGGGGCACAGGTTCGATCCCTGGTTGGGGAACTAAGATCCCACAAGCCACATGGTGCAGCCAAAAAAAAAAAAAAGTAGTTCATTCTTTACCGTGGACGTTCTTGAAGGAATAATGGTGTTACGACTGTTGTGGCTCTTCTCTTCGTGGGGCTTTTGCTCTCACAGGGGACACTGGGATTAACAAGCGATGACACGATTGTAAAGATGTAATAATTCATTTGTGGTCAGGAGGAGCCTGAGAATAAAGAAAGCCTGGCCCAAGCTAGAGGTCAGGGCAGGCTTCTTAGAGCAGGTGATTGGCAAGCCAAGACCTGAAGAAGAGAAGGGATAAACAGGCTGCACTGGTTTCCTAAGGCTGCTGCAATAAATTACCGCAGACGGGGTGCCTTGAGACAGAAATGGATTCTCTCTCAGTGCTGGAAGTTAGAAGTCCAACGTCAAGGTATCAGCAGAGCTATGCTCTCTCTGAAGGCTCTAGGGGAGAGGGGAGAATCATGCCTTGTCTCTTTCCTAGTTTCTGGTGGTTACTGGCCTTCTTTGGTTTGCACAAAGCTGCATCACCCCAATCTTGACCTCCATGGTCACATGACTTTCTTCCTCTGTGTCTGTCTGCATCTCTCTTCTCTAAAGACACCAGTCATATTGGATTCAGGACCCACCCTAATTCAGTATGATCTCATCTTAACTAATTACATCTGCAAAGTACCCTATTTCCAAATAAGGTCACAACCTCAAGGACCTGGGGTTTGGATTTCAACATATCTTTTTTGGAGAAATAATACAGCCCACAAGGCAGGATGGCCCGTGACAGTCATTGTTATTTGGAATCTGAGGTGGTGGCCCCAGTTGGATCCAGACAAGTCTGGGGTGGCCCAGTGGGGGTGACTGGCATCTGGTTTGTTTAAGGTAGTGGGACCCTGCAGGAGGAGGAGGAGGGAAGAGAGGAGACGGGGTTCAAAGGGCAGAGTCAGTACCTTTGGAGATACAGACTGGGCTCCAGCCCTACACCAGGCTCCAAGTAGTCCACCGCAATTCAGGCAGAGATTTATCTGGGAACATGGAGCGAAGGACCCAGGGTTCCAGCTGCGTCTGGGATGTCTCCCGTCTTCACCTGGGCAGTGGTTACATTTCCTGCACTGTCTAACACAGTAGCCACTGGCCACATGTGGCTCTTGAGCACTTGAAATGTGTCCAATCCAAATTGAGGCATTCTATGGTTGTAAAAAAACACATGAACTATATCAGATTTTGAGAACAGTACCCCCAAAAAAGGTAAAATAGCTCATTAATAATTTTTTATACTTGTTACATGATCGCATTTTGTGTATAGTGGGTTAAGTAAAAAGTATTATTAAAATTAATGTCACCTATTTCTTGTTATTTTTTTATGGAGATAGAATTGACATATAACATTGTATTCATTTTAAGTATACAACAGAATGATTTGCTGTATGTATATGCTCTGAAATGTTCACCACAATAAGTTTATTTAACATCCATCACCACACATGGTTCAATTTTTTTTTCTTGTGATGAGAATTTTTAAGATCTGCTCTCTTAGCAACTTTCAAATGCACAATACAGTATTATTAACTATAATCACCGTGCTGTACATGACATTCCCATGACTTATTTGTCTTATAACTGGAAGTTTGTACCTTTGACTCTGTTCACTGATTTCATCCACCACTCACCGTCTCTGGCAACCATCTATCTGTTCTCTGTATCTGCAAGTTTTTGGTTTTTTTTAAATTTATTTATTTTTATTTATTTATTTATGGCTGTGTTGGGTCTTCGTTTCTGTGCGAGGGCTTTCTCTAGTTGCGGCGAGCGGGGGCCACTCTTCATCGCGGTGCGCAGGCCTCTCACTGTCGCGGCCTCTCTTGTTGCAGAGCACAAGCTCCAGACGCGCAGGCTCAGTAGTTGTGGCTCACGGGCCTAGTTGCTCCGCGGCATGTGGGATCTTCCCAGACCAGGGCTCGAACCCGTGTCCCCTGCATTGGCAGGCAGATTCTCAACCACTGCGCCACCAGGGAAGCCCAAGTTTGGTTTTTTTTAAGATTCCGCATATAAGTGAGATCCTGCAGTATCTGTCTTTCTCTGTCTGACTTATTTCCTTCTTTTTGTGGTTGAGTAATGTTTATATATATATATACACTTCTTTTTTTTTTTTTTTTTGCCACGCCACTTGGCATGTAGGATCTTAGTTCCCCCACCAGGTATCGAACCCATGCCCCCTGCAGTGGAGGCGCAGAGTCCTAACCACTGGACCACCAGGGAATTCCCCTATATCACATTTTCTTTATCCATTCATCCACTGGTAGACATTTAGGTTGCTTGCTTCCACATCCCAGGAAGGAAGGCAATGAAGGCTGGGTGGGGAGGAGCCAAGGGCATGGGAGGAAAAGCCAGTGGGGGTGAAAAACCAAAACTGGGGAGCCTGGGGGACATCCCAGGGGGGATACAGGTGGCAGCTGGATGCTGGGTGGGGACAGAGACCCAGGTGGGGAGCTGAGGTTGTGGCTGTACTTGTATGGAAGGGGAGTGAAGGGAAGAAATTGAAGGTCACACTGTGAATCACTGCCCTCCTCCAGGAAGGAACTGTTGCAGGAAGGGAGACCCCTTCCAGTGCCTGAGAGTGGGCTCTTGTCTAACATGGAAATGAATTGTCCTAGGGGACACACGTACTGACAAAGCAAAAGACTTTATTGGAAAGGGGCGCCCGGGTGGAGCGCAGCAGGTTAAGAGAACCCAGGAGAACTGCTCTGCCACGTGGCTCGCAGTCTTAGGTTTTATGGTAATGGAGTTAGTTTCCGGGTTGTCTCTGGCCAGTCGTCTTGCTTGGCCCATATATAGTCTGACTCAGGGTCCTTTCTGGTGGCGCGTGCATCTCTCAGCCAAGACGGACCCTAGCGCGAAGGATCCTGGGAGGTCTGTAGGACAATATTATGGGCTGGCATCTCCTCCCTCCTTTTGGCCCCTCCCAAATTCTCCCAGTTAGTTTCGGCGGCAGCACCATATTCTTTACTGGGAGCTCCTGTTGTGAGACAACTCATGCCCGTGGTTATCATCCTGCCTGACCAAGGCGGGGGGTTTCGGTCAACAGCTGTGACCATGGTTGGGGCGGGGTTCAGCCAGCAAATCAAACAGAAGGGGTCACCTGGGGCCACCCCAGTCCATCTGTCCCCTGTGAAGCTATACGCTCTCCTTCCACTCCACAAGTTCTTTGATAACTACCATATGCCAGGCCCCACGTTGAGTGTTGAGGAGGCAGCAGTGACCAAGATGGACAGAGATGCCTGCTCTAGTGATGTGGTGGGGACAGAGGTGATAAACATAAAAATTATACATATAAATAAAAGATCAGGGCTATGGTCTGAACATTTGTGTTCCCCCCAAAAAATTCACAGGTTGAAATCCAACCCCCTAGTGTGATGGTATTAGGAGGAGGGGCCTTTGGGAGGTGATTAGGTTTAGATGAGGATATGAGGGTGGAGCCCCCCTAATGGGATTAACAAGAGGGAAGAGACACGAGATATCTCTCTCTGTGTACAATGCACCAAGGAAAGGCCATGTGAGGACTTCGCTAGGAATAGGGCCCTCACCATGCACTAATGTTATAGAAGTCCAAGCTGACTCAGACAATCAGGTTATGATAACTGCTCTGGAAAAAAAAAAAATAGCAGGGAAGGGGGAAGGATCCCAAGGGTAGGGGTGGGGTGGAATTTTGAAGGTGGTCACACTGCAGGGATGACATTTGAATAAAGTCCTGAAAGAGGTTGAGCGACAGCCCTGCAGATATCTCAGGGAAGAGAGGTCTAGGCAGAGGCAACAGCAAGTGCAAAGGTCTTGAGGTGGATTGGTACCTGTTGAATTTGAGGAAGGAGGCAGGTGTGTGGTTGAAGGGAAGTGAATGAGAGGAGAACCGAAGGTGGGAAAGTCAGGGAGGTGACTGTACTTTTGTGCCTTCTTCACATTGCACGCCCTCGTCTAAATCCTTCATCCAGCTTCCTTCTGCCTGCTGAGGACAGAGCCCGTGGACTGGCCACTAGAGGCCACAGTCCGTGGGCTGGCCACTAGAGGCCGCCCTCTCTGTGCTTCCCAGGGCACTCATCCTGCCTTTGAGGTCATGATTGGCTTTCGCTGAGCCCTAACTGTGCCTCAGATGCCTCGCTAAGCGCTTTACCAGAATGAACTCAGCTCGTCCTCCTAACATTCCCCTGAGTTAGAGGCACTGAAAATTTTTTACAGCTTTCTTGAGGTATAACTGACATACAACAAGCCACACACTTTTAATGTGTACAATCCGTTGCGCTTTCACATGCTGGAAACCATCACCACAATCAAGATACTAAACACATCCTAAGCCCTTTTTTATCCCTCGCTCCCACCTCTCCCCACCCCACCCCCAGGCAACCACTGATCTGCTTTCTATGACTATAGATGAGGTTGCATTTTCTAGAGTTTAAATAAATGGGACCAGCGAGTATATACTCTTCTTTTTGTCTGGCTTCTTTCCCTCAGCAAAATTAGGAAGATGCGTTTATGTCGTTGAGTGTATTTGAGCCCTTCTGCTCCCGGGGAAACTAAAGCACGTAGGGGTGTGGCTTGAAGGGGGAGTTTGGGGGAGTGGGTGTCATGCACAGGTTTGGCCCCCGACCGAGGCGGGTCTTGGGTGCGCAGCCCGCAGAGCAGCGCTCTGATCCTCTGGCGGACGTGGGCAGGTGCCAACCACGTAGGGGCCCCGCCTGGGGGTCGGTGCCCCAGCGCACGGAGGGGGCGGGGCCGGGCGGGGCGGGGCCGGAACCGGCGAGGGGTGGGGCCTGGCGCGGGGCTTCCCGGCTCTGGGGCCTCCGATAAGGACCTCCAGGGCCTCGGCCGCGTCTGGGCTCTACGATACGGCGGGCGGTGGAGGGGGTCGCGGGGCGCCGCAGGGAGGCACGGCGTCAAGAGGTCCCAGCGCGGCCACAGGGGACTGGGGCCGGGGACCCAGGCTGGGGGCCGGGCTTGGGCGGGGCGTCCGGCTGTGTCAAGCCCGCCTCCCTCCCGGGGCCAGGGCCGCTAAAATGGCGGCGGCGGCGGCGGTGACACCGTCCCGCACAGGGCCCGGGGGTCTGGTCGCCGTGCTGGGGGCCCACTAGCGCCTTCCTGGGCGCCCGCGTCCTGGCCGCGTCCTGGCCCCTGGGGCGCTCGAGCGCGGCCCCTGGGGCCCTCGGTCAGCCCTCCCGGCGTGCCCATGAACTCCGTGTCGCCGGCCGCAGCTCAGTACCGGAGCGGGAGCCAGGAGGACGCGCGTAGCCCCGAGGGCCGCAGGCCACGGCGCCCCCGAACCCCGGACCCCAACGGCCTGGGGCCCTCCGGAGCCAGCGGCCCCGCTCTTGCGTCGACGGGGACCGGCCCGGGGGAGCCGGACGAAGTGGACAAGTTTAAAGCGAAGTTCCTGACAGCCTGGAACAACGTCAAGTACGGTGAGGAGGGGGCGGGCCCCGGGGTTGGGTTCTGAGGTGGGAGCGAGCTGAGGGTTCAGGCGGGCCGGGGGCTTGGAGGTCGGTGGGAGTCGAGGAGAACCAGACCCTGCGCCTGTCAAGTATTCCACCCTTTGCTCCCCTCCCGTGAGTCACCTGTGTGGGTCGGTCCCCCGCCCTGCCCTGCCCAGAGCGGGCCGCTGGCTGGCAGGTCCAAAGGGGAATGTGTTTACAAGCCTCAGTCGATTCCCCATGTGACCTTGGGCAGGGTTTTTTGTTTCCCTGTGCCTCCAGTTTCCTCCTCTGTAAAATGGGTACAATAATCAGACGTGCTTTGATTCATCCCGAATTAACGGCAGACATGCATATGGCTGTTACTAGGGGCCCCGCCTCCATCCAGGAGAAATGTAGCACGGATTCCCAAGAGCCTTCCCTGAGATAGGAACTAGGATAGTCCCCATCACACAGATGGGAGAATTTAAGCGCTGTTGCTGCCCTGTTAGGTTGCGTGTCTGCCAAGCAAGTGCTTCATCTTGCTGGACACTGCCCCATGTCTCCCCAGGTTGGGCAGTCAAAAGCCGGACCAGCTTTAGCAAGATCTCCAGCGTCCATCTCTGTGGCCGCCGCTACCGCTTTGAGGGCGAGGGTGAGCTGGTGGCCCCTGGCTAGGGTTGGAGGAGTCCCCCAGGGCTGTTTCTGGTGGCAACTGACAAGCCTGCTCTTGTAGGTGACATCCAGCGTTTCCAGCGGGACTTTGTATCTCGCCTATGGTTCACATACCGCCGGGACTTCCCACCTCTCGCCGGGGGCTGCCTGACCTCCGACTGTGGCTGGGGATGCATGTTACGGAGTGGGCAGATGATGCTAGCTCAGGGACTGCTGCTGCACTTCCTGCCCAGAGGTGAGCGGTGGAGGGGGAAGGGCACAGTAGGAGCGTAGCGCCCACCACAGGTCAGCAGTGTTAGAACTGTTTGTAAACAAAGAGTTTAAAGTCATGTTAGAATTGTGTGTAAAGTAAGCTTGTGGGGGGGCGGGGAGTGAGAGTTGTTTAGAAAATAAGTTGAAGGAATGTGAAAATTGTAGTTAAACACGGCATGTCTGGAGCAGTAGAGTTGTGTGTAAATCATGGATAGTGGGAACTGTGCCCCACCCCCCTACACCATCGCCATTTGACTCTTAACTCCATCCCTACCAGACTGGACGTGGTCCCTGGGCGCGGGCCTGGGCCCCCCTGAGCCATCGGGGTTGGCCTCTCCCAACCGGTACCGTGGGCCTGCCCACTGGATGCCTCCGCGCTGGGCCCAGGCTGCCCCTGAGCCGGAGCAGGAGCGCCGGCACCGGCAGATTGTATCCTGGTTCGCTGACCGTCCCTGGGCCCCCTTCGGCCTACACCGGCTGGTGGAGCTTGGGCAGAGCTCGGGCAAGAAGGCAGGGGACTGGTATGGGCCGTCCCTGGTGGCGCACATACTCAGGTGAGGGCCGCTGCAGGGGACACGGGAGCTACTGGGTACCCCCCGGAACTCAGGCCTTTCCTCCCATCCCCAGGAAAGCTGTGGAGAGCTGCTCAGAGGTCACCCGCCTGGTGGTGTACGTTTCTCAGGACTGCACAGGTAAGGGGCTGGGAGCCAAGGTCACAGGGTTCTCACCCTGAGCCAGTCACTACCTCAGCTGCCTCTTAGGACCCACATTCCTCAGATGCTGAAACAAGCTCTGTGGCAGAGGGACCCTTGGAAAGGACGCGAGGCCCGCACTGGGTCGGGGTGCTCTGGGTCCCTTCACTCCCTCTGGAACCAGGAGAGGAGACTTAAGGGGCTTCTCCCTGAGCGATAGAATGAAAGACACAGGAATTCCTCTCACAGGTCCAACTCACTCTTACTGTGTAAACAGTTCCAACATGTACGAAAGTCGGGTCTCCTCTGCCTCATAGGGTTGTCATGAGGATTAAGTGAGTCAGTGATAAAAGTAAAACCCTTGGGATAGTGCTTCTCACATAGTAAGTATTCACTAAATATTAGCTATTATTGTTATTATTCCCTCCGAAACAGTTCAGGAGAGCCTTTTTCTTAGTCTGTTAGGGCTGCTGTAACAAAAATATCATAGACCAGGGAATTCCCTGGCGGTCCAGTGGTTAGGACTCGGCGCTTTCACTGCCGGGGCCCTGGTTGATCCCCCGTCGGGGAACTCATATCCCACAAGCTGTGCGGCATGGCCAAAAAAACAAAACAAAACAAAACAAACCATAGACTGGGTGGCTTGTGAACAACAGGAATTTATTTTTCATAATTCTGGAGGCTGGGGAGGCTGGGAAGTCCAAGAACAAGGCACTGGCAGTTTTCGTGTCTGTTGGGAGCCCACTTCCTGGTTCATTCTGCTGTGTCTTCAGGTAGCAAAAGGGGCAAGTGAGCTCTCTGGGGTCCCTTTTATAAGGGCAATGATTTCACTCCTGACCTAATCCCCTCCCAAAGGCCCCACTTCCTAATTTCATCACCTTGGGGGGTAAGATTTCAACATACAAATTTAGAGGGGGGCACAAGCATTCAGACCGTAGCAGCTGTGTCTCCGGAAAAGGTTGAATGCACTTTTCTGGGAGCCAGGAGGGGGCTCACATAGCCACAAGGGAGGAGGCGGGAGAGGAGAAACCAGCAGACGGGACTTGAGGAGGGACACACAGGAACTTTCAGCTGACTGGCGGGTTGCTCAGCGCTCCCATTTCCATCTTAGCAAACCCAGGCGCCGAGTCGGGGAGGACTAGAGGCCCTCTGGGCTGCGGGGAAGGCTCTCCAACTCCTCCTAGCTTTACATTGTTTGTCTAAATCTCAGGACCTCAGTTGCCCGCTCTGTAAAACGGGGATGTCCACACCTGCCTGGAGGCCCTGGGATTGTCTGAGGGAGCTTGGGGTGGGGGGACACTGGAAAGGTGCTTTTCCGCCGATGACAGGAGTGTCATCCCAAGAGGCTGCTCAGGCAGGGTTGGTCCTCTGAGGATGGAGGACCGTACTCTGAGGCTTGAAGGGCCGGAGAGAATGTGACCTGCTGCCCTGTCCTTCCAGTGTACAAGGCGGATGTGGCACGCCTGGTGGCCAGGCCAGACCCCACAGCTGAGTGGAAGTCCGTGGTCATCCTGGTGCCAGTGCGGCTGGGTGGCGAGACTCTCAACCCCGTGTACGTGCCCTGCGTGAAGGTAGGTTCTACCAGATTCTACCATGCCTCCCCCCAGGAGCCCTGCAGACTTTTTCAGCTTGGGTTAGGTGTTTATGCTTCCTTCATCTCTTCACCGGTTTATCCAGTAGTTACGGAGCACCAATTATGTGCCAAGAACTGTCCCAGCTGCTGGGGATTCAGAGGTGAACAGGCAACAACTGATGCCCTCTGGGAACAGACGTTCTAATGGGGGAATAACAGGAAGTGTATGTGGAACCAAACTGACAGCTGTGGTGTTACAACTCGGACTCTAAAGGAACCAAAATTAACACGATGAAGGGCAGATGCAGGTGGCTGCACAGCCTAGGAAAGCCCCTCTCTAGCCAGAAGCCAAGTGAGAAGCTAGAGGAGGAGTGTTCCAGGCAAAAGGAACAGCAAGGCTGGAAAGACCCTGGTGTGTTTACACCCAGAATAAAGGCCAAAGATCTCTCCACAGCCCACAAGGCCCTGTACCATCTGCCCACACTCTCCAACTCACTTCATTTTGCTCCGGCTATACAGGCCTCTTCACTGTTCTCAGAAGACACCTGCCTCAGAGCCTTTGCACTTGTTGTTCCCATCACTTGGAGCGCTCTTTCCCAAGATGCACTCTTTTTTTTTTTTTTTTAACATCTTTATTGGAGTATAATTGCTTTACAATGGTGTGTTAGTTTCTGCTCTGTAACAAAGTGAATCAGCTATACATATCCCAAGATGCACTCTTAACTCCCTTAACTCTTTGCTAAAACATCATCTCTCAGTGAGGCCTTTTCCTGATTCCCCTATTTAAAATTGCAAAGTCTTCTTCCCGCCTTTATTCTTTCTCCAGAGTGTTACCGCCTTGTGACACGTGACGTAACTTGCTCATCTTGTTCCTTGTTCTCCCGCGCTAGAACATCAGCTGCATAAGGGCAGGGTTTTGCCTGTCTTGGTCACTGCTGCCCCGCAGGGCCCAGCACAGGCTTGGGTTTGCACACATTGGGCCTTTGCTATGCATTTGTTGACAGTGACAGCACCTGCTGTGGGTCCTTACCTTCACCCGCTTTCTTCCCTGCAGGAGCTCCTGCGTTCAGAGCTGTGCCTTGGCATCATGGGGGGCAAGCCACGCCACTCACTGTACTTCATTGGCTATCAGGGTAGGCCCACCCCATCCTGCTTCATCCTACCCCACCTTACCCTCTCCCACCCCTGCTCACGCTTCCTCCCCTGCAGATGACTTCCTCCTCTACCTGGACCCTCACTACTGCCAGCCCACTGTGGATGTCAGCCAGGCTGACTTCCCCCTAGAGGTGAGCTGGGATCCCCAGGGTGGGGTTGGAGGCTTGTGGAGGGTTCCCCCCGAGCCTCCCTTGTTTGTCTGCCCCAGTCCTTCCATTGCACCTCACCCCGCAAGATGGCCTTTGCCAAGATGGACCCGAGCTGTACTGTGGGGTTCTATGCTGGAGACAGGAAGGAGTTTGAGACGCTCTGCTCAGAGCTGACCAGGGTGAGCAAGGCATGCTGGAGGGTGGGAGGCAAAGGGCAGGGCTAGGGTAGTAGAGGAACAGAGGCTTTGAGGCCAGCAGACCTGGCAAGGCCACGTCCAGGCTTTGTTGTTAAGATTATTATCCTGACCACAAGCTGCAAAAGCCCAGCTCTAATGAGAGCAAAAAGAGGCATGAAATGAAAAATTTAAGGGGACAGCTGCTTCCAGGGGGTCAAGTGGTAGGACCCTGCCTTGTCCTTTGGCTCTGTTTTCCTATCAAGGCTTTACCCTTATGGTGGCAAGAAGTGGCCACCAGGCTCTCTGGGCACCTACTATTTAGTTCAGTGGAAAGGGAGCCCCACCTTCTCAGCAGACAGAGAAAATCCCAGGGCTGAAAATCCCACAGCTGTGGTTCATTGGCTGCACAGGGTCATGTGCTCATCACTGAGCCAATCACTATAGCCAGGGCACAGAAGGTGCTGATTGGCTGGCCTGCATCACTGCCCTGGTGGGATGGGAGTTGAGTTCGGGAAGCACCTGATAAATATACCTGTTAAGATAATTATACCTACTAGGGTAATTAACATAGCTTGGGGGCTGAGCTGTTCTCTCTCCTCCCACCAGGTCCTCAGCTCCTCCTCAGCCACAGAGCGATACCCCATGTTCACCCTGGTTGAGGGCCATGCTCAGGACCACAGCCTGGACGACCTCTGCTCCCAGCCCTCCCAGCCGCCACTGCGGCTCCCTCGCACAGGCCGGCTTCTCAAGGCTAAACGCCCAAGCTCTGAGGACTTTGTGTTTTTATGAAGGGAGGGGATGAGGGAGAAGACACGACCCTATTTATTTTTTTATTTATGTCACGCTGGGTGCGGGAGCTTGAACTCCCCCCCTGACAAGTGCAGCTGAGAGAAGTCCAGGAAGCCTCCGGGCCGGGGCCATTCAGCCAGGAACAGAGCCCGCACACCTGCCTCCCACCAGCTGGGCCCTCCTCACCGGGCAGGGAGGGAGGGCCCCCGGGCACCCACTCAGGGCCTGACTCAGTACTGTAGTTTGCACTGGACTGTCCATGCCCCTCACCGGTCCCAACGCCCCCATCCTTCCAAGGCCTGGTGGGAGGGAGGAGGGACTGTGACCAATGGGGGCTAATAAAGCCGTTTGACTTGACCTTGGCTATGGCTGGGCCCAGCATTTGAGGGATGGGGCTCAGGGTATGTCTCGAGGTGAGGTTCCAAGTCATCTGGGGAAGCTTACTGAGTAGGCCTGAGCTTTCACATCTCTAAGATGGGAAGACTCCCTTGCCCACAGGTAGATGTGAGGGTCTATACAGTCGATAAGAGGGGGCTTGATTGAAGGGGAGGAGCCCCAAGGCCCCTGCAGGCTCCCTTGAGCTCAGGGGTGGCTCTTAGGCCCCTGCTGCTTCCTCCGTTGCCGGCCCAGCTGGCGGAAGTGCAGCCGTTTGGGGTTGAGGCCAAAGGCCTGCAGTCTCTGGCGGCTGAACTCGCGTCCACCAAGTGTTACTGTGGGGCCCAGGAGACGTGCCTTCTTGCCCCTCCTCTGCCTCCGGGGGGCCGGCTTCTCGGTGGGTGTCGCAGGGGCTGCCTCTTCCTGTACTGGGGGGCTCTCAGGCTGGGGCCACTTCCCACAGGCCTCATCGGGTGCCAGCAGCTGCCCCTGTGGGCCAGCTTTGTCTCTCTGTGGCTTCCCTGTGGCTTCTGTGGGCAACTCTGTCCTGGAGGAGGAAGGCGTGGCTCAGCCCAGGCCAGTCACAATTAGGCTTTCCATCCCCCATTTTTATAGATGTAAAAAGGAGAGGCTCAGAACTCGGGGGCCTGAACTTCCTTGGCGGTCCAGTGGTTAAGACTCCGTGCCTCCACTGCAGGGGGCGCGGGTTCAATCCCTGGTCAGGGAACTGAGATCCCATACGCCGCACAGCGCGGCCAAAAATAAAAAAAAAAAACAATTCAGGGGCCTGCCTGGGACTCAAACGTGGGTCTAATGCAATACCAAACTGGGAGTTTTCTACTGAACTCTGAAGCTGGATTGTGTCACTGACAATTTTGATCGTTGAGCCTGGGCCTACACTAAGCTCTTCACACAAATTAACTCACTTTAGCTTTACATCAACTCCATGAGCTTTTATCACTCCTGATTTATAGATCAGGAAATAACAGGCATAATAACAAGAGCTAAAACCTATCCAGAACTTACTGTTTTAAGCACTGTACCTGAATTAATTCACTTAATCCTCAAAAAACAGAAAAACCCAACAAGAAGTGAGCCATCTTTATCCCCATTTTATAAATAAGGAAGCAGGCCCAGAGGGAAAGTGACTTACCCAACGTCACACAGCTACAGCCCAGCCAGGACTTGATACCCAGGTATCAGAGAAGGGAAACCCCATTCCCAAGGTCATGTGACAGATGGCTGACAGAGCATGACTCAAACCTGGGCCTGGCAGGCCCCCAAGCCCACCCACCCCCTACAACCAGCAATACTTACTCCTCTGGGCAGAGTGACTTGAAGATCTGCCTCTTTTTCCATACGTTCTGGGCCTTCTGGCTGTACGCCCTCTTGTCCTGCAGCTCCTCCTGCTCCGACCTGCAGGCGCCCGGCAGACACACCTGTCGCTGGGTGCTCTGGGTGGTGCCCATGCTTGCCTTCAGCCTGCCCGCCCCTCCTCCCGGGGCACCTGGCCCAGCCCCACCCCGTCACCTGTACATGCAGGTCTTCTTCAGGGAGCACCACCGGTTCAGCTCCTTGTCATCGGCAGTGAGGATCTGCAAGGGCAGGGAGAGTGGGGTCCCGCTCGTGAGCCCCAGGGGGCCCTGACTCTTAAGCCTTAGTCACCTCATGGGTCAAAGCAGGGTAATGCTAGTTCCACCCAGCAGAAATGTCATGATGGTGAGAAAGAACTGATTTCTGCAGAGGCTAATTGATTTTTTTGTTTTTGGGGGCATCGGATGGGGAAACTGAGGCTCAGAGAGGGGATCCTTGCCCCAAGTCACATGGCCAGGAAGTGGCTACTCTCAGATTACAATTTGGGCCCTTGAGCCCTGACCCATGCACTGTGGTCCCAGCAGCCTCAGACCAGGGCAGGGGTCTCCATGCCAATGACTGGGTTTGCTAATTACAGATGAGGCCCAGGTTCCTCACTTATGAGTTGGGCACCCCCTTAGAACCTACTGGAAGGTCGTCAGGAAGATGAAGTGAATGCAGATGTTATAAGCTCAATAAACATTGTCTATTTTTACTGTCAAACATCCATAGCCGTTGTGGCTAAGGCGCAAGTGACATTCAAAGCATATTTTTTTCACATCCACATCCATGAGGTGGGGCTGTTATGAGGCTCATTTTACAGATGGGGAAACCCAGGCACAGAGGCTTAAGTCACATGTCCAAGGTTATACAGCTGGTGAGCGGCTGAGCCACAATTTGAACCTGTGTCAAGTCTTAATGGTCACCCTGTTGCCGATATACGGTAACAGAATTAAAACTAATATTTACTGGGGCCTGTTGTGGGCAAAGCACTGTTTGAGCCCCTGCCTCACAGAAACCCTTTGAGGCAGGTAATATTATTAGTACTGTCATTAGCACTATTATTCCTATTGTTTTTGAGATGAAAAAACAGGCCGTGTCACAGCACAGATGGCCCCAGGCTCCCCCTTGCCTAGCGGGTGCCCCCAGGGTCCCACCTCCTCGGTGCTGAGCCCGAAGTCGCAGGGCACCACCGTGCGGTACTTGAAGCGACAGGGCAGGTCATCGATGATGTCCTCGTAGTCCAGCCGGTAATACTCATCCAGGTACTCCTCGAATGTCTTGTCCCCTGAGCGGGGACAGAGCCAGGCTGCCGGGGTGTGCCGGGCCCCGTGGAGCCCCTGCCTGCCCACGGCCGCCCACCCGGGCCTCACCAGGGTCAAACACAGGCTTCTCCTGCCCCACGGCTGTGGCGAAGGGCGACTTTCGCTTCTTCTTGCCCAACGAAGGAGCCTTGCACTGCTTCTTCTGAGGCCGGCTGGGGTCATAGTCGGCATCCATCTGCCGGGACGCGCAGGTCAGGCCTGCCCTTGCGGTCCTCGGGACCCTCTGAGGACCCCCAGATCCCCGCGCCCAGGGCACCTACATTGAAGTCGGGGTCCTCGCAGTGCGGCTCCTGCTGGCTCCAAGCTCCACCCTGCTCCGGCCCAGCCCAGGTGTCCCAGTTCCAGTCGTCTGATTCCAGAGCACAGGCAGGCAGGGGTGGGCTGGGGGGTCAGGTCAGGCCAAGCATCCCCCGCCCCCAGCCCACTGCCCCAGGTGACCTCACCTTCAAGCCCTTCCTCTTCCTCAAACTGTGGCTTCTCCTCCTCCATGGTTCCGTAGTACTTGTCCCCGAAGCACTTCTGCAGGGTCGGGGCCGGGAGGGTGAGCAGGGCCCACTCCCCCCAGATGGCAGTACTCCTGCACCTTACATGGCCTCCCAGCACCCCCCTCAGCTCCTGATGTCGGGGGAACCCTGTGCGTCTGGGCCCCTCCACACCCACTTTTGGCTCATCTTGCTCCCTTGACCCCCCTGCTCTCTGCCCCCTGTTCCACTGGCTGGCAAAGGCAGATATTGCTAACTGTGCCATTTATAAGCACCTACTACATGCCGGACGCTGGGCTGCATCTCACTATGTTCTCACAAGCTCCTCAAGAGACAGAAACTACTGCCAAATATTGAGAAGCTGAAGCTCAGGACTGAGAAGCTTGTAGAAAGTGAAGGCTGAACTCTGACCACACAGCACCCACCCACTCCAGTTTTCACCTGGCCCACCTATGCATCCTTAGTCTCCTTCCTTGACCTCCCAGGCTTAGTCAGGGGCAGCTTTGCGGTGCCCGTGGTCCCCACTGCTCTCCCATCCAGCCCTCATCGCCTGTTCCAATGGCCTGAAGCTGTGTTTCCCCAAATACAACAATAAACACTAACGGCTCAATAAATGAGTTTAAAGGAAATACTGCGACCCAAAGTTCCTTGAGCATTTACCAAGTTAATTAACATTTAGTATTCCTCTCAGGGTATCTTTACAACAGCCCTGACGTAAATGCTGCAGTTAGACCCACTTTATAGACAGAGACACAGGGTCAGAGAGGTCAAGTCACTTTTCTGAGGCCACACAGCCAGGAAGGGACTGCTGATTTCAGAGCCACGCTCTGAGCACTCGGCTGCACAGCCGGGCTGGGGCTCTGGGGCCACACCTGCATGAGCTGGTCGTGCTGGGCGGGGTCAAAGTCGTCCTCGAGGTCCTGCTCCTCAAAGCCCAGTGTCTCGTTGCCTGTGACCTGCCGCAGCCTCTCCAGCTTGGCCAGAATCTCCTTCCTCTTCAGGTTCTTCAGCTGCTTGAGTTCCTCCTGCTTCCTCGCTTTCTCCTGCAGGCGGCAGTTCACGGGAGAGGGAGGGTATGGTCTCCCCCCTCCCCCGGCAGGCTGGGCCCCTCCTCCTCACAGCGCACCGCCCCAACAGACACTCACCCTCCTCTTCCGCTCCCGCGTCTCTTCCCTCCTCTCCTTCCTGCGCTCGTCCTTTTGGCGCACGGAGGATGTGATGTTCCGAGGATAGGTCTTGACCTGTGGGCAGCAGAGATGATTCCAGGCTCTCCCGGCCTGGGTCCTGCGGGCCAGGTCCTCCCCGGAGCTGGCACTGGCCACCCACCGAGGCAGAGTCTGGCTCCTCGAAGCGGAAGTTGTACTTGTGCTCAAAGTCCTCCTGCTTCTTCAGAAACAGCTCCCCCTCGTCTGAGGAGTCATCCACGGCCAGCTGGACCGGGGGGCCAGGGACCCTGAGGGACGAGATGGGATGGGACTGGGGGCGTCAGCCGAGCTCCTGCACTCCTGCGTACCAGCATATTAACTCATTTAATCCTCACAAGAACCCTCTGCTAGGGCGCCACCGTTACCCCCATTTTATAGATGGGAAAACCGAGGCATGGAAATCCAGTGGCAGGGCCCCCTGGCTCCAGAGCCCGCACGCTGCAGCTTTTCCTCAAGAAAGGCTAACTCTGGGGAATTCCCTGGTGGTCCAGTGGTTAAGACTCACACTCCCACTGCAGGGGCCACAGGTTCAATCCCTGGTTGGGGAACTAAGATCCTGCATGCCACACGGCGCAGCCAAAAAGAAAAAGGAAAGAAAAGAAAGGCTAACTCTGCTACCATCTGTGTGAAAAAGTGTCAACGCCTGGTGCCTCTTCCTTTCTGGCCAGTGCTGGCTCCAGGCCCCTGGGGGACACGGCTACTCACCCTTCTTCTCCTTCCTCCTCTTCCTCCTCATCTCCCTCCTCCTCGTAGCGTTTGTTGAGGATGTAATCCCGCAGGAAGCACTCCCCCTCATCCAGCTCTGGGTTGTTCCAATATTCCTTGAGGTGAGTCTAGGGGTGAAGGGGGGGGCGGTAATAGGACCCGGATCAGGGACTCCGGGACAGGGAAGGAGCACAGATGTGGGCACCCAGTGGATTTGAGTGACTGCAGCTTCACAGCCGGCCTATGAAGTAGGTGGGCTAATCCTCATTTTATAGATGTAGAAGCTGAGTCCCAGAGAGGGGCACACCCCATCTTTAGAGAATGTGCTCCTGGCTACCCTCTCAAGGGCCGGTTTCCAGGGAAAGGTTGGATGGAGGCAGACCAGGTAGTAGTGGGTCAGGGACCATGAATGGGAACTCACCAGTTCTTTCAGGGTGTCGGGGTTCTGAATCTCCTTCTGCCCCTTCAGCCACTCGATGTAATCAGCATCCTCCTGGGCCTGGGGGGGAAGGCCAGCGCTGAGGGTCTGTGGGAGCCCCGGGGCCCCCTCTCTGCCACCAGCCCCCGTCTAGCTGGGCCCCAGCACCCACCTTCTCCTCTCTGCTTTTAGCGCGTTTCTGCAGCAACCCGGAGCCACCTTCCCCGGCACTGTCCTCGTCCTCACTGTCCTCCACAAATGCCCGGAAGCTGCCCGTGTGAGAGAACAAGCCTCAGGACGGGTGGGCTGGCCCTGCCTGCTGCCCCAAGACAAGCCCTATCTACTAATCCCTGAGCTCGTCCTGACAAGCCCAGAGCTGTGCTGTGACATAGAGCCCATGACCAAGCCCATTTCACAGATGCAGAAACTGAGGCCCAGAGCGAGCAAAAGACATGCCCAAGGGCACATAGCCATTAAGTGACAGAGCTGGATTTGAACCCAGGCCCGCCCAACCTCAGAGCCTCAACTCCTTTCCATCTGGCCACTCAGCCAGCCCCAGGGCTCACCTTTCCTTCAGCTGTTTCTGTTCTTCCACATAACTTTTCGATGAGATCTGCTGCAGAGAGAGTGACATGGGCCTCAGGCCCAGCCCTGAGGTTCCAAGCACCCCCAAGCCCCCCACCCAGCCTCCACCCCACTCACCTGGAGTCTCTGATTGGAGGCCTCCCCATCTGAATTCTCCTCATCGACATATTTGCTATATGAAGAAGGAAGAAGGCTTCAGAATAGACTCCCCATGGCCTGTCTGTCCCCATGGGGTAGGGGGCTGTTAAGAGCAACAGCTGGTGAAGGGGGCAGTGGGGTGCAGGCAGGTCACCAAGGCTCCTGCTCTCCAAGGTTCCCTCAACTCTGGTGAGTCACCGGCTTCTTCCCACCCCTACCCCTAAGTGCCTGATGTGTCCACCTGCCCTGGGAAAGTGGGAGCAGAGGGGTCAGGCTTTCTCCTTACCCTCCCTTCTCCAAGATAACCTTCCTCTCGTAGTCCTTCAGGTACATGGACTGCACCTTCTTTTGCTTCTCTTCAGCTGCTGGCTCCTCCTTACTGTCCGAGGACGATGCTGCGGGGACACCAGAAGACACCTGCCATCACCCACATCCACAAACCCCTTCCTCCCCCAGGCAGACAGTAAGACTGTGCTGGGCCAGAGTCAGACCGAGGTTTCAAATCCCCGAGCCACTAGTTCTCAGCTATCAAAGAGGCATCACACTTGCTACTACCTGGAAGTACCTGGCAGTGATCATTCAGTGAATAATTCACACTCAGAACAGGGCCAAGCACACAGCCGTTATTAATGACAACAGGTCATAACCTAAGACACTCTGCTAAGCGGTTTTTTTGTTTCGGTTTTTTTGCCTTGCCGCGTGGCATGCCGGATCTTAGTTCCCCACCAGGGATTGAACCCGTGCCCCCTGCAGTAGAAGAATGGAGTCTTAACCACTGGACTGCCAGGGAAGTCCCTTTGCTAATCAGTTTTGACCTGTGGAGATCCATTAAACAGTCAGAACCGCCTATAAAGCAATGAGGAATCTGGGCCTCAGGAGAAGCAGTCCCAGACCTGTTCTCTGATAGAAGGTGGCATCTTTCTGATAGATGCGCGGATCCTTCTTCTTCAGTAAGGAGAGGGTCCTGTAAAAGTCACGCTCCTGCTGAGTGTCAAATTCCTAGGGCAGGAAAAGGGGTGGGGACAGACTTCAGAAAAGGGCTGTGATGGGGGCAGTAAGCAACAGGGGCAGGTGGGCTGAGAGTGTGTGGGAATTAGTGTGCATAGAGGGGTATATGTTAGGAGGAAGGAAGGGGGGGGATCCAGCTGGGTAGAGGCAGGTGGGGGTGGAGGGCTGGATCTGAATGGGGGAGGTGGTCAATTAGGTGGAGGAAGGAGAGGGGCCCTCTTGGGGGTGGGCCACACATAGGTACGGGATATGAGACAGAGGAAGGTAGCAGGCAAGGGGGTGGGTGGTACTTTCTGGTATAAACAAGGGATGGACAACCTAGGGGCAAGTGGGCAGAGGGCACATAAGAACATAGAGGAAGGGCTAGACTGCTCAGTGAGGCTGGAAAGATCAGGGCTGATATGGGGAAAACCTGGGTGCCCCATGTGGCATAGGGATGCCCCACTCTGGGGACAGAGGCAGACACGGAGAAATGGTTAAACTGTTAGGGACGAAAATGTGGACAGAGGGTTCACACCTCACAGATCAAGATGGGCAGGTAGATCCGAGGTAGGGGAGGGGAAGTAGGGGAGATCTGCCCACTCCCTGGGGATGGGGAGGGCGCTGTCTGTCCCTCATGGAAATGGGGGGTGGGAGATGGACGCTCCCGTACGGCGCGATGGGGTTGGGGGTTAGCCGCCCCCTATAAGTCGGGGCCGGGATGCGGTTGGGGCCTTGGACACCTCCCGCAAGTCCGGGAGGGAGGCGGGGAAGCTCACCACGCGCTCGTCGCCGGACTCAGACTCGGAGCTGGAGTCGCCGCAGCTGTCCCTATCCCCATAGCGATCTTTCACTGTGGGGCACAGATGGGATCCCCCCCCCCAGCTCAGCCTGGGGGACCAGATCAACCCCCACTTCCCGACCGCCCTGCACGCGCCGGCGCCCCGCGCGCCTGCGCCCCGCACTCACGCCGCTGCAGCTCCTCGCGCTCCCGGTAGCGGCCGTACCGCGCGGCGAACGCCGCGTTCACCCGCAGGGGTGACGACCCGCGCGGCTCCGGCATGGCGGCTCTACGACCCACTGCGCACGCGTGTGGAGAGCCCCCACCCCCCCAGGAGGCGGGGCTACTCAGTAGCTAGCTTTAAATGGGGCGGAGCCTCGTGGGCCACACCTAACCCCGCCCCCGGCCCTTCCGGGATCCCTAGCCCTGTGACCGCAATCCCCGCCCATGGGCCACGCCTCTGCGGGGAAGGCTGCAGCCACCGCCCACCCCACTCCCCCACCCGCCGGGGCTCCCGGCACCCAGCTGACATCTGGGGGCCCTTTCTCCACTCGCGGTTTCCTGCCTCCCTTCCGTTCCGACAGCGCAAACCGCTGCCCCACCCAGCTCACTCACCGTGGCGCCCTGGGAATTACCACTCTCTCCCCTCCCTCAAAGCATCCAGGATCCGCGACCCCGGTGCCCACCCCCACAAACATCCTGAACACGCAACTTTCCATCGCAGCCTCAAAAATCAGAAGCCACCGGCGCTGTGATCATGCACAAGTCTTAATTTAATGGGTAAAAACATTAAATTACACACACAATTTCTTCCATAAATCATAATAAATAGACTTTTTTTTTTCTTTAACGCTGTACAAGGGACTGGAAACCAAGCTTTCAACAAAATATGAATGAACTCATACTACCCTTTTATTGATTTGGAACACTCCCCCCTCCCCCATGCCGGAAAGCAGTGTGCACACTTGAGGTCTCTCTCTGGGTACAGCCGGCCAAGGTCGACAGGTTCCAGGAGCCTTGGAAGCGATGACCTCACTCTAGGGCTGGGGCTTTAAACGCTCTGCCCTTGGGACTCGTCTGTAGCCCCAGCAGTCGGGGCGTGGAGGAAACCGAACCGTTTAGGTGGCTGTTGCCTGCAGGAGCCCTTCTCTGCCCAACACACCAAAAGGGGTGAGAAAAAAAAATGAGAAATGTACCTCAAACACACACACCCCAGAAATCAACACCAACAAGCCACAAACTGGTGCCCCTCGGCAGTGGGCAGGAGGAAGAAAGGGAGAAAGTGTTTCTTCCCTCCTCTTCTGACACAGAACCCAGCCGGGTCCTGCTGCCGGAGTGGGTGGCCCCAGGTCACAGTGGTGCCACCGTGTGCCACTGCAGTATGTCCATGAGATCCTTAGCGCCTCTCCCCCTTGCCAGCTCCAGAGGTGTGAGCCCCCTGGCGTCCCTGTGATGAAGATCAGACTCAGCAGCCAGGAAGCCGACCACAGCCGTGTGGCCCTCTCTCACTGCCAGATGGATGGGGAGGGCCCCCGTGCCATCAGGTGCATTGACATCAGCGCCATGCTCCACCAACACTTTCAGGGTGTCAAGGAATCCAGTGCGGGCTGCATCATGGGCTGGAGTGGTGCCGGAGGCATCCTGGACGTTGGGGCTGGCACCTTGCTTCAGGAGCTCCAGGGCAATGGTGGGGCTGCCAAACATCATGACCTGTTCGGGGGGTAGAGGGTCAGGGGGTCTCCAAAGGAGGAGGTCCAGGAAAATGGGTGACTGCAGAGAGGGGTCATTCAGGAGTAGAGAATGCCAGAGACGAGGTCCTCTAGCGAACGAGAAACTTCAGGGAACATAAACTCCCAGGCAGCTGTTGAGACCCCATAGAACAAGATCTGGGAATAAGGACCCTCGAAAAACTGGTCACCCCCCCCCCCAAGGATAATACACTCCCCCTAGGATATAGCCCCATGGAAACTTTCAAGGAACCTGAGACCCTCCCCCAAGGAACCAGAGACACTTCTCTCCACAGATGGGAAATCATCAGGAAATATGAAACCCCCGCCAGGAAACAGACCTCAGAGAACAGCCCCCTCAAGGGAAAGGAGATGGCCAGGGAATTTGAAACTCCTTCTCCATGGAATTTCCCCCTCCCATATAGTGAGGATGCTCCCAAAGGTACCTGACCCTCTCAAGAAATGGGGTTCCCCTTTTGTAAATGTCCCCAAGGGAAGAGAGACTCCCATGCAATCTGTAACTATTCTCTTATTGGGATCCCCCCAATAATATGCCAATATGAAAATCCCGCGGGAATGGAGATTCCCCGCCCCCCAAAAACTGGATACCTCTCAGAGAACCCCCCCAGAAAATGGGGACACCCTGGAAACATGAATCCTTTCTTCCTGCGGTCGGATCCTCCATGCAAGCGCCAAGAAACCGGAGCCATCCTCATGAAACCGGGATCCAAAGAAGCTGAACCCTCACCCAAGGAATACGAACTTCTCCAGGGAAACTGAATCCTCCGCAATCAGAGAACAAGGAATACTCCAAAGATGGAAAGTTCTCCCCTCCCCCAACCTAACCCCATCCACCATCCACCTAAGAAAGGGGACATCAGGGAGCCAAGTCAGCCCAGCGATGGAGGAACAGACCCCAGTCGGCTACCAACGGGAACAAGGAGAGAAGAAGGAAGGTGTCTGGGGTCCCGGTCCTCGCCCCGCTCCCCGCCTCGCCCTCGCTGCGGGCGGGCCGGCCCTCACCTGCAGCGCCGTCTTGCCAAAGCGGTTCAGGGCGTCGGGGTGCACCAGCTCGCGGTGCAGAAGGCGGCGCACCTCCTGCACGTCTCCCCGGGCCGCCGCCCCGCTCAGCCGGTCGCCGGCGCGGACCTCCTCCAGCAGCATGTCGATATTTGCGGCCTGCGAAGCCCCCCGCCCCACCCCGACGCGGTCAGTGCGGTGGAGCCCACCAGCGCTGGCCCGAACAACCCTCCCACAGCGTCCCCGGCCTGCGCGAGGCTCCTGGTCCGACTCGCCAGTCCGGGGCTCCTGCGCGACCCCCGCCCTCCCGGCCGGCTCCTCCCCCTGTCGGCCGGTGGGCCCGGGCCCAACCCTCCGAGGCCCGCAGCGCCCGGCCCGGCGCCCGCCCCTTGGGGGCCGGGTCTCCCCCAACTCACCCTCCCTCCTCCTCGACGGGCGGGGTCTGTTCTGAGCAGACGCCGACGCCGCAGCCGAGCCGGCCGCCAGGGGGCGGAGCCAGCGCGCTCGGGGTCCCGCCCCCGAACGCCGCGGATTCGTTTTCTTAAGAACTCGCTACGTTGTAGCCCAGCTGCATTGCCCGGCTCTGGACCCTGTAGTGCCCCGCCCACTCGGCCAGCGCAGCCAATGGCCACGCGTCGCCAGGGGGGCTGTGCGCACCGGCGTGGGCGGGCCCGCTTCTGATTGGACGAACTGCGGCGACCGGTAGACCGCCGGCAATGGCGGGGTTTTCGGTTTTTCAAATGCGCGGAGCGGGCGGGAAAGAGGGCCGGTTTAACTGACCCAGGGGAGAAAGGTCAGGAGCAGGGCAACGCGGGCCGCTCCGGGACCTCGGCACCTCCGAGGGAAAAGGAGGCAGGGCTGGGGCCGCCCTGTTCGGAGTTCTACCGTGCGATAAGTATTTATTAGCTCTTACTGGGCTGAGCGCTTTATTTGATTCATTCACTCTGTGTGCAGGAACCGTTCTGTGTGTGCAGGAACCCGGCGCTGTGGAGCGCACATTCAAGCAACTAAATAATTTTAGATAGTCTTAAGCACGGTGAAGAAAATAAAACGTGGAAATGGGGTGGGTGAGGAAGGAATCACATTCGGCTCAGATGGGGCCAGCCGGGGCACAGCAAGTACAAGGGCGTGGAGGAAAGTTCACGCTGCAGGTGCCACGTGGGTGAGCCTGGGAGGCGAGAGTCGCGGTCGGAGGCTCTTAACAGAGGCCTTCAAACATTTACGGAGCACCTACGGTGTACTAGGCGGCCAAGTGGAGAGCAAGCTGGGTGCCTCCTGCTGCAGGACGCCTACCGTTTAGGGCTGGAGAAGACAATAATTACATATTTTCAGAATGGTATACACTGTGGAGCTGACAAAACGGGATAAGTAATTGTCTCTTGGGAAAAGAAGGCCGTTGAAAGAGAGAGGTCAGAGAGGGCCACCCGGAGGAGGTGACATTTGATTTGAGACCTGAAGGTGAGGGAAGGAGCCATGTGGATATCTGGGGGAAAGCATACCAGGTGGAGACGCTGCAGATGTAAAGGCCCTAAGGTAGGAGCACGCCTAGTAAGTCCAGGAAGAGTGAGGTATAGAGGGAGAGAGGGGGCAGGAGGTGAGGGCAGATAGGTGAGGGGGAGGGGTAATGTTGATCAGGCCTGTGGGCTGCGGTGAGCGCTTGACTCTTACTTTTTAAAAAGAATGGAGCCATGATCTGATTTAGGAGTTAACGGGCGCCCTCTGGCGGCTATGATGGTAACTGGCTGTCGTGGGGGAGGGAAGCCCAGAGCCCTGGGAACCAAAGTGGGGGCAACTGCGAGGGCCCAGATGAGTGACCATCGGGATGAGAAATGGATATGTGTTGCTCACGCTTATCCCAGCACTTCAGGGACAGCCCTGGCACCCCCAGCCCCCAGCCAAGAAACACATAACAGCAGCTAGATTCATTTTTAATGTCATCCGAAAACTCAGACTGGGCCAGCGGGCCTCTGGGCTCAGCAGCTGTGGAGGAGGGCCTCCCCACACCTCCTAAGGCAGGTCACTGCAAGAAGGCACTCACGAGGGGGACTTAAGCCCCTTTTCTATTTCTTCATATAAAATGGGAGGGGGGAGGGGCGGGAGCCTGGAGACAGGGAGACCGTCCCTCCCAGCCTATGGGTAAAGGAAAAGGCTGGGAGCCAGCCAGCCCTTAAGAAACTGCTAATTCAGGGACTGCCGTCACACACACACACACACAAACACACACACGCATCCCATCTTCCCTCTCTCTCTCTCGAGTCCGCAGTCGGGGCCTGGGGAGAGGACGGCCCGTGTTCAAACCCCCACTTCTTCTCCCTTCTAGCTGGTACGAAGTTGATAATCTGCAGGGAAACAATGAGTGGGGACCATCTCAGAATTGGGGAAAGGAGACAAAGGGACAGGCCCCCCCACCCAAATCCAGCCCCTTCCCCAGCGCTCATGATCAACCCTACAGGTATGTAACAAGGCTGAGGACGGGCTCAAACATGGGGACTGTAACCATAGCAACAAGCCTGCTTCCAGGCAGTAGATGGGGGTGCTGTGTGTTCAGCCCCTCATCCAAACCCCACCACCACTACCCTGGAACTGGCAACTGTCCCCATTTTAAAGATAAGCAAACCGAGGCCCAGGGTGGCACACTGACAAAGACAGGGTAGACGTGGCGCCAGGCCTGTTGAGTTTTGGAGCCCTCTGAGACAGGATGTATTAAAGCCCCAAGACCATCCCCTTTCATCTCCTTGTCTCCGTCATCCCAGGGAGCTGGGCTGCCTTACCGCCACTCTGGGTGATATAGCGGACCCAGGGCAGGGCCTGGTAACCACTCTTCTCGATGATCTTCATGTATCGGACCTGAAAAGGGATGAAAGGAGGTGGCCCAGGCTAGGGGGAGAGAGCTGGCTGGGGCCAGGGGAAAATATATAACACAACTTCAGGGAATAAGAAAGCACGGGCTTGGGGACTTCCCTGGTGGCACAGTGGTTAAGACTCCGAGCTCCCAATGCAGGGGACCCAGGGTTCGATCCCTGGTCAGGGAACTTGATCCCACATGCATGCTGCAACTAAGAGTTCGCATGCCACAACTAAGGAGCCCGCCTGCCACAACTAAGACCCAGTGCAACAAAATAAATAAATAAATATTTTTTTAAAAAAGCAAGCACAGGCTGGGAGAAATGAAGTAACATGGCTCAGGGCAAAGATGTGGCAAGGACAGTGTGTGGGAGGGTTAGGGGAGAGGTGGTCCAGGACAGTGGGAAAGATGGCCCAGTATAAGGGAATAGACACAACACAGTTTAGGCACAGGGCAAAGTAAGAGGGGGAGGGGGAGGGGACCCAGGCTGAGAGCAGAAAAGGCAACACTGTTCCAGGAAAAGACAAGGATGATTGCAAAGGAGAGATGAGCCAGGCCAGGGAACGGAGGTGATCCAAGCCAAGAGACGGGAGAGCAGGGAACCCACTGAGGTCAAGGAGAGGAGCCACTCTGCCCACTTCTCTCACCTGGATCCCGGAGACGGTGAAATAGGGGATCTCAAACTTGACCCCGATGGGGGGCCGGCCCTCTACCTCCTCCTTCTCCACGCTGGGGAGGCCAAAGTGGGCGCGCATCAGGTACTCCTTGCCCCCCTGAGGGCACATGGAGGTATCAGACACACTGAGAGGCCCCTCTATACCCCAGACCATTCTCATGGCAGCCCCTAGGGGTAGGCTCTGCTCTCAGCCTGTTTTACAGACCAGAAAGTAAAGGCTCCTGGCCAAGACTCACAGCCAAAGCTTTTGACTGCAAAGCCTGGTCGGGGACCTTCTAATGATCACCTCCCATTTTCCAGGCCCCAATGAACAGCCCCACCAATATCCCAGGGACAGACCAATCCTCCAGCAGCCCAAGGATGTGGGTAACATGATATTGCCTGTTTTACAGATGGGCAAACTGAGGCTCCATGAGAGGAAGTGGGATTCCCAAGGCTGTCTGGGATTGGGAGAATTTAACTATTATGCTGGTCTGCTTTCCAGCTTTATCATCCCCGAAGGATAGCCATGTGCACACGTAGGTGGCTCTCTGATTTATTCTCTGCCTTGCCCTCAAGAAGCAGGGGCAGGTCCCCCAGATCCCCCGCCCATCCCCAGTGCTCACCGGAAAAGACTTGATACTCCAAATAACGACGTTCTTCTCTGGCATGTACTTGGCACTGCCTACGCTGGTCTTGAAGCGTGGGGAGTCGGCATCGCTGGGTACCGGCACAGATATCTCCACGCTGTTGGCCACCGACTGCTTCTTAAACTGCCCCTTGGCCTGTCAGTGGAGAGAACATGGGGCATGAAGAATTCACTCATGCAAATATTCACCAAGGCCTTTTCAGGTGCCAGCTCATCAAGAGCCCTGAAGTGGAGACCATAATCCAGCCTATTTTCCAGATGAGGAAACAGAGGCACAGAGAAGTTAAAGCATTTGCCTGGAGACACACAGCCAACAAGTGGCAGAGCCGGGGTCCACACCCAGGAGAGACTCCAGAGGTCCTGATTTTGTTTTTTTGTTTTGTTTTTTGGCTGCATACAGAGCATGCAAGATCTTAGTTCCCCGACCAGGGATGGAACTCACGCCCCCTGCAGTGGAAGCGCAAAGTCTTAACCACTGGACCGCCAGGGAAGTCCCCCAGAGGCCCTGCTTTTGGTGCCTTCCGTTTGGAAAGTGTCATACACCTTTGCCTGGTTCAAAAGATCCCTCATTTGAGCAGCCCCTAGGGCAGGCTCTGCTCTCAGCCCACTTCACAGACAAGAAAGTAAAGGCTCCTGGCCAAGACTCACAGCCGAAGCTTCTGACTGCAAAGCCTGATGGGTCCTCAGCCCGTCACAGAGTTTTCATTTGAAAGCTGACATTTACTGACCCCCTACCATGTGCTGGGCCCTGTGCCAAGCAGTTAGCCCTCTCACTAATTCTCTAAAGTAGGAGTCATTCCTAAGGTCCATTTTACAGATGAGAAGACTGAGGCCCAGAGAGAAAGAGCTTTTGCCCGAGTCACGTAGTTGATAACCAGCACAGCAGGGATTTGACCCAAGCCTGTGTTTTCAATCCTCACATGTTCTCCTTACTGATGTTACAACATTATAGCCAGATCTAGATCTGTGTGACTTGGGACAAGCTTTTAACACAAGGACTCTAAGTGTCCATGTGCAGTGACTAGCATTATGATGACTGCTCTTATTTATGAATTTGGTGGTGGGGGGGAATATATGAGAGGTGGGATTGGGGCCAGAGGACCTGGAGGTAAAACAAGGCAGGGGGTGTTCTTTCTGGAAGGCACCAGCTTTAAGGCCCTTTCCACTTTCCCTGCCTGCAGAGACGGGGACACTGGGGATGTCAACACCCCCGCCCCCCGCCCCGTGACCGTCCACTCCACAACCCAGCTCCCCAAAGACTCTAAGACTGGGGAACAAAGTTAAATCTGAGAACACAGACTCTTGAGCCAGGCAAACCCAAGTTCAATGTGCCCGCTCCCTTCCTAGATGAATGACATCTTAATTCTTCTGGGCCTCAGTTTCCCCATCTGTAAAAGGGGCTAACTATATGCTCTGGAAAAGCTCTTGCTTGGGGCACTGGGAAACAAGCACAGGGCTATTCAAGGCAAGGTGAACCACAATAGCCAGGAACTGAAAAAAACCCATGCAAGAGATGGGACAGAAGATTCTCACGGTGGAATATTCTACAGCCACAGAAATGGATGCACTAAGCTCTGGCTGCTGGGATTCCTCTTAAAAATCCACGTTACCTGAACAAAGCAAATTATACAAAAAGTCATACAGCTCCAGTCCATGGATATAAAGGTCAGAAACCGGAAGAATGAAATATTTGTGGTTATAAATGCAGGTGGCAAAACTATAAAGAAAAGCAAAGAAATTATTTACAGGAAATTCAAAATTGTGATTACCTGCGGGCAAAGGAGGAGCAGTAACTGGGGGAGGGGCAGGTGGGGGTTCAGAGGAGCTGGTGGAGCCAGGCACATTAAAATAAGCTGTGTGGTTTATTATTAATCTTTAAACCATATAAATACACTCTATGGTTTATATATGTGTATGAAAGTAAATAAGTAAAACAGATCATGTGTCAGATGGTGGTAAGTAATAAGGGAAAAACTACAGCAAAGACGGGAGGTGGGGAAATCAGGGAGGGCTTCTCTGAGGAGGTGACATTTAAGCAAAGAACTGAAGGAGGTGAAGGAGCAAGCTATGTGGATATATGGGTGGCTGGGGGCAGAATGATCCAGGGGACAGCCGGGGACCATGCCTGGCATGTTTGAAAACCAGCCAGAAGACCCACGTGGCTGGAAGGAAGTGAGGAGCAGGGAGGGAGGTAGGAGATGAGGTTAGACTGATGGGGGTGGGGTGCGGGTATGAAGGGGCGGATCCAGCATTGTGAGTAATTATTCCCCAGGGCCCACCTTGACCATGATCTCCACGCGGCTGTGGGAGAATTTCTCAATGACAGATTCAATCCAGATCAGCGGCTTGACCTACAGACAGAGGAAGAGGGAGTTCTCCGAGGCTCTGGGGTCAACTCTCACCCCTTGCCAGGGGCTTGACCTTGCCTTACCTGGGTGCTGAGGCGGTAGGACATGAGCTCGAAGTCACCGTCGGGCGGAATGAAGGAGATGGTACGGTCGTTGTCGAAGCGAGACAGCCGCACACACTGGTGGAATTTCACATCCTCCAGTTCCACAGACTTGTTCTTGCTCCCTGAAACTCAGAGCCGAGTTAGCAGCGTGATCCTGGAGCCTGGGGCGACCCTGGAGCCCGGGGCACGGTCCCTATCCTTGTCTTCCCTTTCTACCGCTACGATCACCCCCATTTAACAGATGAGGAAACTGAGGCCCGGAGTGGATGAGTAACTTGCCCAGGGTCACCCAGCTGGCCAGGAGCGGAGCTAGGATCTGAACTCCGGGAATCAGGCTCTTGCTGCCAGGTTGTTAAATATGATGCTATTCTGTCTCCTACTGCCGCTAAAATGTCAGATCCATGAGGGCAGGGATTTTTTTCTTCACTATGGTGTCCTTGCGCCTGGCACTCAAAAATGAAGCAGTTGTTTGTGCAAGAAACCAGCAGCTGCAGTACTGGTCATAACCAGAAGAGGGCGGGCGAGTGCTATTTCAGAACTGACTGCAAGTCTCTCGGTACCACCCACCCGTGATGGGACGAAGTCTCAGGCTCCCACTTGCGCCCCCTTCCAGAAACTTACGGCCAGTGAGCTCGAAGAGCACGCGGTCATTGAGGCCCAGCCTCAGCTCTGGCATTCCCGACAGAAACACTTTGAGCTTGATGGTGCCCACGATCTCACTCAGCAGGACACTGCCGTTGGCGTTGACCTGAGGATGCATACATGGGGGGGTCAACAGGCATAGGGCCCACTCTCCTGCCCTAAGGCCGTGGCAGGGGTGGGGAAGAGGTGTAGGGGCTCACCAGCAGGTTGACGGACTCTATGACATCGATGAAGACTTCGTTCTTCTTGTATTTGATGCCCTCCGAGCGCCAGGACACAGCATTGGTGACAGTGGGTGGCACTCGTGACTTGCCCGTCTCCAGCTTGTTGCCCTGCTGCGTGATGTATCTGGCAGGAAGGCAGGGAGATGAGCAGTTAGGCCCAGGGACACTTCCCCAGCCCTCCCCAACTTTCTTCCACCCATGGCCCACCCTGTGGTTGACCCATGGCCCACTCACTCCTGCAGGATTTTGCTGTCCGTGGTCTGTGGGAAGCCGAAGTCCATGAGCTCATCCAGCAGCTCGTAGACGATGACGAAGTTGTCTCGAATGCTTTCCTCCTCCAGCTCCTTGAAGTATTCAGAGAATACCTGCGGGTTCAGGGAGACCGACACCCACAGAGGTGTGGCTGGTGTAGCTGTGGGCTGAGTCCCCACTCACCCAGCCAGCCACCCAACAAGCAACTATTGAGCGCCTACTGTATACCACTGTCAGTATATTAATGGTGAACAAAGCCAACAGGGTCTCTGCCCTCCTGGAACAGACCCACCTCAGAACAAGGTTTGTAAATGCATGAAATAAAATACACAAGATGGGAATTCCCTGGCGGTCCAGTGGTTAGGACTCTGCGCTTTCACTGCCAAGGGCCCAGGTTTCATCCCTGGTTAGGGAACTAAGATCTCACAAGCCAAGACGCGCCACGCAGCAAAAAACAAAAAAAAACAAAAAACCCCGCAAGATGGCAAAGGAAAACTGTTACACAGAAATACGTCTCAGTTCATGGACTCCCTGAATTCTATCCAGGGGCCCTTGGGACTTGGGGGACCCCACGATGGGAGTCCCTGGGATTAATAGGTATCACCACAGCAGAGAACCTGTCAGTCACCCAGCATTGGAAACCCTATCCTTCATCCTGCTCCAGCCTCTCTGGCCTTTTTTCTGTTCCCATCTCAGGGCCTTTGCACATGCTATGCCCACTGCTTAGGACACTGTCCTCACAGCAGTCTCCTTGTGACAGGCCTCAGCTCCTCAGTGAAGCCACCACTATCCCTCGACCCCTGTGAGTATCAGGGTGAGACTAGCACCCCAGTCACTGGTTATCACAATGTCCCTTTGAATCTCCTTCTTGCCCTTTATTTTTTTAATATACATATTTATTTATTTATTTATTTATTTTTGGGGTCTTTGTTGCTGTGCACGGGCTTTCTCTAGTTGCGGAGAGTAGGAGCGGGGGCTATTCTTTGCTGCGGTACGCGGGCTTCTCTTTGCAGTGGCTTCTCTTGTTGCGGAGCATGGGCCCTAGAACGTGAGGGCTTCAGTAGTTGTGGCGCACGGGTTTAGTAGTTGTGGCTCGCGGGCTCTAGAGCACAGGCTCGGTAGTTGTGGCGCACAGCCTTAGTTGCTCTGTGGCATGTGGGACCTTCCCGGACCAGGGCTCGAACCTGTGTCCCCTGCATTGGCAGGTGGATTCTTAACCACTGTGCTACCAGGGAAGTCCCTCCTTCTTGCCCTTTAACTCCTCAGCATAGGCAGGGACCGTGCCTGTCTTATGCACAGCTGTGTCCCCACCTCTGCCTGGCAGGGAGGAGACAAATCAATACAGATCTCTTGTTTGTCAAAGTATATTATATTTACTAGGAATTTTTTTTGGCTGCACCGTGTGGTATGCGGGATCTTAGGTCCCTGACCAGGGATCGAACCCGTGTGCCCTGCAGTGGAAGCGCGGAGTCTTAACCACTGGACCGCCAGGGAAGTCCAGGACTCTGTGCTTTCACTGCCGAGGGTGTGGGTTCGATCCCTGGTCGGGAACTAAGATCCCATAAGCCACGCGGCGACCAAAGGAAAAAAAAAAGTATTTACTGAGCACTTTCTCAGTCAATGAGAATGGCATATAGTAAGGGCTCAATAAATTTCTATATGATAGTATGATACAACATTAGTGGTAATGCTAACAATAATACCAAACCTTTATTGAGCACTTACTGTATACTGAGCACTGTTTTAGGTGCTTTAGAAGTACAAATTTGATTAATTTTTACAACAACCCTGCGGCAGGACTAAACCCAGTTTAGAGGCACAGAGAGAAGTGACTTGTTCAAGGTCACACAGCCAGGAAGTGGGGGAGCTGGGTCTGGAACCCAGTTCCCTCTGGTTCAGATTTGAGCACCGGAGACCTCCTTGGTTCCTACCCTATAGGGTGAGATGATCCCACAGCAGCTAATGAGAACACAGAGTGATGGGGCTTTGATGGTGACACCCCCAGGGAAAGCTTCCTAGGAGAGATGGATTCCGAAAAAGGTGGGCAAAACAGGTAGACAGACAGACCAGCCGGCCAATGGAAGGCCAGGACCTACCTCCACTGTCTTGTAGAGGAAGGAGTACACGAGGGAGGCATTGGCGTTCTTCAGCGTGGTGGCCACCACTGCAGGCAGCGAGGTTAAGGAAAAGGTGCCATTTTGGAGGGTTCCAATGGAGCACAGACCCTGAACCCTCACCCTCCAGCCTGAGACACTGCTGTATTGTGCACCTCTTGTCCCAGCCCACCATCTCTGGGCCTGAGCTGCCCACCACTCCGGGCCCTCAGGGATCCTCCCGTGGCCCCGGATACAGTAGAGGTTGCTGTATTTGATCCACAGGAAGTGGACCCGGCCGTGGCTCATCAGTGGGGCCAGGGCGCCCTCCTCCTCCCGCTGCATGAGCAGAGGCATGAAGTGCTCAATCTCACTCATGGCCACATCACCCTTGTAGTTGCGGCTGATCAAGGGCTGAGGGTGGGCAGAGAAGGTCTGGTCACTGCTGGGATCCAGGGACTCTACGCTCGGGGGCATCAGAGTGCCAAGCTCTGACCCTACTTGCTGGCTGAGGGGGCGTGGGCAAGGCTCTGCCTCTCTGCATCTCAGTTTCCTCCTCTGCAAAATGGGCATGTGATAATGACAGCTAGAGCATCTAGAGCCCTCACTGACATCTACTAAAGCCTGGTTGTTTGCTGATTTTTTTTTTTTTTTTAAGATTTATTGATTGATTGATTGCTATGTTGGGTCTTCGTTTCTGTGCTAGGGCTTTGTCTAGTTGTGGCGAGCGGGGGCCACTCTTCATCGCGGTGCGCGGGCCTCTCACTATCGCGGCCTCTCTTGTTGCGGAGCACAGGCTCCAGACGCGCAGGCTCAGCAGTTGTGGTTCACGGGCCCAGTTGCTCCGCGGCATGTGGGATCCTCCCAGACCAGGGCTCGAACCCGTGTGCCCTGCATTAGCAGGCAGATTCTCAACCACTGCGCCACCAGGGAAGCCCCCTGCTGATTTATTCTGTTGTCACCACAACCCTATGAGGTAGGTGGTATCACCATCTCCATTTTACAGACGGGGAAACTGAGGTATGAACCACGCCCATAGTAAGTGAGGAAGCTGGGAATTGAACGAAGATGCCCCGGCTCCAGAATTCCTGCTCTCAAGCCAGGCTCCATATGCACCAAATCGGTGAGGTAAGGACGATGAAAGGAAAGAAAGAGAGAAAAAAAGAAAAGAAACAATTATATCCATATATCTCTTATAGTTCATATAGCTCTGCCTGGCAGGCAGCAAGCGGTCAATAATAATAATACCTACTTGGTGAGGTTGTTTAGTCCAGTGTTTAGAACAGAGAGGGCACCCGCAGGTCCTCACACACCTTAGCTCCCACTATGATTATTATCAGAAATATTATTTTCACCGCCACTGTTATTATTGCTACTGAATGACAAGATGAATGGGAGGGGGCACCAGAAAGGGACAAGACAGCCCCAAAGGGGAATTAGGGTCTCCGGCCCCTGCTGTCTTTCCCAAATATTAGTACTGTGGATGATGATGGTGACAGAAATAATAATTTCAATTGATTGAACGCCTAATGTTTGCAGCAGGGCTACTGTGCTAGGTGGTATACACGCACAAGGTTGTATTCGTTCTTCTTGGGTGGGGACTTGTGTTATTCCCATTTGTACGGACTGGGAGACTGAGGCTCAGAGAGGAGAAGCCCCTTGCCTCAGACACGCGGCTAGTGAACAGTGGAGGTGGGATTCGACGCGGGACTCCCAGGGATTGGGGGAGGGGTGTCCCCACGCCCCCAGAGCTTTCCGGGGCCTCGCTGCCTGCAAGGAGGGGCCGCCCCTGGGTCCGGGAGGGTGCAGCCTCACCTGTCCGTTCCCCACTCCCTGCGCCCAGCCTCACCTTGCCCTTGACATCGAGGATGAAGACAGCCGAGGCGGACATGGTGGCGGCCGGTGGACCTGGCTGGTGGGGAGGGAGGGCCTGGAGGCGACGGTGGCGCCGCTTCCTTCTTCCTGCGGAAGCGCCCGCGCGCAGGTGAGCACCCAGGTGAGCACGTCTTAAAGGGGAGGCCACCAGGTGAGCGGCGCAGTCTGCCGACGTGAAGACGCTGCGGGGGCGGGGAGGGGCGGAGCTTCGGATGGGACAGCTGCCCCGCCTCACTTTCCCTTTGCGCCCTGGAGGGCTGGTGGGTGGAGACCCCAGACCAACCAACTATTCATCCAACCAGCCATCCACCCATCCATCCATCCATCCATCCATCCATCCATCCATCCATTCATTCATCTATCCATCCAACCAATCAACCATTCATCCATCCACCCATCCACTCATCTTTTTTTTTAATTAATTGATTAATTAATTTTTAATTTTATTTTATTGTTTTGGCTGCGTTGAGTCTTCGTTCGTTGCTGTGCGCAGGCTTTCTCTAGTTGCGGCGAGCAGGGGCTACTCTTCGTTGCGGTGCACGGGCTTCTCGTTGCGGTGGCTCCTCTTGTTGCAGAGCACCAGCTCTAGGCGCGTGGGCTTCAGTAGTTGTGGCACGCGGGCTCAGTAGTTGTGGCTCGCGTGCTCTCGAGTGCAGGCTCAGTAGTTGTGGCGCACGGGCTTAGTTGCTCCGCGGCATGTGGGATCTTCCTGGACCAGGGCTCCAACCCACGTCCCCTGCACGGGCAGGCGGATTCTTAACCACTGTGCCACCAGGGAAGTCCCCGTCCACTCATCTTGTTTCTTCTGTCACTCCCACATGCATGTGCGCCCCAATAGAGCAGGGACTTTGTCCTTTTCATGTCTGTGTCCCCAGGGCCCAGTGCTGGGTGCTCAATATGTGTCTAATTAATTAATTAATACCATAAATATTTACTAAATAATTTATTCTTTCACTCAATGACAGGAACTGTGAGTTACACTCTTAGCAGGACAAATGTAGCTGCCTTTTTTTTTTTTTTTTTTTTTGGCCACAGCCATGTAGGATCTTAGTTCCCCGACCAGGGATCAAACAAGTGGCCCCTGCCATGGAAGCTCAGAGTCTTTTTTTAATTTATTTTATTTTAATTTATTTTTGGCTGCGTTGGGTCTTTGTTGCTGCACGCGGGCTTTCTCTAGTTGTGGTGAGCGGGGGCTACTCTTGAAGCGCAGAGCCTTAATCACTGGACCGCCAGGGAATTCCCCAAGTAGCTGCTTTTATTGTTATTCTTTTTTTTTTTTTTTTTTTTTTTTTTTGGCTGCGTTGGGTCTTCATTGCTACACACAGGCTCTCTCTAGCTGCGGCGAGTGGGGGCCACTCCTCGCTGCGGTGCGCAGGCTTCTCATTGCGGTGGCTTCTCTTGCTGCGGAGCACGGGCTTTAGGCACACGGGCTCAGCAGTCGTGGCTCGCGGGCTCTAGAACGTAGGCTCAGTAATTGCGGCACACGGGCTCAGTAGCTCCGTGGCACGTGGGATCCTCCCAGACCAGGGATCGAACCCAGGTCCCCTGTGTTGGCAGGCAGATTCTTAACCACTGCGCCACCCAGGGAAGTCCCTTATTGTTATTCTTAATGTTATTCTTTAAAATTTTTTTTAATTTAAAAAAATTTGTATACCGTTTTTAAAGGTCACACTCCATTTGCAATTGTTACAAAATATTGGCTATATTCCCCGTGTTGTACAATACATGCTGTAGCCTATCTTACACCTAATAGTTTGTGCCTCACCCCCATCCCTATATTGCCCCTCCCCCTGCCACTGGTAACCATTAGTTTATCCTCTATATCTGTGAGTCTGGTTCTTTTTTGTTGTATTCACTGGTTTGTCGTATTTTTTAGATTCCACATATAAGTGATATAATACAGTATTTGTCATTCTCTGTCTGACTTATTCCACTTAACATAATGCCCTCCAAGTCCATCCATGTTGCTGCAAATAGCAAAATTTTGTTCTTTTTTACAGCTGAGTAGTAGTCCATTGTGTATATATACTACATCTTCTTTATCCATTCATCTTTTGACGGACACTCTAATGTTACTCTTTTTTTTTTTTTTTTTTTTTAATTGGGGAATTCCCTGGAAGTCCAGTGGTTAGGACTTCATGCTTTCACTGGTGAGGGCCCAGGTTCCATCCTTGGTCAGGGAACTAGGATCCCACAAGCTGTGAGGCTGGCAGAAAAAAAAAAAAAAATCCCTGATAAAGGTGGGAGCCCTGA
The DNA here is from genome assembly GCF_028023285.1 of Balaenoptera ricei. Lineage (NCBI taxonomy): Eukaryota > Metazoa > Chordata > Mammalia > Artiodactyla > Balaenopteridae > Balaenoptera > Balaenoptera ricei. The sequence continues at coordinate 175,179,983 of NC_082641.1, read as the reverse complement.
AGGCAGGGAGGGAGTTGGGGTGTGTGTGTGTGTGTGTGTGTGTGTGTGTGTGTGTGTGTGTTGGAGAATAAATGTGGGGCTGTGAGGCAGGGAGATCAGAGAAGGAGCTGACATTTGAGAAAGTCCTGAGGGTAAATGTTGATGTGATGAGATCCCATTATTGCCAGGGACTATTTGCTGATCCCTTAACTGTGTTGAGGTTCATGGGCTTCCCAACCCTGAATTTCCACCGTGATCTTCAGAGCAGGGGCAACCCAAGAGAAAGTCCCACTGCAGAGCCTGGCACAAAGCTGGTAGTAGTATTGTTTCTGTTGTTGTTCGTGTGTGTGCTGGTTGAGTGCATGGGCTCTGGACCCTACTGCTTGGGCTCAAGTCTTGGGTATGCAAGCAGCCAGCTGTATGGCCTCGGGCACCTGGCTTCCCCTCCCTGGATCTCGGTTTGCACATCTGTGAAATACAGTTAAAACTGCACTTTTCTATAACCAACAAGGACCTACTGTATAACACAGAGAATATATTCAATATTATGTAGTAACCTATAAGGGAAAAGAATCTGAAGAATAATGTGTATGTGTGTATATATATATAGTATAACTGAATCACTATGCTGTACACCTTAAACTAATATGATATTGTAAATCAACTATACTTCAATTAAAACACACACACAAATAAAATAAAAAAGAGAAAAACTAGGGAGGGATCAATCAGGAACTTGGGATTACATACACACACTACTATATATAATAAGGTAGATAACCAACAAGGACCTACTGTATAGCACGGGGAAGTCTACTCAATATTCTGTGATAACCTATATGAGAAATGAATCTGAAAAAGAATGAATATATGCATATGTATAACTGAATCACTTTGCTGTATACCTGAAACTAACACAACATTGTAAATCAACTATACACCAATAAAATTTTTTTAAAAACCTTGCAAAATGAAAAAAAGAAAAAAAGGAAAAAAGGAAAAAAAAAACAGAACAAAATAAAAACAAACACAAAAAAACACAGTAAAAAAACCCACTGCTCTTTCCTAATGAGGTTACAGTGCAGCTCAACTGAGTTATGACATGCAACACGATGCTTGGAACTGTGCCTGGGACGGAGCCGATGCTCAATAATGTTACTATTATTTGCTATTATTATTATTATTTAGTGTATGGCAGTTAAGGATACAGGTGCTGGGTTTGAATCCTGACTCCACCACAGCTGTAAGGCATTGGGCTAGTGATGGCACCTTTTGTGCCTCAGTCTCCCCTTCTGTTAAATGGGTATGAAAGTCGTGGTTGCTGTCTCCTCAGGCTCCATCACTGAGTTACTAGGCATAACTCAATGCCTGGCACAGCACCTCCCCTCCCAGCTCATCAGCTACTGTGGACCCTGGGTTCCACCCCAAGATTGTTGGCAGGGAAGTTTGTAGTGGGGAGGGGAAAGGAAAGGGAAAATAAATCTCAGCCTGCCTGAGAATGATCGTGCTTCACAGAGGGAGGGAGGGTCCTGCAGGGCCTATAGGGGGAGACACTCAGCTCTCCCATGCTTAGTCCCTCCTTCCCCAAACCCAGCCCCAGGTCTTTATCAGCCCCTGAAAGGGGGATGGGCGTCCCCACAGGGGACTTGAGGAAGGAAGGAGAGAGGACAGCAGCTATCAGAGCCACCCATTGCCTCTAACATCATTCACTGAGCACTTATCTTCATGTCCTCGTACAGAGAAAGAAACAGAAGCACAGAGGGGTGAAGCCACTTGCCCAAGACCACACAGCAATTGAGCCAGAATTTGAACCTGAGTTGTGGAGTTTGAGACCTGGGTCCCAGCCCTCTTCTGTCTCATTACAGGATACAAGCATTATTGTTACTAACAATAGCTAACCCCTATTTGGTGCTCACAACGCTCAGGGGCTCCCCTAAAAGTCTCCCATGTGGGAGACAATGTTCTGAGTTAGGAAACCTGTTATCTCCATTTGACAGATAGGAAAACTGAGGCTCAGAAAGAGTGAATGATTTGTACAAAAATCACCCAGCCAGCGGAGGCAGAGCTGGAAATTCTAGCCCTGCAAAGCCCAAGGTTTTAGGTTGCCTCTGCCCAAAAGAGGGGTGTCCTTCATGCCTCGACCAGCCCCTTGCTCAGAAGGTAAACTGGGTGGATTGAGGACATTGCCAGACCCTCGCCCCAACCCCAGCATCATTGAACATTGCAAGGGCCCTTCTCCTGGGGCCCTCAGATGTTTTCAGGCAGTAAACAGAACCTAAAAGCCTGGGCCCAGCGCCCTGGAATCTGAAACTCAAGGTCTGTTTGGCTGAAAAATTCATGAGCCCAAAAGCTTCAGTGGGATCAGAGAACAGAGCAGCTCTGTGTGCCCAGCTGCCCCACTGCAGCTGCAACCTCCCCCGTCCCTAGAGGCTGAGGCCCTGCCCCAGTTCCTCCTAGATGCCTACAGGGACCTTGCCTCTAGACAACCCCCTTAATCTCTTCTCCACACCACTAAAGGCATCTCCCTGAAACTCACAGCTCCTATGGCTCTCCCTCACCCTCACATCACCCAGGGCTCCCCATTGCCCTCAAGCTGCCCTACTTGGCAAAGTTTGACCCCTGATGACCTCTCCCAGGAGGCACGCTTGAACCCATTGTCTCAGACACACTGATGTCCCTAATTTCAGTTCCCCTCTCTCTTTCTCTTCTTCCTCTGGTACATGACCACTTAGTGCACGATGCCTGCCCTTCGTGCTTTCTCCACCTGGTTCTCACTCAGCTCTCAGGCCTCCTCTTCAGAAGCCCTTTCTGACCTCCTACCCCCTGTCTAGGTCAGATCCCTCCTCTTTGCTTTCCCAAGTCTCCCGTGCCCCCATCACAACTGTGTTGCACCATATTTTTAAAAAGCTATTTTAAAACTTTTATTGTGCTATAATATATATTTACCACATAAAATCTGCCATTTTATCCATGTTAAGTGTCCAGTCCAGTAGCATTAAGTACATTCACATTGTTGTACAACCAACACTGCCACCCATTTCCTGAACTCTTGTTCTCTTTTGAAACGGAAACTCTGTCCCCAGTAAGCAATAACTTCCCATCCCCCTCCCTCCATCCCGCGCGGCATGTGGGGTCTTAGTTCTCCAACCAGGGATCGAAACTTCGCCCCCTGCAGTGCAAAGGCAGAGTCCTCACCACTGGACCGCCAGGGGATTCCCACGGAATCTATTTTTTGGTTTTTTTAAATTTAATTTTATTTATTTATTTTTGGCTGCGTTGGGTCTTTGTTGCTGTGTGCGGGCTTTCTCTAGTTGTGGTGAGTGGGCTTCTCATTGCGGTGGCTTCTCTTGTTGCAGAGCACGGGCTCTAGGCGCCCAGGCTTCAGCAGTTGTGGCTCGCGGGCTCTGGAGCGCAGGCTCAGTAGTTGTGGCGCACGGGCTTAGTTGCTCCGCAGCATGTGGGATCTTTCCGGACCAGGGCTCGAACCCGTGTGCACTGCATTGGCAGGCAGATTGTTAACCACTGCGCCACCAGGGAAGCCCCGGAATCTGTTTTTTGAAATAGAGTTTTCGTTACCCAAGAAACCCTTGAATACTTTCTTCCACTAAAGAGACGGAGAGAAAGATAGATAGAACATGATAGATTAGGAAAAAGTCCCCTTTGCCTCCCCTCCCCCATCCCGGTCCTTCTGACATCCCCTATAAAGTTGAAATCTTTTTCTGTTATGTGCAGATGTGTGCGTGTGTGTCTGTTTGATGTATCTCTCTCTCTCTTTCTCCTTCTCATACCAAACCTAACCGACTAAAAACAACTTGCTATTTTTACTCACCAATAGGACCTGAAAGCCTAGCTGAGCTACTCTGCAGGGTTATGGCTGAGGGGTGTGGAGTGTATGTGGAATGTGAAGTTAGCCTTCACGGGTTCAAATTCTTGTTCAGCTCAGTGCTCACTAACTGTGTGTTTGTGGGTAAATTAGTTACCCTCTCTGTGTCACTTTCTGCAGCTGGAAAATGGTTGCAAGGAGTAACACAGAACACTTAATATAATTGCTTAATCTCCCTGTGTCATTTTCCCCAACGGGAAAAAGATGATAAAGATTTAATGAAAAGCACTTAATACCTCGCCTGATGCTGACTAATCTCCCTATAAACATTTACTCTTGTACTAACCTGCAGGGCCGCCTCCTTCTTTCTTAAACTATTAAGATAGTTCCCACTTTTATTTTATTTTATTTTTTTTTTTTAAAGTTTTTTAAATATTTATTTATTTATTTTTGGCTGCATTTGGTCTTCATTGCTGTGCGCAGGCTTTCTCTAGTTGCAGGGGAATACTATTTGTTGCAGTGTGTGGGCTTCTCTTGTTGCAGAGCACGGGCTCTAGGCGCACAGGCCTCAGTAATTCTGGCACACGGGCTCAGTAGTTGTGGCTCACGGGCTCTAGAGCACAGGCTCAGTAGTTGTGGCCCACGGGCTTAGTTGCTCCGCGGCATGTGGGATCTTCCCAGACCAGGGCTCGAACCTGTGTCCCCTGCATTGGCAGGTGGATTCTTAACGACTGAGCCACCAGGGAAGTCCAGTTCCCACTTTTAAAATGTAACATATATTAAGAAAGGGCAGAAGTCAAGTAACTGTGACAAACTGAACCCATCTGTTTAACCACAGTCTCGTTTCTGCCCCCCCAGGAAGTCACCCTATGGCCTTTCCTGCCAATCACTACCAACAGCAAAGGCCACCTCTGATCCATGTTCCATAGGTTGATTAGCTATGCCTGTTCCAGAACTTCATATCAAAGTCTCTGGCCTTTTTCACTGGGCATAACGTCTTTTTTTTTTTTTTTTTTAAGATTCATCCATGCTGTGGCACTTACCAATAATAGTTCATTCCTTCTTCTTGCCGAGGAGTATTCCATGGTATGGATGGACCATAGTTTGACGAACCATTCACCCATTGATGGACACTGGACACTTGGGTTGCTTCAAGCTAGGAGCCATTATGAATAAAGCTATTATAGAGCTGCTATGAACATTTGCATACACATCTTTGCGGGTTTCTTTTCTATTCTTTCTTTTTTTAGTGGTTTTGGTTTTATTTTTCTTGGGTAAATACTTAGGAGTAGAATGTCTGGGTCATATGGTTGATACCCGTTTATAAGAAACTACCAGATCTTTTTTCCAAGTAGTTGTACCATTTTACATTCCCACCAGCAGTGTAGGAGAGCCCCATTTGGTCCAGATACTCACTAACACTTGGTACCCTCAGTATTCTGAGTTAGCTATTCCAGTGGGTATGTAGTGGTGTTATTACCAAGTTTTAATTTGCATTTCCCTGATGACTTCATTCTTCTCATCCATTGTATGGTGTTCTCTTCTGTTGTATTGTGTTGTATGCACCCCTCAATTGGTGGACATACATGTTCTCCACCATTTTTTACAAGAACTCTCAAAACTGCAGGTAACACCTTTTGGCACGTACTCGCCGTGCATATGGTTTCTCCAGGATCAGTGGCAGAGAGGAATAGTATAGGGTGAACACGGTTTGGATTTAATCTTTCTGCCAGAGAACATTCTGACCCACAGCATCAGCTCACCCCGCTTGATGTTACCGAACTCTAAAATTCTTGCCAATCTGATGAATGAAAAAGAGCATCTTTTTGTCTGTTCACTGGCACACAGTCGACACTCAATATCTATCTGGCGAATGAGTGGATGGATAGATGATCGAATGAATGACGACTGCTCCTTGCCCACTAAACGAACCTAGAGGGTCTCTCCAGAGCCCAGATAGGAAACAAAGGTTGGGGCTCCACCCCTTCCCGAGCCCGACCCCGCCCCTGAGTCCCGCCCCCACCCGCTCGGGACTCCCATTGGTGGGGTCGCGAGAGGATGACCAGGTGGGAGGGGCGGGCCCGGGTCCGGGGCGGGGCGCTGCAGCCCGCGGAGCCTCTCGCCCTGCCGGGCTGGGGTCGCGCTGGCTCAGACTCCCCTCCCCGCCCGCCGCGGCCATGGTGGACGAGCGGAAGGACGGAGCCTACGGTAGGAGCCGCCTCTGGCCCGCATCCGCCTCTGCTGAGTTCGGGGGCCTTGGTGGGGGGAAACATCCGAGATCTTAAACACCCGCGCTGCAGCTGGGGGCCTCCTGCTTCCCGGCCTTGCATACCGCTCTGCGCCGCGCCCACACCCACCTGCTCCCGCCAGGTCGCCCTGCATCCGCTCTCGGGATCCCCTGCTCCCCCTCCGGCTGATGGGCCGGGACACACGGCGCATGCTCCGCCCGGGGAGGTCCCGTTATCTGGGCGGCTCGATGCAGGGCGGGGGAGGGGAGGCACGGCTACCGGGGCTCGGAAAAGGACCAGGGCCCCAACCTCCCCAAATCCTCCCCTTCCAATTCCCTTTGCCCACTTCTTCCTCTTGCTCACATCCCCCTAGAGGTAGCAGTCCCGGGCTTTCGGCCAGATGGGGAAACTGAGGCAAGACTGGGCAGACCCAATGCTGGGGTGGGAGGCGATCGGGTCTCGCCCGCCGTCTGGGAAGGGCGGAAACAAGGGCACCACCGGCGAAGGGACAGGAAGGAAACAGGAAACAACTGAGAAACTTTCCCCGCCCTGTGCAAGGAGCCGGGGGTGCTCGCTCCCATTTCGAGGGGTCCCAGCGACAGGGACCCCCTCCCGCGAACCTCTGAGGGCGGCCTTCGCCTCTGGGCCTATGGGATGGGGCAAAGATGAGGCTTCCTCCCCACCCACGCCCTGCAGAGCTTCCCTTCCCAGGGTTCTCCGGAGGGGTGTGCGGTCCTCAGTTTCTCTTTTCTCCTTCATTTTGGGTCCCCAGGGCTCAGGTGGGCATACAGCCCATGTGGCACTGCCTTGGGCTAAAGGGGCTCTGCCACCCCTCCTTGTGTGTCTGAAACTTCCTGGAAACTGTGAGACCGAAGGGCCTTGGGGAGGGGGCCGGAAACCGCTCAAAAATAATCAAGAAAAACGAGCTGGCTAGAGCTGTGCCTCCCTCCCCCCAGGGACTGTGGCCTTCAGAGGCTGCAAAGAGAGACAGATAGGGGAGGCTGGGCTCTCCCCGCCCAGCCCAGCCAACAGCCTGGCAACTGCACAGCCTCTCCCCTCTCTGCTTGAAGCTGCCAGCCCAGACCTCCTGAGGGGCCCCCTTGCTCTTGGTTTTGGCCCAAGCTCCAGACCCTGTGGCTGCCCGTGCTGTGCGCCCCTTCGGTGTGGCTGGCTGTCTCTGATCTGGGATTCTCTGCCTGGGGTCCTGCCTGCCTGTGGGCAGCACCTGAGGGATCTTTGGTCTCCCTGAGGCAAGCCTGGGGGCAGAGTGGACAATGATATGATTCACCCAGCCTTGAATTTGGCCAAAGGGAGCCAGCCATGCATGGTCTTGCCAGGAACACGCTGGAGACAGGGGACCTATGTGCCCAACAGACCTTGTGCTGGGCACTAGAAGCACATTCCATCGACAAATATGTATTGAGCATCCTTCAGGCACTGTCTAGACATGGAGAACACAGCAGTCAACAGAGTGGAAAAATTCTTGAATAAATAGGTAATTTTAGGTAGGGGTTTGTGTGTGTGTGTGTGTGGTGGGGGGAGGATCATCTGGGATTATTTTAGGTGACCAAGGGCTGGAGGTTGAGCCAGCCATGGGAAGATTTAAGCAAAATGTGGCAGAGGGAACAGCCAACAAACCACACAGTTGCTTAATTATTTCTCTCTGTGAGGCCGGTGAGTGTGAGATGGAGACTTCAGCTGGGTCTTGCAGCCAGGCCCTCACCTCCTCCAGAGGGGCCACATGGCTTGAATCCTCAGAGTGGGTGGCGGGGGGTGGTGGCGTGTCTTGCTTAGTTTGTAAGTAGTCCATTCTCATCAGAACCAAAAACCTAGGGCCCTTGCTCTGCCCTGTGAAGTCCCTGCCAGATAACGAGATTTCCTTTGGGAACAGTGTGCTTTGGAAAGAGTGGCTCACAAATCCTCCCCTGTACCCCAGTGCCTTCCCATCAGTCACTGTGAATTTAGTGGGTGATATCAGACAGACATAGGCTCAAATCCTGGTTGGTTCTGATACATACGAGCTGTGTGGCCATGTGCGAGTTGGTGACCTCTCTGAGACTCTGTATCCTCATCTGTAGGGCTGGGCAGACTGTACTGGCTGGTGGGAAGTGTTTTGCACAGTGCCTGGTAAGCTGTACGTGCTCAGGAGGGCTCTGGGACTGGTGATACTGGGGACATGGATTTTTCCATGAGCTGCTGGAGAAGCAGCCCTATCTGTTGAGGCACATACTTGGACAAGACTGGGCAGGACAGAAAGCTCCTTCCCTACCAGACACCATATCTAGAGGAAGGCAGCATCTCTGAGGAAACCAGGAAATGGCTCTTGACCCCGATGGATGTCAGCAAGGGGCACTGCCATCCTTCCCAGCCCACTCTTGGCATGAGCAGTATGGAAAAAGATTCTAGAACCTAAAACAATAGACTCTGATGGGGTTCGGGGACTGGGAAAAAAGTCATGGTGCTTGTTTTAAAAGCAGATTCCATGGCTCATTCGCTAGAGAGTTCAACTCAGCCAGCAGTAGGGCTCTGGCATCTGAATTGTTAAAAAATATTGTGGAAGAGGGTATTGTTAATTGTAACTTTTTGCAGGGGAAGAGATAATACATTCACATGCTTCAAAAAACAAAAGATACAAGCTTTATCGTGAAAAATCTCCCTCTTGCTCCCTCTCCCAACATCACACTCCCTTCTTGGGATGCATCAGTATTACAACATCTTGTGTTTTCTTCCAAACAAAGTCTAGGCCTTAGACCTTTGCATGCAATTATATACGTATTCTTTATTTAGTGGCTTTGTTCCCCTTTTACAAAAATGTCAGCAAATCCCTAGAGTACTAGCTTCATGAGGCAAGAAGGCATGTCTGTTTGGTTTGAAGGTGTATCCACAGTGCCTGGCACATAGCACATAGTAGGTGCTCAACAAATATTTGTCAAATGAAAAGGTGTTTGTTTCACATCGTGTTGCTTTTTTTTCCTTTTTCTTAATATATGTCGGAGATGATCCCTTTCTCATATCAGCACCTGGAAACCCTCCTCAATCTTTGCTGATGGTTGCATTAAGCTGTGCATTTGTGGGTGGACCCTCTTATATTGAACCAATCAAGGGGAATATTTTAAACATTTTTGTTAAGATGAAATTTCATTTTATGTATTTAATATATTTTGGCCCTGCCGTGCAGCTTGCAGGATCTCAGTTCCCCGACCAGGGATCAAATCTGGGCCATGGAAGTGACAGCACCAAATCCTAACCACTAGGCCACCAGAGAACTCCCTAAAGTTTTTATTGAAGTAGAAAATTCATACGTAAAAGGGCATAGATTCTAAATGTATGAGGTAACCAGCACCTAGATCAGGTAAAAAATATTACCAGCTTCCTGAATCCCCTCATGCCCAAGGAGGGCCTATCATTATTAATATTTTTTTTTAAATTTTTGTGGTAAAATACATAACATAAAATTTACCATCTAAACCATTTTTAAGGGTACAGCTCAGTAGTATAAGGTATTGTTATTACATTGTTGCACTGTGGCCTGTTTTTGTAAAGCCAATGGACTAAGAACGGCTCTTGTATTTTTAAAGGGTCCTTAGAAGAAGAATATGTGATAGAGGTGACATTTGAACCAGAAAGCTTAAAATTTTTAATGCCTGGCCCTTAGAAAAAATTTGCAGATCTCTGGTAAGAACCTTCTCATCACTGCAGAAAGTTCTTTCCGGCCCCTTCCCAGTCAATCCCCAATGGGAGAATAATAATAATTATTATTATTATTATTTTGACCACACCACGCAGCTTGCGGGATCTTAGTTCCCCCACCAGGGATTGAACCTGGGCCACGGTAGTGAAAGTGCCAAGTCCTAACCACTGGACCACCAGGGCATTCCCAGGGAGGATTATTTTAAAACAGAATTTAAAGTTTTTTATAACAAAATTAATATATTCTCTCTGCTGGGCTGGGGGTAGGGGCTGAAAATTAAAAATAAGCCCTCAACCGCACAGAAGATTTTAGCTTTCCAAGTGAAAGAACCCTTCACATACCCTCAGCTAGCTGTCCTCACCCCAGAGGTAAGACAGCCAAGAAAACTCTTTCCAGAGCTTAGACTATTTATTTCTGTGTGTATGTGTGGCATCTGTATCTTTTTTAAGCCTCCTCAGGCTGGTTTAATGAGAAAGGGTACTGTTCCTAGCGTGGGCTACTATGTTGCCTTGTGAGATGAAGAACCTTGCAGATGCAAAACAATGTCTAATTATGTTAGTTTGTGAAATAGCAAAGTGGGGAACAGGGTGCGTAACAAAACGGGGGATGAGGGATAACCATCTAGAAATCTGCCTAGGTATGTGCCCTGTGGACAGCATCTAGAAGGGAAACCAGTGAGAGGAATACCCCCAGGGAGAGGAAGTGAAGGCTCTGGGCCAGGGGTGAGAGGGAGAGGGATTTTTCTTAGTCCAAAGGCTTGTTCTGCCTGAAGTTGTTTTTTTGTTTTAATCTTGATAAGCATACAGGTTACTTAACATAAGCAAGTTCATTCATAACTTCCTTCAGCAAACATTTATTGTGCAGGTACCATGTGCCAGGTTCTGTCCTAGACCCTGGAGACCCAGCACTTGTCAAGCTGAAATTGTAGAAAGGAACCCAGACAAGATACTAAGATGAATGGAGAAAATTCTCACAATGTCAGAGAAGGTGCTCTGGAGAAAAGTTTAGCAGGAAGGAGGGATAGGAGTGATCTATAGGGCCTGGAAGCAGGGTTTAAAATTTCAAACAGGATCAGAGAAGGTCATCCTGAGGTGACCAGAGGAGTGAGAAAGGGAGCTGTATAGAATGTTTCAGGCGGTGGGCAAGGCATGTGCAAAGGCCCTGGGGCTGGAGCGTGTCTGGTGTGTTTGAGGAGCAGCCAAGAGGTGCGTGTGGCTGGAGTGGAGAGATCAAGGGGGTATAATGGGAGGAGGTGGGGGCAGAGTGTACAGGGCTTTGTGGATCGTGGGAGGACTTGGGCTTCTGTTCTTTTTTTTTTTTTTTTTGGCCGTGCCACGTGGCTTACAGAATCTTAGTTCCCCAACCAGGGATTGAACCTGGGCAGTGCAAGCGTGGAGTCCTAACCACTGGACCACTGGACTGCCAGGGAATTCCCTGGGCTTCTGTGCTGAGAGAGGTGGGAGTCATTGAGTTCTGAGCAGAGGAGGGACCTAGCCTGACTCAGGGGTTCACAGGTACCCCCTGGCCTTTCTGGGGTGCAATGGCAGAAGCCAGGAAACCAGGCCAGAGGTGATAGCACTAGTCAAGGGACATGAATCGCCTTGTACCAAGGTGCTAAATAAATGAACACATCTACAAAAAAAGTTAAGCAGAGTTCTGACTCTCAGCCAGGTTCTGGAACCCAGGATTGGCTCCGTTCCAGTTCCAGCTCCATTCTTCTAGCTCTGTACTAGCAGAGACCTTTAGTATCCCTGAACCTTTCATATCTGTACCTTTTGCATATCTGAGCCTCAATTTCTCCATCCAGAAAACGGGGTTAATGACAGTATCAGCTCCCTCTCAGGGCTGCCTCAAGGGTTCAGTGAACTCATGTGGGTATAGCACTTAGCTCAGAGCTGGGTCTACAGTAAATGCCTAGTTAATCGGAGTTATTCACAGAGCACACAGTTCAAGAGCATGGTATAGATAGCCAACAAGGACATACTGTATAGCACAGGGAACTCTGCTCAATACTCTGTAATAACCTAAATGGGAAAAGAATTTGAAAAAGAATAGATATGTGTATATATATAATGGAATCACTCCGCTGTACATCTGAAACTAACACAACATTGTTAATCAGCTATACTCCAATATAAAATAAAAATTGAGGGAATTCCCTGGCACTCCAGTGGTTAGGACTCTGCGCTCTCACTGCCAAGGGAGGGCCTGGGTTCGATCCCTGGTCAGGGAACTAAGATCCCACAAGCCTCGCAGTGTGGCCAAAAAAAAAATTGAAAAAATTTTTGGAAAAAAAAAAAAAGAGCATGGTGTCAGGACCAGAGTTCAAAACCTCAGCTCCTGCCGGCTGTGTGATTTCAGACAAGTCACAAAGCATCTCTGTGCCTCCATTTCTTCATTGTGCCATCTGCCCTCAGAGCCTCGTTGAAAGGATAAAATGGATTCCTAGAAGGAAATATCTGCTTTGGTGCCCGGCATACAGTAGGTGCTCTGTCTTTGGTCCTATCATGGTGGCCAGTAGAATCACTTCTAGCTTTCCTACCCCACCCTTTTGTCAAAGGGGTTTTTCTGGGCAGCTGGGATGCGCATTACCCAGGCAGAGATTTCTGGGAAGGCAGTGGTGAGCTGGCCTGCCTGCATGGGCGAGGCCTTTGGCCATTGCAGGCCTTGGGGACTTGGCCTGTATCCAGAGGCCTCAGACTGGGTAGCACTTGATGTCCTGGCACGAGCATCGTGACTGGGTAGCCTGTATCTGTTTCCTTATCTCCTACACCCACTGAACTGGGTGCGCTGGCCTTCGTACTCAGCAAGGCTGGGACCCAACGACCGCCTCCCCTCCCCGATCCTGGTCTAACGGTCCAACTTTCCCATGCCTTCTCCCCCACCATTGTCACATCTTTAGCTCTGCCTCTCCCAGTATCTGCCCCCAAAAGGCCTGGGTTGGAGCCAGAGGGACCTTGGTTTGATTCAGAGCTCCATCCCTCACCAGCTATGTGGTCTGAGCACGTGGCCTCAGTTTGCCCCCTCTGTCAAATGGTACCGTGCTCCTGGTTAGCATTTCTTTTCTCTTATGTTTTGTTTTCTTTTGGCCGTGCCGTGGCTTGCGGGATTTTAGTTCCCTGACCAAGGATCAAACCCAAGCCCTCGGCAGTGAAAGCGAGTCCCAACCACTGGACCACCAGGGAATTCCCCTGGTTACCATTTCTTAAAGCCTTGTACCCTAGACCTGTGCTAAGTGCTTTTTGAGCACCAAGCCCTGGCAACAGCTACCAGTAAATGCAGGGATGAGTCCCATTCTCCACACAGGAAAACGTTAGCCTGGAGAGGGAAAGGGCTTGTCAATTTCCCTACCCACATTGCCGGGAATGAATGACATGCCTTTACCACTGCCGGTTGTTATAAGCAGAGCACATGAAACATGCTGGCACAGACTTGGGCTCAACACGTGTGGGTTCATGGCTTAGAGACCAGGGGGCAGCGAACTTCTGTAAAGGGCCAGAGAGTCAATATTTTCACATACAATCTATGCCTGCTACTCGAGTCTGCCATAGGCCACAGACAACATGAAAGCAAGCAGCCATCAACAGTAAGAAAACAGGGACTTCCCTGGTGGCGCAGCGGTTAAGAATCCGCCTGCTACTGCAGGGACATGGGTTCGAGCCCTGGTCTGGGAAGATCCCACATGACGCGGAGCAGCTAAGCCTGTGCGCCACAGCTACTGAGCCTGCGCTCTAGAGCCCGTGAGCCACAACTATTGAGCCCTCGTGCCACAACTACTGAAACCCGCGTGCTTAGAGCCCGTGCTCTGCAACAAGGGAAGCCACCGCAATGAGAAGCACAGGCACTGCAATGAAGAGTAGCATCTGCTTGCCACAATTAGAGAAAGCCTGGGCACAGCAACGAAGACCCAATGCAGCCAAAAATAAATAAAATAAATTTATTTTAAAATAATATGAAAGCGAATGAGCATGGCTGTGTGCCAAGCAAACTTGATTTATAGCCACTGACATTTGAGTTTCACATGACAAAAGTCTTCCTTTGATGTTTTTCAGCCACTTAATGGAAAGACCATTCCTAGTGCTGAGCCATATGAAAACATGGTGGATGGATTTGCCCCACAGGGGGATGGATGGCCTAAATGGTTAAGACACCGTGGTAGGGACTTCCCTGGCGGTCCAGTGGTTAAGACTTCACCTTCCAGTGCAGGGGGTGTGGGTTCAATCCCTGGTCGGGGAGCTAAGATCCCACATGCTTTGCGGCCAGAAAACCAAAACATAAAACAGAAGCAATATTGTAACAAGTTCAATAAAGACTTTAAAAATGGTCCACGTCAAAAGAAAAAAAAAATCTTAAAACAAAAAAGACACTGTGGTAGGCAGGATAATGGTTCCCCCAAAGACATCCATGTCCTAATTCCTGGAACCTATGAATATGTTACCATACACGGCATAAGGCACTTTGCAGATGGGACTAAATTTACGATCTTGAGATGGGGAGATTATTCTGGATTATCCAGGTGGCCCCAAGGACAGAGGTCCTTATAAAGAAAAGAGGGGGACTTCCCTGGCTGTCCAGTGGTTAAGTCTCTGCGCTTCCACTGCAGGGTGCGTGGGTTCGATCCCTGGTCAGGGAACTAAGATCCTGCATGCCACGCGGTGTGGTCAAAAAGAAGAAGAAAAGAGGGAGGCAGGGGAGTCAGAGGAGGTGATGTAGCAATGGAAGCGGATGTGGGCTTAATGAGAATGCTGGCTTTGAGGATGGAGGAGGAGGCCACGAGCCAAGGAATGAGGGGGGCTTCTAGAAGCTGGAATAGGCAAGGAAACGCAGCCTGGCCAGCACCCTGATTTTAGCCTAGTGAGATTCACTTTGGACATCTGATCTCTAGAACCATAAGATAATAAATTTGTGTTTTGAGCCACCAAGTTGGTGTTAATTACTTACAGCAGCCATAGAAAACACTAACTCAGGAGCTGGGTGGCCCAGCTCTGTTGCTCACCATCTTTGTGGCCACCAGCCTGTGTTTCTCTCTGGGCCTCAGTTTCCGCATCTGTGAAATGGGGGTAATGATGGGATCAACCTCACAAAGTTGCTATAAGGGTGAGCGGAGGTAAACCGTGTAACGTTTCAGAAAAGTGCCTGGCACACAGTAAACAGGTCAGAAATATGGAGGCGCTGGGGGCATTCTACTGTTATTATTTTGCAGCATTTTTGCAAAGATTCAGCAAGTTTCCATCCTCAGGCTCAATGATCAAACCATTAGTATTTGCCTTGCCCCTCCCTCCGTCCCCACTTGGCTAATGTTAAAATGAGAGCTAATGGAACCCATCAGATGACAGTACCATTGTTTCCTCTTATATTTCCTGAGCCACCCACAAGGCAACGCCCTGAGCCAAGGCTACACCAGGTGCCTCTCTCTGCTTCTTTAGTTCCATCTTAAAGAGGGGTAACTCAAGTTCACACAGCAAGGCCATAGCGCATCTGTCCCATCACGGCCACTAATTTCCCTGAGAGCTGTCTGAGACTTCACCATGTGTCTTCCCCTCCCCAGCCTGGCCTCGTCATGCTCCTGCTCAAACACCCTCAGTGGTTCCCACTCATTCATCAAAACTGGAGTAGGGACTGACCACTTGTTGCTAGGTGACTGGGGGAGCCACTTCCTCTCCGTGAGCCTCGGTTTCCTCTGCTGTAGAATTGATTGTTGTGTTTTGGCTGCACCGTGCGGCTTGTGGGATCTTAGATCCCCGACCAGGGATTGAACCTGGGCCCTCGGCAGTGAAAGCTCTGAGTCCTAACCACTGCACCGCCAGGGAATTCCCTAAAATGGGTTGTTGATAGGATCACCCGTATTGTAAAGAGCTCTGCGCCAGTGTCTGAAAGATATTCCTTGGTTCTTAACTGCTGGACTGCCAGGGAAGTCCCAGCCCCAGCTGTTCTTATCTGATGGTTCCCACTCTGCCAGTTTGGCTGACATAAGAAACTTCTGGCGCTCCTTTCTCTCTTCCCCCACCCACCTTACCCGTCTCACCTGCTATCAGATGGTAGAAATATGCTCTTGTGTTTTCCCATCCTACTTGTCATAGTTTTGAGTTTTATATAGTTGCATGATTAATCCATGTGGAATTTGTTTTGCTATGTGGTGGGAGTGGAGTTAACTTTATTTTCTTCCAAATGAGCAGTCAAGGCTACTGACTGATTTATCCTTTCCCTGCCAACTGGAAATTCCACATTTATCATGTATTCAATTCTTACATGTATAAAACTCAAAAATTAATTTTTTAAATACGTGCACCCGGAAAACTCTAAGCTGCATTTTTATTTTCAGTTTTAGCTATATTATACATGGATTATATATCGTGGTTATTCATTTAACAAACTCTGACTGAGTGCCTGTCTTGTGCCAGATGCTATGCTGGGCGCTGGGGGCAAAGTTATGAACAAAACAGACATAAATCCCTGCCCTTGTGCAGCAAACAGACATGGGGGCAGACAATAAACAGTCAATGTGTAAATGAGTCAGAAACAAAATAAAATAGGGTAACAGGAGAGAAGGAGGAAAGGGTGCTGTTTTATTTATTTTTTTTAAAAAATTTATTTACTTTATTTATTTTTATTTTTGCCTGCATTGGGTCTTCGTTGCTGTGCGCAGGCTTTCTTGCGTCGAGCGAGGGCTACTCCTTGTTGCGGTGCGCGGGCTTCTCATTGTGGTGGCTTCTCTTGTTGCCGAGCACGGGCTCCAGGCTCGCGGGCTCGGTAGTTGTGGCGCACGGGCTTAGTTGCTCCGCGGCATGTGGGATCTTCCCAGACCAGGGCTCGAACCCGTGTCCCCTGCATTGGCAGGAGGATTCTTAACCCCTTCCTCACCAGGGAGGCCCCAAGGGTGCTGTTTTAGACAGGATGGTCAGAGAAAGCCTCTCTGAGGAGGTGATGTTTGAGCTTGAAGGAGGTGGAGCCAAACGGCTGTCTCAGGGAAGAGCTTTCTGGGGAGAGGGAACAGCTAGAGCAAAGGTCCTGAGGTGAGACTGTGCCTGGTGAGTTATAGTCTAATCAGGGGGGGGGACATGGGCTGGTGGTGGCCTGGGTGAGGGCAAGTCCACCATCCTCCTGGGCAACAGATGCCCATTGAAGGAGACCCAGCCCAACCTCCCCTGATTTTTTTTGCTGGAATATTTTGAGGGTTGAAATTCAAAAAGGAAAAAAATATAAATACATCATTCTTTTCTCAAAAAATTTAAAAAATTTTCCACGTTAAAACGGTTGCTATACTAGTGTTTGTCTCCTATTTAGAAGTAGACGGTTAGATGGCAAATAGAATTTCATGACATTTTATGACGCCCTCATGGTCAAAACCTTTAATAAATGCGAAAAAGTTTAAAAAGCAGTGTACAGTGTAACCAGTATAACCTACAGTATAACCAGGGTGCCAGTGAGGCTGGAACGGAGCAAGGAAAGGGGAGAGTGGGAGGGGGTGAAGGCAGGGAGGAGGGGACAGGGCAGAGCAGGCAGGGCCTTGTGGGAATGGTGAGGAGTCGGGCTTTTCCTCAGAGTGAGATGGGAGCCATAGAGGGTTCAGGGCAGAGGACGGAGTGCCCTGACTCGGGTGTTCACAGGCTCCTCTGGCCCCTGTGGGGGAATGGACAGTGGGGGACAAGTGTAGGAGCTGAGAGACCAGGGTGGAGGCACCTGCACTGTCCAGGCGGGAGACGACAGCCGTGTGACAAGGGTGGGAGCCAAACAGGGGGTGAGAGTGGTTGGATCCTGAATAGATTCTGAAGGCAAAGCTGATGTGAAGCAAAGAGAGAGGTGTCCCAGGTTTCCAGCCTGAGCACTCAGGAGGACAGAGCAGCTTGGGGGACAATGGGGGCTCGATGTGGTCATGCTGAGTGGGAGGTGCCCATGAGACCCCCATGTAGGGTGCTGGGGGGCAGGTGTCACAGGGTCGTGCTGCTCAGGAGTGAGGCCCTCCCCAGGGACCCATATTTGAGCATCATCAGGGTGGAGCTGGTGGCTGAAGGCCGGAGTTTGCAAGAGTGTCCCCCGGGGACCTAGCGTATCTGGGAAGAGAGAGGCTGTGGCCTGGGCACTGCTTGCACTGGGCGGGGTGGGACCAGCCGGCCTTTGGGCTGGCAGGGACCGTGGCAACCACAGGGCTACTTTGGGAGGCCTGGTCACCCAAGGGCATCGCTTGGAGCCTTGGGCCTCGCCTGTTTGCTGAAGCCTGTGGGCCAGGGGGCAGGTGGGGCCTCCACAGCTAGAAGCCACTGGGGGGGGGGTGTGTGTGACATTTCTCTAGGGACAAGCTGAGTTGGTGACCAGAGTCCCATCAGGGGGTGCCTGACTCTGAAGCAACAGGTACGATTATTGAGCACCAACTGTTCTCTTATAACCCCATGCTGGCTGTATGCTCCACACTAGATAGCTCTTCTTGCTGACTATACCCTGACGCCAACTGTATCATGCCACATCACCTGTAGAGCTGGTTGTACTATGAAGTATACAACTGGCCCCAAGGGCTGTTGGGAGATGCAGTTTGAACAGGCACATGATCAAGAGAGTATACAGCTGGCGCAGGGGTGGATGGTTGGTGTAGGGGGTGTAGCCAGCTGACTGGGAATGCTATGCTGACTGTGTACCCTCCCACCAGCTGTACAACTCCCCGCTGACTGTATGCCTCCCACCAGCTGTATACCGCTACCCCTACTGTACACCCCAAACTGATTAAACACCCCGAATTGTATACCTCCATGTGGGCTGTATACCCCATGCTGGCAGTACCCCCATACCTACTGTATACGTCCACATCCGCTGAGTATTCCTACACTGACAATATACTACATCCATGCCAACTGTATACTTCTTGGTATCCCATGCCTGGTCTTTGGCTGGTTTTGGTTTTATGCTTTAGACCCATTTCACAGTTGAGGAAGCTGAGGCTCAGAGAAGGCAAGGCCCTGGCCTGAGTATCCTTGGGCTCAGATGGGGCAGGAACATTCAAATCCAGGGCCACCCGGTAGGATATCAGCTCCACAAGAGCAGACCCACAAGACTGGGTCTCTCACATGCCACTGTACCCAACAGACGCTCAATAAATACGTGTTCTTCAAAGCAGTGGCTTCAGGATTATCGACTGTGAGAGTGTGCAAGGGTGGTGAGCTGAGGTGTGTAGCCTTGGGGGCCACAAAGGGACCAGCTGGGGGCAATGCCAGGAAGGGATGTGGCACTGGGGGCTGTCAGTCCTAATTTGGCAGTTTTCAAGAGACAAGGATGTGGATTTTTATATGGACTGTCCCAATATTTAACTGTTGGCATTTACTTTTTAAAAAAATGCATCCACAGGTTGGAGAGTTTTCAGCCCAAATACTCTGTCATTGGTTGTTCTGGTTAAGCCATCTGCCCGTTTTGCTGTGCCTGGCTAGACACTGACCTCCCTATGCCTCAGTTTCCACACCTGGAGAATGGGACAATTATTAGGCGCTTTCCGGGGTTGAGAGATGTTCTAGGGCGGTGTCGCCTGGCTGGGGGCTGGGGGCTAGCCCAGGCCACAGGGTGAAGCCACAGAGTTCCCCGGGTGGGGGCTGGGCGGGGGGGTTGCGGAGAGAGCTAAATCGGGCGGCGGGTGAGTGACGGGAGCAGCTGCCGCCCCGCCCGGCCCTCTCCTCCCTCCCTCTCTCCCTCCCTCCGTTCCGTGGTCCAGTCCGTCCGAGGCAGCCGCTCTGCTAGGGCCGGTCTGACCGGTTTGGGCCGCCCCGCCTGACTCTGCTGGGAGGAGCCGCCGTCAGTCGGTCCCTCGGTCCCTCCCTCGGGACTCCCGTGCGTCCGGACCCGAGGGCTTAGAGGGAGCGCGATCCGGCAGGCGCTCGTCGGGGCAGGGCGCCCGCAGGGATGGGGGGCGAGCGGCAGCATTACTACGGGAAGCACGGTAGGCAGCGCCCCGCTCCCGCGCCCGGGCCTGGCAACTTGGAGGGGGAGGGGGCAGCGGGAGGACCTGGGGTGGGGGGACGAGGGGGGAGCGGAATTGCAGATTTCAGCCTGTATCCCCCACCCCCCATCGTCACCTGGCAACACCCTTCACCCCAACGCCCGCCCGGAGGTCCCTCCAAACTCCTTCATCCGAAGGGTCTGTCCTCGCAGCCTCCCCAGGACTCCTGTGAGAACCATCTCCAGATCCCACCTTGGACTCTCCCCTCTCCACCGGGCTCGCTGGTAGCCCTTTTTCCAGCCCCCTCCCAGTGAGTGGTCGCCAGGTGATAAATCGGGCTGTTCACAGAAAATCCGCAGGATCTCTGAATCTTACTTCTCCGTGGCCAAGACACCCCTAGGAACATCTGGGGAAGGGTGGTCTGCCAGCCCCATCTTGGATCACTCAGCTCAATCTTGCTGAATTTCAGGAACACCACAGAAGTATGACCCCACCTTCAAAGGACCCATTTACAACAGGTAAGCAGTCTGGGTTCCTGAGAGGGGAGGGGTCTCTACTAACACTGCCTCCACCCCTGTTTCTTTACACACCTCCACATTTGTACTCCAACAACCTGGTGATAAATATTTGCAACTTAACGATAAAAGAACTTAAAAGATAAAAGAATGATAAAAGAACGATAAAGGAATTTCCTTAATATACGAAGTCTTTACAAATGAATTTTTAAAACTCAGGCGAAAGACTGGAACAGATCATTTATAGAACACGAAATAGTGTAAACAGTGGAGTTATGGAGAAATGCTCAAACTCACTGGAAAGTAAAGGAATGTAATTTAAAACAGTAACCAAATAGAATTTCCCCATCACAGATTGGCAGAGGCTAAAAAGATTGACACACTAGGGTATACAGAAGTAGAAATATAATGTTGTACACATGAAACTTACATAATGTTATAAATCAATGTTACCTCAATTTAAAAAAAGATTGACACATTCTGCTCTGAAACTAATTGATAGTCTTTTTTGGAGGGAATTTGGAAATATGACTTTTTCTTTTTTTTTGATGTACGGCTTTGTTCCAGAGATTAAAATTCTATGAAAAAAATTCTCTCAGTACACCTTGCATAGATGGGCAAAATTGTATGATACTGCTGCCTTTTTGAAAATGGCAAAAACCAACAATATGAGTTGCATCTCTTGGAACTAGTTAGATACATTACAGTGCATCCTTAGGTTATTTTATTACACAGCTGTTAAAATGTGCAAGAGCCTTTCTAAATAGTCACTTGGATCCCTCTCAATATATTAGTAAAAAAAACAAGACACAAACAGTGGGTGTATCATAATCATACTTGAGTTAACCAAAAAAAGTTTTTTTTGAAAACATTTGTACCAGTGAATAAAGAACTCACTAGAGGGCTTCCCTGGTGGCGCCTTGGTTGAGAATCTGCCTGCTAATGCAGGGGACACGGATTCAAGCCCTGGTCTGGGAAGATCCCACATGCCGTGGAGCAACTAGGCCCGTGAGCCACAATTACTGAGCCTGCGCGTCTGGAGCCTGTGCTCCGCAACAAGAGAGGCCACGATAGTGAGAGGCCTGCACACCGCGATGAAGAGTGGCCCCCGCTTGCCGCAACTAGAGAAAGCCCTCGCACAGAAACGAAGACCCAACACAGCCAAAAATAAATAAAAATTAAAAAAAAATAAAAAGAACTCACTAGAAATCATTAACACAGGTTACTCCTGGAGGGGAGGGTTATGTGGGAGACAGTTATTGGTTATGTACATTCCTGTATGGTTTAAATTTTATCATGTTCGTATTTAATCTTATGATAATAACAATAGTTTAATTTTTTCTTTTTAGTAAGTGCTAACATGGTGAAACTTATGGGTTTTTGTTTTCATTTTTTCTTCCAGTTTTATTGAGATATAATTGATATACAGTACTGAATAAGTTTAAGGTCTACAGCATAATGATTTTTTAATTTTTAAAATTTTTAAAAAATTTTTGGCTGCGTTGGGTCTTTGTTGCTGCGCGCGGACTTTCTCTAGTTCCCTCGAGTGGGGGCTACTCTTCATTGCGGTGCACGGGCTTCTCATTGCGAGGGCTTCTCTTGTGGAGCACGGGCTCTAGGCGCGCAGGCTTCAGTAATTGTGGGCTCAGTAGTTGTGGCTCGCGGGCTCTAGAGCGCAGGCTCAGTAGTCGTGGCGCACGGGCTTACTTGCTCCGCAGCATGTGGGATCTTCCCAGATCAGGGCTTGAACCTGTGTCCCTGCATTGGCAGGCGGATTCTCAACCACTGCGCCACCAGGGAAGCCCCAGCATAATGATTTGATTTACATATATCATGAAATGATTACCACAAAAAGTTTAGTGAACATCCATGATCTCAGATAGATATGAAAGAAAAGAAAAAGAAAAAAATAACTTCTCCTTGTGATGAGAACTCTTAAAATTTCCTCTCTTAACAACTTCCATATATATCATACAACATTTTATTTACCATGTGTACATTACATCACTTATTTATCTTATCATTGGAAGTTTGTACCTTTTGAATACCTTCATCCAATGCCCCCTTCCACTCCCCAACTGCCACCTCTGGTAACCACAAATCTGATATCTTTTTCTATGAGTTAGTTTGTTTTTGAAGTATAATTGACCTACATCACTATGTTAGTTCTGGTGCACAGCATAGTGATTCAGTATTTCTATACATTACAAACTGATCACCACAAAATAGCTTCACTTTAAAAAAACATTAATATGCTATGCTGGTAAGGATGTAGGGAAATGGGCACTTAATCAAAAGAGAGCTGAACATTGCTGCAACCTGCTTTGAGGACAGTGTAGCATGAGGTATTAAAATTTATTTTTTATTTTTTAGTTTTTTTTTATTGAGTTATAATTAATATACAATGTTATATTAGTTTCAGGTGTGCAACATAGTAATTTGATATTTTTATACATTATGAAATGATCACTGCAATCAGACCAGTTACCACCCATCACCATACAAAGTTGTTACAATATATTTTTTTTAAATATTTATTTATTTATTTATTTGGTTGTGCTGGGTCTTAGTTATGGCAGGTGGGCTCCTTAGTTGCAGCTCGTTGGCTCCTTAGTTGCAGCATGTGGGCTTCTTAGTTGTGGCTCCAGGGCTCCTTAGTTGTGGCATACAAACTCTTAGTTGTGGCATGCATGTGAGATCTAGTTTCCTGACCAGGGATCGAACCCGGGCCCCCTGTATTGGGAGCACGGAGTCTTATCCACTGCGCCACAAGGGAAGTCCCCAAAGTTGTTACAGTATTTTTGACTGTATTCCCTATGTGTATATTACATCCCCATGAATTATTTATTTTGTAGTTGGAAGTTTGTACCTCTTAATCCCCTCTACCTGTTTCGTCCATCCCCCACCCACCTCTAGTCTGACAACTGCCAGTTTGTTCTCTGCATCTATGAGTCTGTTTCTGTTTGTTTTGTTTGTTCATTTGTTTCATTTTTTAGATTCCACATATAAGTGAAAGCATACGTTATTTGTTTCTCTGTCTGACTTATTTCACATTGCAGAATATCCTCCAGATCTATTCCATGCTGCTGCAAATGGCAAGATTTCATCCTTTATGGGGGGCTGAGTAATATTCTACTGTATACATATACACCACATCTTTATCCATTGATCCATGGATGGGCACTTAGGTTGCTTCCATATCTTGGCTATTGTAAATAGTGCTGCAGTGAAAGGTATTAATATTTAAAATGCACGTGCCCTTCGGCACAGCATTGGTACCACTCAGGAACATGTGTCCAAATAACACATACCTATATGTGTGTACAAGGCAGGATGGGTCCATGATATCCAGGGCACCAGTACTCCCACCCTGACACGGTCTCTTGCTCCCCAGAGGCTGCACAGACGTCATTTGCTGTGTCTTCCTCCTCCTGGCCATTGTGGGCTATGTGGCTGTAGGCATCATAGGTGAGCAAAGGAGGGGATGGGATTGGGGTTCCAGGGTGGAAGGGCAAGCCACCGCCTCTGGGGCAGAAGTGGGGCTGGTGCTGAGGAATGGCAGCCCCTCAGCATCCCTGGATCCCTCCACAGCTTGGACTCATGGGGACCCTCGAAAAGTGATCTACCCCACTGATAGCCGAGGCGAGTTCTGCGGGCAGAAGGGCACGAAAAATGAGTGAGTCTGGCTCCTTGGGGCCTGCTGGGTCTGGAGAGGAGTGTGCGGGAGAGCTTCATGAGCACTGGGGAGAAGGTTCTAGGCTTTCCTCGCTTCCATCCATCCACTAGTCCAGTCAACAAGTATTTATAAAACTCCCGCCATCCCCAGCCTCTGTTCTAGGCCTTGGGGACATAGCACTAAATGAGACATTCAAAGTCTTGTCCTCTGGTAGCCCACATTTTAGGGGAGAGACAGAGAGGAGACAGTCCCGGATCTGATGTCCGCGGGTGATGAATAGTTGAGGTAAAAGAGCAAGTTCAATCCAAGCTGTGCCATTCCCTGGCTGTGTGACCTATGGCAAGTGTCTCAACCTCTCTGGGTCTCATTTTCCTTATCTCTGAAATGGGGATCATGACAGTCCCACTCTCATGGGGCTGTTGTGATGGTTAGATGAGCCAGCACATGTCCAGTGCTTAGAAGAGCACTTGGCATGGAGTTGCTGCTGCTGTGGTTATTACTGTTGTTATTGTTTTCATTAAGATAGTCTATATAGGCTGATTGAGGAGTCTTGACAGTTTCCATCTCCCTTCCCCAACCCCAGGAACAAACCCTTCCTGTTTTATTTCAACATTGTGAAGTGTGCCAGCCCCCTGGTCCTGCTGGAATTCCAGTGTCCCACCCCCCAGGTAACTCGTCCCCTCCCCTCCTCTTTCCTGTCCCCCCCCTTCCACCATCTGGTCCTTTTCCCCTTGTAGCGGCAGCTTCTCTCCCAGCCCTTTCTCTCTCCCTGGTGAATAGGGGGAAGGGGGTGGGACCTCTGTCTTGAGAGGCGATCAGGTGTCTATCCGGACCCCACTCAACCCCTGCCTCCTGCCCCCCCAAGATCTGCGTGGAGAAATGTCCTGACCGTTACCTCACCTACTTGAACGCTCGCAGATCCCAGGACTTTGAGTACTACAAGAAGTTCTGTGTGCCTGGCTTCCAGAACAACAAGGTAAGCAGATAACTGCCCAGGCAGGGGCAGGTCGAGAGTGCTGGCCCGCAGGATTGACCCCCTCCCTGTCTCTTGGCAGGGTGTGGCCGAGGTCCTCCGAGATGGCGACTGCCCCGCCGTCCTCACCCCCAGCAAACCCCGTGAGTCTGGGGTCCCGTGAGCTTGGGAGGGGCGTGGGGAGGTTTCAGGGGCTCAACCTGACTGGTCCTATCCCCCGCTCTGTGCAGTGGCCCGGCGGTGCTTCCCAGCCATCCACAGCCACAAGGGGGTCCTCATGGTGGGCAACGAGACAACCTATGAGGATGGGCATGGCTCTCGGAAAAACATCACAGAGCTGGTGGAAGGCGCCAAGTGAGGACCATGACCCACCATGCTGGCATCGCATTTTCCTGGGTGGGACAGGGCATCCCCTGGGGCTGGCCCAATCAGGGAGTGGGGTCCGACCTAAAGCCTTGTCTGCCTTCCCCCAGGAAGGCCAATGGAGTCCTGGAGGCCCGGCAGCTGGCCATGCGGATATTTGAAGATTACACAGTCTCCTGGTACTGGATTATCATGTAAGTTGAGAGGGAAGGTAGCCCTCATTGGGCTGCCCTGTCTGAGACTGGCGAGGGGATGGGGTCCGCTCATGTACCCATTTTATCCCCCAGAGGCCTGGCCATCGCCATGGTATTGAGCCTCCTGTTCATCGTCCTGCTCCGCTTCTTGGCTGGCATTATGGTCTGGGTGATGATCGTCATGGTGATTTTGGTCCTAGGCTACGGTACGTCTCTCCCTCCCTGTGTCCTCCCCTCCCCACAGTCTGCAAAATGCCTATGCCCTTTGAGCTGTCATTGGCCCATCAAGAATCTTCTCTTGAGGAAAGTCCCTGGTGGTCCAGTGGTTAGGACTTGGCGCTTCCACTGATGGGGCCTGGGTTTGATCCCTGGTTGGAGAACAAAGATCCTCCAAGCCCTGTGGCACAGCCGAAAAAAAAAAACAAAACTTCTCCTGAGCCATCAGACATCCTCCATCTTTTATCTGGAATATTTGTGAAGATATTCATCTCAACATTGTTTATGAGAGCAGATACTTGGAAACAACCATTAAATCATAATCTTCCCAAGCAGGACTGGATCTGTATTTCATCAACAGCAAATTCATTCTAAAGTATACCATTTTGCACAGTGGTTAAGGCCACATGCTCTGGCACCAGAAAGCCCAGGGTTCAAATGCTGGCTCTACCAATTCCTTGCTCTGTGACCTTGGGCAAGTGACTCAACCTCCCCATGCCTCAATTTCCTTCTCTATAAATTGGGGATAATTAGTATTTATCAGTTAGGAGATTTAATGAGAAGAAGACAGTCTGCGGATGAGATGCGGGAGGGCCTGAGGCCTGTGGAACTCAGAGGCAGTGCTCGGAAGCCAGTGCTTCATGTTCTGTTTATTCATTTAAACTTTCCAGGAGGAAAGATGCTGGATGTGCAACCTACACTGGAGACACAGATGTTAAAATATTCATTTAAAAAAAATTTTTTTTTTTTATTTTGGCCATGCCGCGCAGCACGCGGGATCTTAGTTCCCTGACCAGGGATTGAACCCATGCCTCCTGCAGTGGAAGTGTGGAATCCTAACCAGTGGACTGCCAGGGAATTCCCAAAATATTCATTAATAGTGGTTTCTAGCTGGGTGCTGGCAGTTTTGGTGACTAGCTTTTTGTACTTTATCTGTACTCTATAACTTTCTTCTACCAGAGCTAAGGGGAATGGTGAAAATCCCTAATGCTACCCCACTGGATGTTAGCACCCGTGTCCTGCCTCCCCACCCATGAATCATTGTTACAGGATGGCAGAGGGGTCAGGAAAGCGTCAGGCCACACAGCATCCTGGCATCTATTCACTCATTCATTCATCCGTCATGTACTGAATGACTACTATGTTCTGGGCAGTCTTCTAGGTCCTGGGCTTACAGCAGTGAATAAAACAGGACAGATCCTTACTTTTGTGGACCTTATATTCCAGAGGGTATGGGCAAGATGGGCAAGAAACAAACCAGAAAACCTCTGGGATGTCAAAGCTGTGAAGGGGGATAAGAAATTGCAATGTAAGAGGGTATGATTCTAAATGGGGGAAGAGATCCCAGAAGGCCTCATGAGAAGGTGACATTTGAGCAGGGACGAGAAGATGTGAGGATCCAGTTGGGGAGAGACTGAACCAGGCAGCAGGAACAGCAAGTAAAGGCCCTGAGGCAGCAGCAAGCGATGGCAGCCCCTCTCAGCCTTGGTTTTTGTTTCTGTTAAATGGGTGTGGTTGTACATGCTTTGTAATGTTGGGGGAGCCGTCGGAGGGCTGAGGTCAGTTGTAGCACGGTGGTTCCCCACGCAGGAATATTTCATTGCTACATGGAGTACGCTCGACTGCGTGGCGAGGCCGGCTCTGACATCTCCCTGGTGGACCTTGGCTTCCATACGGACCTCCGCGTGTACCTGCACTTGCGGCAGACCTGGATGGCCTTCAGTGAGTCCCAGCTCCCCATTCAGTGAGGCCTGGGTGGGAGTGGGGAGCCCAGGCAGGTGGCGGACTTGATCACTCTCTGTCCCCCCCGCAGTGATCATTCTGAGCGTCCTCGAGGTTATTATCATCTTACTGCTCATCTTTCTGCGGAAGAGAATTCTCATCGCCATTGCACTCATTAAAGAAGCCAGCAGGTGGGTGCCGGGGTGCCAGGGGGTCAGGCTGGGGTGGTCCCAGGGCTGCTCGGGCCTTGATGTCTGTGTTTCTACTCCTCCCAGGGCTGTGGGATACGTGATGTGCTCCTTGCTGTACCCACTGGTCACCTTCTTCCTGCTGTGCCTTTGCATCGCCTACTGGGCTAGCACTGCTATGTATCCACCATCAGACCCTGATCTCCGACCCCGGGGCTGGGGGCTAAGTGCCACACTTGCCTGGAGGTGACCTACATCTTGGGGGCAAAGCCTGAACCTGGTGTGGGAATGGATTCTTTTCCACATGCCCCTGTGGGTCCCTAATCCCAGACGTTGGGTTCCTTAATGAGCCTCTAGCTTTCTGTCCACTTCCAACGAAGCTGTCTATAAGATCTTCAATGACACCGCTTGCTCAGTTGCTGGAAAAACCTGCAACCCTGAGGTGGGTGTCCGGAAGTTGGGGGGTGGCTATTTCCCTAGCAGCCCACAGTCGATCTGAAGGCCTCTCATCCCCACTTGGGGACCATTCAGCAAACATGTGGTGCCTGCTGTATGTCCTGTGCCAGATGTGGGTGGCATGGAGAGGAAGAGATCCAGCCTGGCACCTACTCCCCCCACCCCCTAAGTGCTGATCTACCCACCTCCCCCTCCACCTTGACTTCATTTCCTGCCCCGACACCCCTCTCTTAACCCAGTGACGGTCAGTCCTTCCTTTAGAGCCCCGTCCTTGCCTTTCACAAGCCCCTAACCTGCCTTCTGTGGTCCTCATACTGATCTCTGCCACTTGTGATCTGTCCACATGGCCACTCCATTGATCCCCAAGAGAGCTTATCCTGCCTCTCTGACACCCATTGGGATGATGATCCCTAATCTTGTTTCTAGAAGCCCTTTTGAAAACCCCTATCCTAAACCCCCAATTCCTTGACTTAACTCTGTTCCCCGTGACTCCTGTCCCATCTCGTGGTCTACCTGACAGGTCTGACCTGATGCCCAGAGCCCACTCTGAACCCCTAGCCCCTATGATGTGACCAGGTTCTGCGTCCCTCCCACAGACCTTCCCCTCCTCCAATGAATCCCGCCTGTGCCCTGGAGCCCACTGCCAGTTCGCCTTCTACGGTGGTGAGTCGACTTACCACCGGGCCCTGCTGGGCCTGCAGATCTTCAATGCCTTCATGTTCTTCTGGCTGGCCAACTTCGTGCTGGCGCTGGGCCAGGTCACGCTAGCTGGGGCCTTCGCCTCCTACTACTGGGCCCTGAACAAGCCGGATGACCTGCCTGCCTTCCCGCTCTTCTCTGCCTTCGGCCGGGCGCTCAGGTGGGGCCCCCGGTGGGCTGGGGGTAGGGGTGAGATGGAGTGGAAGAGGCCTGGCTGGACCACTGACCACTCCCTCGGCCCAAAGGTATCACACAGGCTCTCTGGCCTTCGGCTCCCTCATTCTGGCCATCGTGCAGATCATCCGAGTGATACTCGAGTACTTGGATCAGCGCCTGAAAGGTATGGCCCACAGAGGGTTGGCAGTAACTCCCGAGGTTGGGGGGGGGGGGGGGCTAAGGGGCAGGTTAGGATTGGTTCCTGTGGGGGGGTGGGGCTAAGGTGGTGGGACAGAGATTGGTTTCTGCCTATGGTGGGGAAAGGGTGGGGCTGAGGGTCTTGAGTGATTGGTTCCTGTGATGGAGGGGGTGGCTGAAAGAGCCCACTGGGTGTTCTTACTGCTGAGGGGGCGGGAACGAGAGGCCTGGGCCACCATTGGTTCCTGACGAGAGGGTTGGGCTGGGATTGGTTGTACTTCGGGGTGGAGCCAAGGAGGCATCAAGGATGGGCTTCTGCCCTGGAGGCGGGGCCAGGATAGCAGTGTGGGTTGTCACTGCTTCTTGTCTTGGAGGCTGGGCTGAACGCCCGTTTTATGGGTTGGGCCTGAGGTCCTGGATCAAGTCTCCTCTCCCCATCTCTTTGAGAAGGTGGGCTCTAAGGGTCCTGGACTATGGCAAGTGTGTGTAACAAGGAGGTAGGGGGCTCCTACCAGGCCGAGTGGGGTCTCCTCTCACCTCTGCATCTCTCCCTCATCTACCAGCTGCAGAGAACAAGTTTGCAAAGTTCCTCATGACCTGTCTCAAATGTTGCTTCTGGTGCCTGGAGAAATTCATCAGATTCCTCAACAGGAATGCCTACATCATGGTGAGTAACCCTGGGACCAAGCAGTAACCCACCAGCTCCTGCTGGGTGGAGGAGCCCTCATTCCCCACCCACTGGGCCTGATCCATCCCTCCCACCTCCCTCCAGATTGCCATCTACGGCACCAACTTCTGCACCTCAGCCAGAAACGCCTTCTTCCTGCTCATGAGAAACATCATCAGGTCAGGGAAAACACCGTCCTCTGGCCACCTCCCTCCTCCCCCAGGCCCTGAGCCAGCATTCACGCCTGTTTACTACTGTCCCCTGCAGGGTGGCTGTCCTGGACAAAGTTACCGACTTCCTCTTCCTGTTGGGCAAACTTCTGATCGTGGGTAGTGTGGGTGAGTGCTGCTCACTGAGCCTGTTCAGCTGCGGGAGCCTGTTGGGGGCCACTTGTGAGCTGCTGTCGGGCCCCCACGTCTTCTCTGATAACTGTCTTCTTCTCTGGGGTCTTCTTGAGGGGGGCTATTTCCTTTACCCAGAACCCTCAACCAGCCCGGTTTTTTCCCCCTCTCCAGGGATCCTGGCTTTCTTCTTCTTCACCCACCGAATCAGGATCGTGCAGGACACAGCACCACCCCTCAATTATTACTGGGTCCCTATACTGGTATGAACTTTTGGGGACAGACAGGGGTTGGGGAGAAGATGTTGGGACTAGCCTCCTTTGACTAGACAGATGTGGATGGGGGTCAGAGGTAGGGAGTTGTTAATTCGGGACACAAACATTAAGTACCGACCACGTTCCAGGCATGACCTTTAAAGGCCTTACAGTTTGGGACTTCCCTGGCGGTCTAGCAGTTAGGACTCTGCTTTTCCACTGCAGGGGGCACGGGTTCGATCCCTGGTCGGGGAACTAAGATCCCACATGCCGCGCAGCCAGAAAAAAGAAAAGGGCCTTACAGTTGAGGAGTAAATCGACATTAACCAATGATGATCCGCATTGGATGCATGCTTGCAAACCTGTACGTGCCACAGGGCAGAATTACAGGGAGCCAATTGTTAGAGCTTGTGGTGGAGGATGTGGGCAGGTGTGGGAGTCCAGGGGGCTTCCCCGTGGAAATGACGTCACACCTAAGATCTGAAGGAGATGCAGGCAACATCCAGGCAGAGGCATCAAGTACAGAAGCCCTGAGGCAGGACTATGCCAGAAACAGTGAGCAAATCAGTGTGGCTGGTGTGGAGGGAGTGAAGTGGCGAGGAGATGGAGATAAGGGCAGGGAGGAGACGGAGCCGTGGAGGGGTTAGGTCATCACCCTAAGAGCAGTCCAGTATCTGAGTGCAGGCCTTGGCGCCCAGTGACCTCGATTTTTTTTTTTTTGAATTTTATTTATTTTTTATACAGCAG
The DNA here is from genome assembly GCF_028023285.1 of Balaenoptera ricei. Taxonomy (NCBI): domain Eukaryota; kingdom Metazoa; phylum Chordata; class Mammalia; order Artiodactyla; family Balaenopteridae; genus Balaenoptera; species Balaenoptera ricei. The sequence goes on along the minus strand of NC_082641.1, from coordinate 175,148,981 downwards.
GTTCTTATTAGTTATCTATTTTATACACATTAGTGTGTATATGTGATCTCGATTTTTATCTTAGTTCTTTATTTGCTAGTTCTGAGTGACTCTGGGCAAGTTATGTAATCTCTCTGAAGTCTGCTCACTTCAGTCAATAAATGCTTATCAGGTACCTACCAAGGCCCCGTGAATTTCCAGATTGCTGGGGATATAGTTATTTTTAAATTAACAAAGATTTTTAAAATTATTTATTTTTTTGGCCGCACCTCACGGCATATGGGATCTTAGTTCCGTGACCAGGGATCGAACCCGCATCCCCTGCAGTGGAAGTGCACAGTCTTAACCGCTGGACTACCAGGGAAGTCCCAACTGGGGATAGAGTTATAAACGGGATAGACACAGTCTAGTAGGGTTGTGAGCATTAAACCTGTCTTGCCCTGAAGATGCATAAAATTGCAGCCAGAGGAACGACCAAGAGGAGGGGCTTTTTTTTTTTTCTTTTTTTTTTGGCTGCACTGGGTCTTTTTTGCTGCGTGCGGGCTTTCTCTAGTTGCGGCGAGTGGGGGCTACTCTTCGTTGTGGTGCGCGGGCTTCTCATTGCGGTGGCTTCTCTTGTTGCGGAGCACGGGCTCTAGGGTGCGCAGGCTTCAGTAGTTGTGGCACGCGGGCTCAGTAGTTGTGGTGCGTGGGCTCAGTAGTTGTGGCACGCAGGCTCAGTTGCTCCAAGGCATGTGAGATCTTCCTGGACCAGGGATCGAACCCGTGTCCCCTGCATTGGCACGCAGATTCTTAACCACTGCGCCACCAGGGAGGTCCAGAGGAAGGGCTTATCAGCGGGGAAATGCCATAACCCCAGCTGGGGAGGGACATGGTGGTGAGTGGGGGGTTGCCCTGGGCAGAAGCTGGGGTGGAAACAGCTTGTCTCTCCTTGCCTAGACGGTGATCATCGGCTCCTACCTGATTGCCCACGGCTTCTTCAGTGTCTACGGCATGTGTGTGGACACATTGTTCCTCTGTTTCTGTGAGTAACCCCTCATCCCCACCCTTCCCGGGCCCTGACTCCCTTCTCCCCTCTGGGCAGAACATTTCCCTCCGATGGGGGTACACATGCCAACCCAGTGCCCGCAGCCTCCCCTAGGGCCTGGCTCTCCCTCATCCTAGGGCCCCGGCGCGCCCCCTCTCAGCTTCCCCCTGCACTCAGAGCTTCTTCATCCTGTTGTCCCCTGGTCCAGGCTGCAACTGGAACACTCTGTGCCCTGGGCCCTCAGCTTCGGAGTTTCCGGCTTTGTTGCGGGGCGGGCGGGATCGGTGGCTGCCACTAACTCTGGTCTCTCCATCTGTCTGTGTTTTTCTGTTTTGTTTTCTCTTTTCTCTTCCTCTCCTCCATGCCTGCTGGCTTCCCTGTTCTTCCCTGCCTCCCTCTTTCCTTCCCTTCCTGACCACCCCCATTTCCCCCCTGCTGGTTCCTGGGGGGAGCCCAGGTGAGGACCTGGAAAGGAATGACGGCTCTCAGGAGCGACCCTACTTCATGTCGCCCGAGCTGAGAGACATCCTGTTGAAGGGGAGTGCGGAGGAGGAGGGGAAGCGGGGCGAAGTCGAGGAGTAGAGAGGGAGGCTGGCTTGGAGGCCACGCAGGCCTCCTTGTTTCCTCCCTGTAGATGGGGGTGCACGCGGGGCTTCCTGGCCTGGGAGTGGGGAGCGTGTGTGTGGGGGTGTGTGTGTGTGTTGAGTTCCCAGCCTGCTCCAGTCCGCCCCCTCCAGTCCCAGCATGTCTTGCTTCCTAACCCTCTGAGGCTTCTCTGTGGCCCCTGTCCGCCAACCCTGTCCCCTGAGGCCCCTGCCGTGGGCTCCCCTCATGCCACCTGCTCTGGGGCCTCTCTCTCCGCAGTGGAGGACCTGGAGAGGAACGATGGCACCGCAGAGAGGCCTTACTTCATGTCTCTCACCCTCAAGAAGCTTTTGAACAAGACCAACAAGAAGCCAGTGGAGTCCTAAAGGCCCCGCCCTCCTACCCCCCATCCCGGGAAGTCTCACAATGGGTGCCCGGCAGCTGGGTCAGAACCCCCAGCCCATCGGGCTGACCTGAAGTCCTATCACTGCCGCCCCCTTCCTGCCCCTCCCCATCATCCAGTTACTACCAGTTTCTGGGAGCCTGGAGGATTTGTGGGATCTCCTCCCTATGCCAAGGGCCAGTCCGCGTTTTCACGGCCGCCCCCCACTCCCCAAGACTGTGCAATGAGTCTCTCCAGCCCCCACTGGCCCGGATGAGAAGCCCAGCGAGGCTTCTTGATGTTTGACATGCAAGGGCCCTCTGCAGGCTGCCCTCCGCTTCCTGTCCCCCTCTCATGACAGGACAGCGTTTGTGTCTGCAGCAGCGGTGGCCACAGGAAAGCCACCTTTCACTTGCATCTGCTCCAGCCAGGATGCCAGGACCCTTTTCCGGGGCTGAACAACTGGCTACCGGCTGCGGCAGGCATTTATTATTATTTTTTTAACCTGGACATGCGTTAAAGGGTCTGTTAGCTTTTTTTCTGTCTGTCATCATGGCTGAGATGGGGCCACTGAGGAATGCTTTCCGATGTCCCCTCCTCGGGTATGGCTGGGGTTGGGGGTGTGTGTGCCAGGTAGGGGTGTCTCCTGGCACGGAAGGCAGGCTGTCCGGGGAGGGAGGCTGGGATCAAGCTGGTGTGGAACAGGGGGGAGGAGGTCGCTAATAGCAGCTTAATGGAAACCGGCTGGCTGGCAGGTTGGGCCGAATCCCACCGCCCCCAGCCGCCCTTCTCTGCTAGTTATTGACACAGCTCTCTTTGTAAGAGAGAAAAGAAACTGAATCCACCCAAGGGATGATTTCAGAGGAAGTGGGGAGATGGGCAGATGCTCTGGGCAAATGGGGGGACCCCCCCCCCCCCGCCCAGTCACCTTGCCTTGAGGATCCTTTTGCCAAATTTGTTGAACTGGGGGGTGGGAACGGGTGTGCTGGTTCCCCCTTCGCCATATCCCAAGGGCGCCCCCCCCCCAATCCAATCCAGGATCCCAATCCGGGATCTGGAGAAATCCCAGCCTGGGGTTTCTGTCTCCAGTGCCTGCCGCCCCCTCCCCCATTCTGTCCGTACACCCCTACTTGTAACTGCATTCCAACCACTAATAAAGTGCCTATTGTACAGAGCCCGAGCCTGGAGTGTTTGTGGGGGGGAGTGGGAGGCTGGTAGGGGTAACCCCAGCTTCAACCACCCTGGGATCCTCTGATCTGGGGCTACCCTCCCCAGGGAGAAGGAGGGAGGGCAGGAAGCCTCTGTCTGCTGGCCTCCGCCTGAATTCCACCATGCAGGCGGCTCAGGTTTCTCCTGAACAAATACCCCTTATTAGGCTCTGATCCTCAGACTCCAGCAGGTGGCAGTGACCTGCCTACCTCCTCAGCACACAGCCTGGACATGTGCCCCCAGGCCTGCTTTGTCCCTGGCCGGGCACCTGTGCACCATAATCTAGTCTAAAGGGCTTCAGACCTGCCAAGCTGCCCGACCCTGCTAACCTGGAAGCTCGCTACTGCCCCCTTGGTGCCAGCTCGCTTACTGTCACCTCTGGGCCAACTGCTCCACCATGTTAACTGCCTTTCTCCCTCCTACATTCCTGCCTCCGGAATTTTTCTTAAATAACTACCATTTTTGGAGTACTTCTCATTTGCTTATGTACTGTCGCCATTCATTAATTAAGGCAGGTAAGTTGGGCGACGTGTCTGAAGGTGACCCCAGCAGGAAAGGGGCTGAGAAGGTCAGGTCTCCAAAGCTCTCACCTGCTATCCTGTACAGATGTTCTTTGGGTTTCCTTGTTCATTTCGATCTTGTAGGTTTGTTCCTTTGTTACCCCCCAGCTCCTGTTAACCCCGCCTCCAAAACAGCTCCTAAACCTCACTTCTCCCCATATTTTCAGCTCCCAGCCTTCATTATCAACTCATCCATCCCCACTCCTTCACTGTTTCCCCCACGGGTGTGGAAGGGCGCCTGCTAACACCCGAGTGAGTTCACACCCCTCCTCTGCTCAAGAACCCTCCATTGCTCCCTTTTACTGAGTGAAAGCCAAAGTCTTCATGGCAGCCCACAAGGCCCTGCCCCATCCGCCCCATTAACACCCTCTTGCTGACTCATCCAGACACCCTGGCCCCAGGGCTTGTGCCTGAAATGCTCTCCACCTGGCTCTTTCTACAGCTAGCTCCTCACCCTCCTGCTTTCAGCTCAGCGGTTACCTCCAGGAAGCCTTCCCTGCTCATCAAAAGTTGGCCTTGGGACTTCCCTGGTGGCGCAGTAGTTAAGAAGGTTAAGAATCCACCTGCCAATGCAGGGGGCACGGGTTCGAGCCCTGGTCTGGCAGGATCCCACATACCGTGGAGCAACTAAGCCCGTGCGCCACACCTACTGAGCCTGCGCTCTAGAGCCCGCAAGCCACAACTACAGAAACGCGCGCCTAGAGCCCATGCTCCGCGACAAGAGAAGCCACCGCAATGAGAAGCCCGCGCACCGCAGTGAAGAGTAGTCCCTGCTCTCTGCAACTAGAGAAAGCCCGCATGCAGCAATGAAGACCAGCGCAGCCAAAAATAAATTAATTAAAAAAAAAAAGTTGGCCTCTCTTAGTGATGACCACATCACCCTGTTTCTTTTCCTCATGGCACTTGTCACAGTCTGCAATTACTTCTTTGTATTTTCACTTGCTAATTGTCAGCCTCCCCACCCAGAATGTCAGATCTTGCCTATTCTTTAGTATTGAGGCTTTATCCCAGGGCTGGGTGGAGTGCCTGGGACAGAGCAGGCACTCAGTATAGAGGCATGAAACAGCTGAATGAATGTAAAGGGTTTAGCACAGTGCCTGACCTGCAAAGTGCCCAGTGTTAGCAAAAGTAGAAGCAGGGAGACCAAAGAGGAGGCTACTGCTCTAGTCCCAGCACACGTTCTGATGTGTCTTGGTGATAAAAAGTGTGCAGATTTTGGATATAATCTGAAGAGGAGCTGACCTGATTGATTACACGTGGAATGTGAAAGAAAGGAGCTGGGACTTCCCTGGTGGTCCAGTGGTTAAGACTCCGCGCTCCCAATGCAGCGGGCCTGGGTTCGATCCCCTGGTTAGGGAACTAGATAGAGCCTGCATGCCGCAACTAAAAGATCTGGCACGCAGCAACAAATATCCCGCGTGCCTCAACTAAGACCTGGCGCAGCCAGATAAATAAATAAATATTTAAGAAAAAAAGAAAAGAGCCAAAGAATCAGGAGGAAGCACAGCACTGAGTGGAGGCAAGCCCAGGCAGAGTCCTGCAGAGGGCACATGTCGCCTGATTGCCAGGGAGCTCTGGAGGTTGAGTTACAGCCTGCACTGGTAAGTCATTGATTAAAGGTGGCCCCAGGGGAAGGTAAGCTCCCAGGCACTTCTGATTTCTCTGAGTGTGCTAGCAAAGGTGCATTGGCAACGTGGTCCAGAGCCCAGGGGTTGTTCTCTGAAGGAGAGTTGCAGGTACAGGCGGTGGTGCAAAACCACACAAAGCCCTGGCAAGGGTGCAGAGAAATGATAAAGTGGACCCGAAGGGATCTGGGTAGGTAGGTTGGGTTTTTTGTTTTGTTTTTGTTTTTTTTAACTGCACCACGCAGCATGTGAGGTCTTAGTTCCTCAACCAGGGATCGAACCCACACCCCCTGCATTGGAAGCGCGGAGTCTTAACCACTGGACCGCCAGGGAAGTCCCAGGTAGGTTGATTTTGGACCCACTGAACACAACACCTCCAAGGGAAGCTGTCACATAGATGTTCGCATGGGTGGATCTGGACCACAGAGGAGAATTTCAGGCTGGAGGCATGCCATCAGGAGTGCTCAGTGTTTTGGATGGTCTTTCAAGTCCCCAGGGCTGGCTGAGACTACCTGCCCTAGACAGAGGCCAGTCTGAGCCCTGGGGAGAGGAGGAGAAAAAGTGGACTTGAGGAGAGCCAGAGAGGGACATCCAGAGCTGGGGGAAGGCAGGGATGTGGGCACAAGTGCTCATGGCTTTAGTGGTGAAAGAATATGCATGGGAGCAACTGTTTGCTCTTGAAATAAGCAGGAAGGTCATCAGCTGAGAGCGGAGCGTGGGGAGATGGCAGAAGCTGTGAGAAGAATGAAGGTGTGAGAAATCATCTTTGCGTGCGGGAGAGCACCATGTGAACAAGGAATGTTATGAGGGTTGTGGGAGTTTCTTTTTTCCCCCCAAACTCACCGGGGTATGAGGTGCAGGTGGAAAGCTAGATTTAGTTGGGGCTAATGGAGAGGAGCAGGGACTTGAGGGTATGGGCAAGGGAGAGATGCAGGATGGATCCTATCTCTCCGCTGCTCAAGACCCTCCTACGTAGCTAATAAGAACCTGCTGTATAGCACAGGGAACTCTACTCAATACTCTGTAATGGCCTATATGGGAAAAGAATCTAAAAAAAAAAAAAAAAAAGAAGAAAGAGTGGATATATGTATATGTGTGATTCACTTTGCTGTACACCTGAAACTGACACAACATTGTAAATCAACTATACTCCAATAAAAAAAACCAAACCAAACAAAAACAAAACCCTCCTATGGAGTTCAAGGCACCCAGAGTGAAAGCCACTGTCTCCATGTGGGTCCAGGGGGCCCTATAGGACCTCTTCGCCCTTTCCTGGATGGCGCTTCTTCCCCTCCTCCCTCTCTGGCCCCGTTCCAGCCCCTCGGGCCTCCTCCTCGCTGCTCCTTCCACAAGCACAGACAACCTCTGGGACTTTGCACTGGCCGTTCCCTCTGCCTGGAAGACTCTCTACCCAGCAATCCGCTTGGCCTAGGTCCTCTGGCTCCCTGTAAGGGCTTTTCTGCACACCATCTGACTTAAAATCGCACCCACCCTGGCCCTGCACCCCCCAGCTTTACTTTCGCCACTGCACTTGCCACTATGGACATCTTACATACTTCGCTCATTGTTTATTGCCTTCCTCCCTTTCTAGGTCAGCTCCATGAGGACAGGCCCGTGGGATGGTTTTCTCACTGGGTCCCAGCAGCTGCTCCCAGCTGCACGGCCTCTAAGGCCAGCTCCTCTGCCTCCAGAGACAGTCTGTAAGTTACTAGCTCTGGTGGCCGGCATTCACTGCTGCAGTTTACCTCTCTGAGAGGTATGGATCTAGAATGAGCCAGGATGAGGCCAGGCCAGGGGGAGAGGACCGCTGCCCTTTTAGAAAGGAGGTACAGATGTGCGGGCCAGTTACAAGCTGGCAGAAAACTCAAAAGTGGCCCAGGCAAGGGACAGACACAAAGATGTCTTCCAATTCTGTAACATTCTAGAACAGGTAATGTTCACCCTGGTGATGTAAGAAAAGGCCTGGCAATTGGCTGGGAAGGGCAGGAGGTAACTTCCTGGGGTGGTGACAATGTTCCTTGTCTTGACTGGGGTGGTAGTTACACAGATGTATGCTATGTAAAAATTTACCAAGCTCTACACTTAGGATTGGGTAAATATTATATTACTTATCTGTGAGGTTGGCCTGATTTGGGCACAGTGGTGGGTGACCCATGTACTAGCCATTTTGAGTGCACTCAACCATGCACTTCATGTAGTAGATATAAGGGACTGAAGAAGAACTGTGTTGGAACTTCCCTGGTGGTGCAGTGGTTAAGAATCCGCCTGCCAATGCAGGGGACATGGGATCGATCCGTGGTCCGGGAAGATCCCACACGCCACGGAGCAACTAAGCCCGTGCGCCACAACTACTGAGCCCGCGCACCTAGAGCCTGTGCTCTGCAACAAGAGAAGCCACCGCAATGAGAAGCCCGCGGACCGCAATGAAGAGTAGCCCCTGCTCACTACAACTAGAGAAAGCCGACACGCAGCAACGAAGACCCAACACAGCCCAAAAAACAAAACACTGTCGTAAAATACACGTTAAATTTACCACCATAACCATTTTAAAGTGTGCAGTTCAGTGGCATTAGGCACATTCACATTGTTGGGCAACCACCAGGCATCTCCAGAACTTTTTCGTCTTCTCAAACTGAAATTCTGTCCTCATCAGACACTAACTCCCCATTCCCCTCCCCCCGCCCTGGCACCCGCCATCCTACTCTGTGTCTATGGACTTGACTCCTCTAGGGACTCAAATGAGTGGACTCATGCAGTATTTGTCCTTTTGTGACTGGTTTACTTCACTTAACGAAATGTCCTCAAGGTTCATCCCTGTTGTAGCATGTGTCAGAATTTCCTTTCCTTTTAAGGCTGAATAATATTCCACTGTATGGATGGACCACATTTTGTTTATCCATCCATTCATCCATCCATGGACATTTGAGTTGCTTCTACCTTTTGCCTATTAATGCTGCTACAAACATGGGTGTACAAGTATGTCAAGTCCCTGCTTTCATTTCTTTTGGGTATATACTCAGAAGTGGAATTGCCAGGACTTCCCTGGCAGTCCAGTGGTTAAGATTCCATGCTTCCAATGGCAGGGGTGCAAGTTTGATCCCTGGTCGGGGAACTAAGATCTCACATACCTTGTGGCACGGCCAAAAAAAAAAAAAAGATAAAAAGTGGAATTGCTGGATGACATGTTAATTCTATGTTTAAGTTTTGGAGGAAACACCATAATGTTTTCTTGCCCCATCTTTTGGCTCGGCTTTCTTCCAGGTCAGTTTCATTCTCTGTCAAACACTCCCTGTCCCCCAACCACACCTTGTACTTTCTTGGCTTCAAGATCAGAGAAATAAAGGCTTCTTTTACCCCCAAATCCCAAGGCTGGTGCTCACTGGCTCTGACTAGCCCGACTTTGGTCAGTTACTGCTAAGCCAATCATTGTAGCCAGGCCATGGGGCTAGTTTCAGAGTCCAGCAGTGGGGACCCAACAACTGAACTACAGACTGAGCAAAGGAGCGGGGTGGTTCCCCAAAGCACGGCGGTCAACCTATGTTCACTCTACTGAGAGGGTGGGAAAGCAGCAGGTGTGGTTCAAAAAACTTTCAAGCGGAGTTCTTGGGTGTGATCAGGGGACTCTGGGGTTGGGGGGCTGAAGTAGGAGAAATCTCTGAAGTTGAGGAAGGCAAGGAATGGAGAGGATGTTCATGAAGACACTAAAGTCCCAGAGGATGGCAGAACCTGTTTAGATCAAGGGCCTGCAAGAGGAGAGGGACAGACCTCACTCTTCAGCTAATGAGGGAGTGGGTGTAATGGAGACAGGAGAAGGTAAAGCCAGACGACAGTGGGCAGGGGTCAGCTAAGGCAAGGAGGTGAGAGAATTGTTATGCATACAGGGGCTTGCTAACCATGGAGTAATGGAAAGGCAACGGTGGGAGACTGGGTCAGGGTGGAGGTGTAGGGACGAGAGGGCAGATGACATCTTGTGTCTCCATCTTGTATGGAGAGAACATGGACAAGGAAGGTCGGGCTGAAAACCTCTTACCCAACAGCTCCTGGTGGATGGCGTACAGGTGGGTCCACGGGAATACACTCTTAAGGGAGTTCTGGTTTTCTCATCCCCTCACCTGCACTTTAATGGACCACGTCCAGAACCAGAAAGAATCTGGTTGGACGGGGCACCAGTCCAATACGTAACAATCACAACCACAACTGTTTCTTTAGCATTCACTCCATGCCAGCCACTCCAGCAACCCTTTGAGGTTCAAAAACTCTTCAAGTCCATCCTGGGCTCCTCCATGGAGCCTTGGCCTGTAATCATGATCTTATCTGCCCATATATCAAAGGAATTTGGTAAGGGCTACCTTAGAGGAATGAGATCCTCAAAAGCCAGTTCTTCAGAAATGTAACCTTGGGAATTCCCTGGCAGTCCAGTGGTTAGGACTCAGCGCTTTCACTGATGTGGGCCCAGTTTCGCTCCCTGGTCAGGGAACTAAGATACTGCAAGCTGCGTGGCGCAGCCAGAAAAAAAAAAAACGTAACCTTGGGTCCCTCCCAAGAAAGGTCTATGGGCTTGCCTATCAGAAAACTAGAAACCTTCCTTGTTCTGCCACTTGGTAGCGCTATTAGCTTAGTCAACTTGCCCCACCTCTGAGCCTCTTCCCTCAAGTGTCACGCAGAGGAATAGCTGATCTCTAACTCAGTGTTAAAGTCAAGTTATCACCTTTATTGTCATGGTGACCTTGAACAATCTAAATTTATTTTAGCTAATTTTGTCTGAATACTGCCCCATTAATTTAACCAAAACTTTTTTCAATCTCAAGCTTTATTTAAAGAAAGATCTCCAAGTCGGGGGAAAAAAAGCAAGATGCAGAGCGTCTATTATTTACGAGAAAAACTCTAATAAAAACATAATTAAGCATCTCTGGAACTAAAACATCTCTGGAGAGATACACACAAAAAATTTTACAATGGTTGCCAAAAAGGAGGGTGTCTGGAGGAGACAAACTGACTTTGTTTTCTCACATCGTTTTGCACATTTGACATTTTATTTATATCATATGAATAGATTATTGGTTCAAGATCTAAGTGTAAACAAAAATGAAAAGTGATAGGTACAGCATGCACTCATTCTGTAATCACATTTTTACACCTTATCTTGTTAATAACAACTATCATTTTGGGGCATTTGTTCTGCGCAAAGAATTGTGCCAGGTGCTTTTAAGAAATCATCACCATTTTGTAGATAACAAAACGGAGGCTCAGGGAGGCGCACTATTCTTGGTCACACCGGGAGACTCAAACCTAGGGCGACCCTGGATCTTGCATTCTTAACAAATTAGCTGCACCATCCCTACGTTTTTGCAAAGAAAATCCGTTATTAGGCCTTACGTTTTGAACGACTTCTCGCCTTCTTTAGGAAGAAAACCTTCTGAACTACTCCTTGCTCCAAATCTCGGCAGTGTCTGAATCACAGACTCGCACACGACAACCTGCCTAACAACGACGCCTGTCGAGCGCCAACTTGATCCTGACACTGGAGGTGAGTGGGGTTTAGTTTATGCATAGGTTGTACATCGGGGATCTCACGAAGCGCTCGGGAGGATTCAACGACACCAGGCTTGTAAACAAAAGGCGCTCGGTCCCCGGTAGCTTTACTTATGAACCCTGAGAAGTGGTTGGCCGAGCATCTCTGTC